>NW_021703772.1:110405575-110775020 GCF_005190385.1 Monodon monoceros | reverse complement strand
TATATATATATATATATATGATTAATATGTCCTCAGACTGCTGCCTCAGTTCTTCCTGAGTCAGCCCACCCTGCAAATTTTGGATTTTTAGTCTCTATAATGAGCCAATTCCTCAACACCGGTCTTTCTCTATAGATAGATAGATAGACAAACATGCAGCTGCTTCTCTGGAAAGCCCTGACTAATACAGCTTCCTTCCTGTTGCCTTGGCAGATGTCTGCTGAGGCCCAGTTTTGACCTATATATTAGAATACGCTTGTAGCAAAAACAACTTTGGGTCTCAGATATTCTGATCGTAGGCTTTCCTCCAGAATTTGGTCTGGCAGCTCTCCACTCTCTTTCTACCTCTTCATGAAGATTTTTTTTTAATAAATTGATTCAAACTTTTAATTTCTTTCCTTCCTTCTTTTTTTTTTTTTAGCGGAAGAGTCAATCCAAATAATATAGGCCACCTGTGGCAGTTGTCTCCCAATTGTCCCTCCAGGGGCCCTCTCACCCCTCCCGCTGATCTTGGGGTGATCTGTATCCCTCCAGGCAAACTCTCATACCCTCCTTCTTGTCTGTGGGGTGGGGTGGGAAGTGGGAAGGTGTGGACAGGCTCCTATTCCCTCTGGTGGCAGTAGCGGTCAGCCAGTGGGGAGCCTTAGCTGAAAATTTGAGGGAAGAAATAAAGTGGTCAGGGCATTTATTTCCATGAAACCTCCTCATGTGAGGTTTCCTAGGCTCGCTATGTCCCTCAGCTGCAGGTCTCCCCTTCTCTCAAGGAAGCCTCTCCGGGGTTTTCCCACCCAAACTCTTAGAGCCTGGAACTGGCAAAATCTCTGCTGCTGCTGCTTGGACCAGGCACCTGAACTGGGCCTTCTCTTTTCCTTGTACCCCAACCATACTTTGGTAGTCAGTTCTTTTGTAAATAAACACTTTACAAATTATCCTGCCTTACTGTGCCAGCTCCGAGGTCCATACTTTGTAATGTCCATACAAGGTAATGGTTACATTTCTCTCTCATCTGTGTTTATCCTATTATTCACTCAATCTAGTGTGCTCTTTAATTCGACTACTATATTATTCCTATGTAATATTTTGACTTTGTTCTTTTCTGTGTTTTCTTTGTCTTGGGTCTTATTGCTAATAATATTTTCCTATAAGGATATTAATTAGCTTATTAAAATTTTTTGATCTGTCTTTTCCAACAACTTTATTTCAAATACAGTAAGTCCCCTGTACGTATGAATGAGTTCCGTTCTGAAAGCACATTAGCAAGTCCAATTTGTTCTTTTTTTTTTTTGCGGTACGCGGGCCTCTCATTGCTGTGGCCTCTCCCGCCGCAGAGCACAGGCTCCGGACGCGCAGGCTCAGCGGCCATAGCTCACGGGCCCAGCTGCTCCGCGGCATGTGGGATCTTCCCGGACCGGGGCGCGAACCCGTGTCCCCTGCATCGACAGGCGGACTCTCAACCACTGCGCCACCAGGGAAACTCCCAATTTGTTCTTTTAGTCCGACGAAGTTAGCCTAGGTACCCAACTAACACAATCGGCTCTATAGTACTATACTGTAATAGGTTTATAATCATTTTCACACAAATAATACATAAAAAACAAACACAAAGAATAAAGAAAATATTTTGAATCTCACAGTCCAGTACCTTGAAAAGTACAGCAGTACAGTACAACAGCTGGCATCCAGGGCCTGGCAACGAGTGAAGAGGTAAGAAGAGTTACTGATTGGAAGAGGGAGAGGAGGTGGGAGATGGTAGAGCTGAAGGATGGTCAGCAATAGGAGATGGAGGGCAAGCTGCAATTTCATTCATGCCTGACGTTGATGGCACAGGTTCTGGTTCCTTGCTGGATTCAATTCTATCTACCCTCTTAAAAAAACGATCCAGTGATGTCTGGGTAGTAGCTTTTTTTTTTTTTTTCTCATCACAGATGACACGGTACCACTGGATTGCATTCTGAACGGCTGCTGCAACCTTTGTGTACCGTTCTATGTTCGGGTCCTGTGCCACAAAAAGTAACAGTGCTTCCTCAAATAAAGAAAATCCCCTTGCCATTTCCTGCGTTGTGAATCTGTTCGGTTCTTCAGTTGCTTCTTCTTCCTCTTGTCTCTCTTGGTTCTTTCTCTGGTAAAGTAAAGCGCACAAAAGTACAACCACTTGTAGAAGATGCACGCAACTGACAACATAACGCCAGATACGTGAACTAACTTACATGATTGGACATGTGAACGCATGTTTGCATCTTTGAAAGTTTGCAACTTGAAGTTTCATATGTAGGGGACTTACTGTATTCTATAACATGCAGTCTGTTGTATTTCTCCTGTGACAGTCACACTCAGTGTGTAGTTATGTGGGCATGTGTGCTCGTGTTCACCATGGTTAGCAGATACTCTGTCGGTCTGTTTGGTACAGTGCACCAGAGAAGGGTAAGGTCCTGATGAGTTCAAGGAGAAGGGAGAGTGTCCCCAGAGCAGAAGGCCCCAGGCACCAAAGGGCCACTGTTAATCTTTCCTCCATACTGACCCCACCAGGCAGCTCCTGTAGTCGGGGCTTCAACTTTAAAGCCTTAGAAGAAATCACAGTAGAAGGATCAAGTCTCCCTAGTAACAATCCCCCTGCCCTCGGGGCTGCGTAGAAGTAGGGGGATGGAGGACAAGTGCTCGAAGGTGGCTGGTGGGACCTACACACCAGTTGACACGGCCACCCTGAAACACACTGGTACCAGAGAAGGAGAGGTGGCATTTATCGTGAGGATGTGGGGTGGGATGGGGCAAGAGAAGAACATGTAAAGGGCCTCTTCAAGCCCATTCTCTCACTACCTTCCCTTCTTCCCCCAGCTACAGACCACTCCAGTGTCTCCAGGTTTTCTCATTGATTTTGGTTTCTGAAATCTACATTTTTTCTTGTCACCTCCCAAGCTCATCCAGGGTTGATTCTGAGGTGGGAAGCTCCCGATGGCAGGTCTGGTGAAATTCCCTGCAGGGGCCACTCCCGGCCTGTCTCCCAGCCCCAGACGCACTGGCCCTGCAGATCTGCTCTGCACTCTGCCCTCCATCTTGTTATCTGGGATCTTTCATCGCCACTGACCAGAGGGAATTCTGGGCCACATTTGGGACAGGTCAGTCCTGAAAGAGGAATTCAGACAGGGCCTGAAGAGTCTGTGAGGGGCCTGCACTAGAGAGGAGAACAGAGGTTTCAGAGCACTCTCAAGACGTCCGAGCGGGAATTCCTGTTCCACTAGTGACTACTCACGGACCTCAAACAGGTTACTTACCCAGGCTAGGCCTGTGTCCAGATCTGTAAAAAGAAACCGAACCTGGATAATGATACTGAGCACTGAAGCTGATTCCAGGTAATAGGGAAGTGGGCTGGGGTTGGAGCTGTGACTTGTCAGGTCTCCAGAGTGTCTGGGAAATGTATCTGTATCCACTGAGTTGGGGGCCCAGGGAGCTTCATGGAGAAGCAAGCAGTCACATCCCTCCATGCTCCACGTAGAAACATGCTGTTGACTGACAGAGCAGAAGTCACCATGTGAGAGAAATCCAGCACAGCCAGCACGAGGCCACTGTGCGTTGAAGGAAAGTGACAGTTCCAGGGACCACGGGTGGCTGAGGCTGCAGATTTGTACTGACCAAGCGCTTGCTCGCGTCCCAGCCCCAGCAGCCCTGCTGGGGAGCCCATAACTGAGCCCACTGCCAAGAGAGGGCTTTCTCACTTCCAGGCACTACTGAACTGGGAGGGAAATCTCTGTGCGAGTGGAAGCAAGATTCTGGTGACCACGTGCATGTGACTTCACCTGTTCTCACTTGCTGGCGAGGTGACAGGGCTATCTGGGTGACAACAGGTTTGGAAGGAATTTTCACAGAACACCTGATGGCACTTTGGACACAGTGGACTGGACCTGCAATGACTCAGGGCTGCTTCCTGACCATCAGGGGTCCAGACTGGGGACTGTGGTTGCAGGACTCTTCTGAGAGATCTGCTAACTAGTTAAGATTCTGTGACCCAGACATGTTTGCCAGGAGCAGCTCAGGACACGGTTTATGGGCTCAGTGCTGGGCCAGCAAGTCCTAGGCCAGCCCAACCTCAACCACTGCAGGATGTGGCAAGCCCACAGGGGTGCAGGGGAGGGTGCCCTGGAGACTGGCAGAAGACAGGGATGTGGGTACACGGGGAACAGGCTTGGAGCTGAGCCCCGGAACAGAGCTCTGAGGATGGCAGACATGAGCCTCCTGGCCAGGGCCCTTTGCTCTCTACTTCACATCAAGCCTTTCCAGCAGAGCCTCAGTGGCCTGTGGGTCTGAAAGAGCCTTCTCCATCCTCAGCTCAGGGCAAATCATCCATCGCTAGGACGACGATTATGTTGGCCACCACTGCCCTGCAGGCTCTAGGGCATGCCACTTCCTCCATGAAGTGATGCTTTGGCCCTGAGCCATGCCAGCTTTTCTGGGAGACTCACCGAGGAGGATTCAGCTCCAGATGGCCAGCCAGCTTCTCAGTGTCCCTGTCCTTCCCCACCCCCATCCAGGGAGGAGCTCAAAGCACAGTTGGGGTAGGGGTGTGAGATGGCTCTGATGAGTCAGAAACAGGAGCAGGAAGTTTCTTCCATTATTTTTATTTTATCAGGCCTGGAGCAGACTTCAGATGGACAGGATGGCTCAGAGCTGAACATATTCAAGTAGAACCCGTTGGCACTAATGCAGACAGGCTTCCAGGGAGAGGGCCAGGAGAGCCCCATGCATCTGTCACAGCCACCGTGTCCAGAGGAAACTCAGCAGCAGGAGGAAGGTCTGTGAAGTCACCAGGGTTAGGAAGCTCCTGGGCTTGTGGACACTGCCCAGAGAAGTAAAGTTGGGCACAGAAGGAGGTTTGCTCTCAGGAGGAGTGGAGGAAGGATCAGGGTTGGGTGAGGCAGCCTGCTTCTCGGAGATCCATTGGGTGAAGTAGGAGACCTTGGTGAAGACGCTGGGTCTTATGGGCTCCTGGCAGGGCAGACTCCAGCTGGACAGCCCAATCAGAAACCAGGTATTATTCAGCTGGCAGACGAGGGGACCCCCAGAATCTCCCTGAGGAAAGAGAGGGCATGAGTCATGGGGACCAAGATGGAGAAGAACATGCATTGCTCAGACAGTGTGAAGACACCAGAGTGGACTTGAGGAGCCCTTGTGGCAAGGTGGGGATGGGAGTGAGTTATTCTCATCAGAATCACCCGGGCACTTTGAAAGGTCCAGACACAGGGTCCCACTGCAGACCTCCTGGATCAAAGTCTCAAGGGGCCTTGGAGCCCATTTCACATCTACAAGAATACACAGGGGGACCCCAGGACCTGGATGCCAGGCCTCTGCCCTTCCAGCCCCATGTGGGAGAAGGCACCCCCCAGTGTCCTCCAGAACGGCCATGGCAGGCCTGGAGACCTCTAGCTAAATCCTCTGCCTAGTACTGCATCCTACCTGGGACTTCGTTTTTGACTCATTAAGGACTCTAGTTTTTCCTCGATTTCTTGATTAAGCGTCTTTAGAAAATGCCAAGCTGTTGGATGTGCTCAGAGGAAAAGAAGTGACGCCCGTGTCCAGGCTGGTGGGGTGGCTGGAATTGCAGGGAATCCCAAGGGGCTCCCAGAAGAATGTGAGGAACTTTGAGTGTGGGATGCCAAGGCAGGAAGGCACCTGCCACCATGGGGCATAACGCTTCCATCCCACAGGGCAAAAAGTGGGGACCAAGGAAACACAGCACCCCTCCAGCCTCCTGTTGAATGAGCATGCCTGAGCACGCTCTGCGTGTGGGAGATGATGAGGTGACAATCAACACAACACAGACAATGCATCCCACACATCTGCAGACTCCAGATGTGGGACAGAGATGCCCAGAGGAGGGCCTTCAGAAGGCTTCTCTGACAAAAAGAAGGGAAGGGATGAGCAAGGCCTGACTCTGGAAGATGCAGGCAGAGGTGGCCAACATGCTTGGCATGGCTGAGGCCAGGGACTAGCAAGGCCAGCACCCAGCTCTCATCAGCCAGGGGCTGGGGTTGAAGGGAGCACTTAAGGACACTCAGCAGGGAAGTGATGTGACCTGAATCGAATTCTAAAAGGATGGCAGGGTGGTTCTGGGGCTGGGTGGAACACAGCCAGTGGGAGGACATGAAATGCTGCAGGGAGACCTGTCAGGACACGATTGTGGCAGCAAGGGTAACAAAGACAGGCAAGAAACGGTAAGGCACAGGGTTTGCCACATATGGCCCTTCCTCTCCATCTAAGGAAAGAATGGAGCAAGACAAGAAAAGCAGGATGAGTGCCGAGGGGTGGTCCTTGGTGTGCTGGTGTCAGGAGAAGGAGAAAGAGAGCAGGAAACACAGGAGGGGCCACCCTCCGAGTCTGATGAAAGATGCTGGAGAGTGCACTGCTGAGTGGGGGTGGGAGGGTGCCCACCAGCAGCCCCGGTGAGACTGAGGCCTTTGGTTATCTTGATAAGAGCGGTCTGGAGGAATGGCAGGGGCAGAAGTCTGATGGAGTGAGCTTAGGCAAGAAAGAGAAGTGAGGAAGCAAGAGAGGACAAGTGCAGACACCCTGGGGCCAGGCCTGTTGGGAAGGCAGGCAGAGATTTAGGGCAGTGGGCAGAGGTGAGAAGGGTCATGTGGTGTGTTTTCAGATGGCAGCATGTTTCTAAGAGACAGAAAGTGCTAGAAAGAAGGTGCAGGAGAGGGAGAGGAGGCTGTGTGAGGAAGCTTGTGGGGCCACAGCCCCAGAGGAGGACATGGTTCCCCCAAGGTTGACCATGATCATGCTTTCTTTCCTTGGGCTGTCCACTTCCCTTTCTGGGCCTCGGTTTCCCCACCGTAAAATAGAAGCACTGCACAGAGTGGGAGAAGGCATTGACAGAGCACACACGCAGTATTGGACTCACAGCCCACAATTCAATTTGAAATAAGGGCAAAAACACCGTGGATAGACACAACAGAAAAGGCAATGCCCATATGAAAATGTGCTTGCCTTCATTATTCAAATGCAAACAAAAAATGCATGCAATGGTTAAAATGAAAATGGTGGACAGTGTGAAGTCCTGGCAGCCACGCGGAGAAGCCATTGCTGGTGGGAGTGCAAATGGGTCTGAGCAGGTTGGAAGGCTGCTCTCCAGTGTCTAGGAGAGATGAGCATGTGCACGTTTTATGGTACAGTAATTCTAGTCCCAGGGTTATACCCAAACAAGCTGTGAACCCATGTACACTAAAACACATGAACAAGGATGTTCACAGCAATGGCATCTGCAATGGTCTCAAGCAGGAACTACCCAAATGCCACCAACACTAGAATGGAAAAGGAAAATTACAGTATATTCACACAACAATAACCAGGTAATGCTGTACAACAATATGACACACAACCAAAACTCCACACAAGATGGACAGACCTCACAGACCTGACTGAAGGGGACCAGCTGAGGGTGTGTCGTGTGCGATTCCATTTATGTAAGTCCTGACATGAACCCACAGGGCCTTAGCAGCCAGGTTAAGGTTACTCTGCGGTGACAGGAAGGAGGTATAAGACCGTTTGGATGCCTGTTACATGAATGTGTCAAGGTCTAAAAAAACACATCCAACAATACACTTGTAAAGTTTGCCCTTTTCTATGTATGCTGTTCTTCAACAAAGCTCCTAAAAGTTATAAAGAAACTGGATGGGATAGACCAGCACCCTTTGGGGGCTTCTGTGCTTCAGCTCTGATGCTTCAGGATGGGGTGGGCCCAGGAAGAGGAAGTCAGGGGCTGGGGCAGGGTTCAGAGAAGACACAGAGGAGAGGTGACAGATGCCGCAGGAGAGGAGAGGTAGCCCACGTCACTTACTCGGCAGATGGACTTTCCTGTCATGAGGTCCCCGGCACACAGCATGTCATCGTGTACAGAATAGGTATTGTTGTTGGGATCTGGCCCCTGGAAATACGATGCACAAACCTGACTGTCCATGACACCAACCTCTCCCTCCTGCAGCGTGTAGGGAGCAGACAGGAACCCTGTGTGTTGGGGGGAGAGGGGTTCAGATGTGGGGTGTACCCTGGGAGAGAAACCAGCTCCCTCCCTAACCTTCCTGCTAATAGAGATGCCATCAGTTCTAGCTGCCAGGACTGGGGAAGCCGTCAGAGATGTGCAAAGGTGAGGCGGAAAGACATCCAGGGCAGACGAGAGAGCAAATGTGAGGGGCCCATGGTGGAGAGGACGAGGAAGGAGGTCATCGTGGCTGCAGTGGGGTGGGGGGTGGCAGGTGAAAAAGATGAGGCAACATCATAGCAGGGTCCAGAGCAAGCAGGGCATCCTCACCAGGATGTGGAGCTCGGATTTCATTCTGAGCACACTGGGAAACCACTGAAGGGTTATATTTAAAAAACAACGAATCTGGCTGCTATGTGGAGACAGAAGCGGAGGCACGGTGGGTGAACTCTGGAAGTCCTGGCTTGGCCAAAGTATGGCAGTGATGTCGCTAACAATGCCCAGTAGGGTTAGGTGGCGTGACAAACAAGGCATGGCCTTGCCTCTGAGCAGCACCTGGTCTGGGGCACTGCCCATGTGGGTTCTATTTCTAGATCTTGCTCACAGGTCGGAGGCATCTTCCCACAGCAGCACAGTGTCACGGGGCCAGCTCGCTCCTATGGAGTGCTTGCTGTGTGTGCCTCACATGTCGCTGGGCTGGCCCAGGCTCAGCAACTGTGGTCAGGGGAGGATACGGAGGGGGAAGGACAGCTGCTGGCTGAGACTCCCTTTGCTGTCATATGCTTCCTGTCCTGGTGGCTGCTTCAGCCTGTGACTTCCCTTCATGCCCCAACTCCTGCCCTCCAACCTGTCTTGGAGAATCCTCCTTGCTCTGCCAGTGGTTCTTAACAAGTGACAGTCCATCCCAGGAGAGTGTCTTTGGAAATGTTGGAGAGTTGGCTGTTCTCATGACAAGGCGTTGTGACTGACATCTGTGGCCAGGAGCAGGGATGCTGGCTCGCATAGCAAAGAAAGTCCTGCCCCAAATGCCTCCACTGAGATACTCTGACAAATCAGGACCTACAAATCATGTCAAATTGACATTCTCCTTTTTTTTTTTTACTCAATGTTATTATTTTTCTAAATCAAAAGCATTCACCCTAGAGCAAAAATCTTTGCCCAACATTTCTCCTCTCTTGGTCTAAATGTATGCAAGCCCAGCAAGCTGGCAGAAAGGACAAGTTTCACTTGAGTTAAGGGATGAGGGAAGTGAGGTTCACAGATGTAATTGTTCTTAAGCCATAAATGCCCCATCTTCACCTCCCAGGCCAGAGAGCAGGCCTACCTTCATTTCCTTACTGCTGCCCCAAGTACCTTCTATAGCAGTGGAAGCTCAGGAGGTGTCCTGAAGGGGCCTGGCCCAAACAGGGCCTGGGAGTCAGGGTGGAATCCTGAATGGCTGAGTCAAAGGGCTCAGGTGCCTGATTCCAAAAGTTAGAGATACTCAGACTGTTTTGAACCATGGACCGAAGGAAACTTGAACTGATAGCAGACATGCTCTCAGGTCTGGAAGGGCTCCACAATGGTCACTGCTCTCCCCCTTCTTCCTCAGCCCTTGCTCTCCTCGCCTGCCCTGCCCCCACTCACGGTCCTCGGTGACCATCCCCCAGCCAGTTATCCAACAGGAGGTATGAGGGGGCAATTGTGTGTTAGGTCCCGGGAGGCAGACGGGGCGGATGTAGTCGGAAAAGTCCACGGGCCGATACAGCTGCAACAGGGTGATGTCACTCCCCATGTAGTAGTGCTTGTTAAAGTCCGTGTTGACGATGACTCGGTACACTGATGCCTGCCCACTGTGTGAGGTAGGAGTTCTTAGCCGATGGTACCCTAGCAGGATTCTGTAGGCAGATGGATCATGGGACCTGTTGTGGGGAAGCTGCGTTATCACCCATGTCCTCTGGGTGCTGGACCAGCATCCTCGCCCTGGCTGCCTCCCTCCCACCCCCTCCTCCTGGTGAGACCCCACCGTTATTCAAAACCATTTTCTCTCCTCCCTTCCTAATACTGAGGTAGGCTTGATTGCCGTCCATAGCCTCAGCACATTTGTCCTTAGAAAGTTTCTGATGGCTTTCCCAGCATGCACCAGAATCAAAGGAACAGAGCATCTTCATGCTGGAAAGAAACGTTGGGGGTACATCAAACTGTACCCTTTCAGTTTAGATGAGCAGAGACTTGGCTCATTCCCAGCTCTGACCAGAACCCTTGGAAGTTCTCTGGGCCTGGGGTGATTCTCAAAGACCCCACTTCCCAGCCCAGAATGATGCATCCCCCTCCTGTCCAGTCTTCACACGCTGATTTCTCTCAAAGCTGGTCCTCCCCTGTTGACAGGCACTCAACAAGCCTTTGTGGAGCAAATGGAGGAGTGCATGGAACTAAACTTCTCCTTGCTACTGGAACATGAGCAACTTTCCACCCACATGTCCTGCTTGGGCTGTCTCCCTACCCAGACTCCTCCCACAAGACCCCTCCAGCTCCAAGCCCTTCCTCCAGTGGGACCCATAGCGCTTCCTCTAATAGTGGCTCAGGGTCTACCCTCTTGCACATTGTGGCCTCCCATCCTGCATCACAGTATTTGGGCTTGTGTTTCACTTTCCTGGTAGGATAAGAAGCTTCAAGGTGGGTCCTGCATTTCCATGTCCCTCACAGTGGGCCTCACATGGGGCCTGGCACCTGTGGGTGCTGAATGAATGAATAGAACCCAAGTGGGATCTCAAATCCAGCTGATGTCAGCAGCTCTATCCTCCTGACTTGGAGGGTGACACTCTCCCCACCCACTCTGGGCACAGAGCAAGCCCAGGATGTACCTGAGGGGCAGCCCACTCTCTTGACTGCCATGTCCCATCTCCCCGGACAGAGGCCATCTGCTTTATGCCTCGCTCTGGCCTGTTGGGACGGTGGTGACCACAGCTCCTCTGTGGCACATGCTTCAACAGAAGTGACAAGAAGAGCTGGGTCCCAGGATGCCTCCAGAGAGAAACATGTCAGACTGTGCAAGTGGTCAGGACCCAGGGAAGCCTCCAGCAGTTGTGCTGGAGATGGCCTGTGGATAGCCTGACTTGAAGGGAGCAAAATGCTTGTCCACACCAGGGCCTGATGGATGCCCCCAGCCCTGGGAAGTGGGGGCCCTGGGACTATGGTTCCAGCACAAAGCCTGAAGCATGTGGCCAGAGACACTACACACCCACCGCCATTTGCACAAGAGGAAGGTAAAGCTGAGATCTTGTGGACTCTCTAGAGCTGGGCAAGATGTAGAAACCGGAGCCCACCTTGAGTGGGAACAAGATTTAATTCCTTAAGTTTAGGGAAGATAAAGAGTAGACTGGAAGCACTTTCAATGGAACTAAAGTCTATCTTCCAGTATTTATTGATCATCACAGTTAGAGTCAATTTCCATTTAGCCATTTAAAAGTAAAGTACACACAGCTTACTAAAGTGTGAGGAGGCATCCCTGGAGGGAGAGATGAGGCAGATAGCCCCTGTCCTGGGATATGTGACCCGACACTCAGGAGACTGGAGTCCAGTGGGGAGCAAGGATGGCCTTCCAGGGAGAGGGAACTGCTGAGTCAAAGGCAGGGGCAACAGTACACACAGAGACACCTGGTGGCAGCAAAGCCTGAACAAAGCCTGGGAAAAGAAAGGCTGGGACAACCTTCATCCCCTTCCGTTCTGCCCGTTTGTGCTCCCTCCGCATCCCACCCAGCAGCGGGCTGTGGGGAAGACGTACAGTTGGAAACAGTGGGCAGCTGAGGCCACCCAGTAGGCACTGATGAGGGCGGCTCCACAGATGTGCTGACCATTATAGAGCAGGCTGACCTGCCATGGCCACCGCTTCTCAGGTGCGTCCCGGCCACCAAAGATCCTCCCAGTTACAGCAGGCCGCCCACACACTGTGGAGACAGTCACAGCCATGAGGCATCAGTGTTATGGATGCCAACCTCGGTGCCTCTAAATGTCAGCATCCATAGGGCCCAGGGCCACCACAGCCCATCCTCCCACTTCACAGCTGGGAAATCCACGGCCCCGGGTGAAATGACATGGCCCACATGACAAAGGGTCACCTGGCTTCGCTGTTGATGGCAGCGCTAAGGAAGCAGCCTGCGGCTCTGGAGGGGGCGGGAAGGGAGGCAGCTGCAGAGGGTCTCAGCACACCAGCCAGGGGGCAGAGGTCCGGGCTGGGAGATGGTATTGCTCCAGACACTTTCCCAGACCTAGTTCACGTGACTAGCACACCGCTGTTTGAAGTCCCAGAAACTGAGGCCTTCCAGAGTGATGCCACTGAGATGAAGTGGCTACGTCCTTCTTCTCCAGCCCAATATTCTAGAGAGACTGAGGCCAAATGGAACATACTCTGCTTGACAATTCCCCTCTGAAAGCAGTACTTCCTCATTCCCCAAATGAAGAGGGTGCGGGGGTCGACAGGGACCATCCAGGTCAGGACTCCAGTCCTTGGACTGAGGACGCTTGAGATCTAGCGGGAAGAGGCGGCGGGGAAGATGGCCCTCCCTTCCCCCACCTCCCATGCCCCCCAGGGACCCAGGGACTCCTGAACCCGCTGGGCAGGTAGAGGTCCTACCTGTCTACTGTCGGGGTAGGGGGGGCAGTATAGGGAGGGGAGGGACATATGAGGAGAAAGCGACCTTGACCCTCTTGCCCGCCTGCCCACTCACCCTCTTCGGCGTGCAGTGGTGGTCCAGCTGTGCCTGGCTGTGGCGGCCCCGCTGTGGTGGTCCCAGCCACCTTAGTGTGCAGCAGGAGTGAGTGTAGGTACAGCAGGATGACAGCCAGGGTGCAGGCTCCCCGCCAGCCTGGACCTAAGCCCCCCTTGATCTCCATGTAGCCAGTCCTTCATCTGCGACCTGACTGAGCGGGCAGCGGCTCGCGCGGGCCCTGGGGGATGCTGGGAAACCGCCTCCTTTTGTGGGCCACACCCCTGGCCTGGACCTGACCACCTGCCGCTCGCTCACACACACGCGCGTGCCATTGGAGAAGCAGCATGCCACGTGTGTCCAGAGCTCTCGCAGCCATGGTCCGTAGAAGGCAGTAATCGCTGGGAGCCCCCAGGCTGATGTGGGAAGCATAGGGCACATAGGATCCCTGCGTTCAGGGACTCCAGTTTGTGGGGAGACATCAGGGCAGCTATGGCACTATGCCAAGGAATAAATACGAATGCTCAGAGGTCAGGTGCTTGTATAAATGTCACCAAATGTGTCCAACTTGCTTTCAAGATCCAGTGCACTTTGCACTCATCTGTTCCTCTGCCCCCACTCCCCATGTGATCAGGTCAGGGCCATTAAGGGTAACATCCCTTTCTCAGACTCACATGTTGTACTGTACAACATGACATAATCATGGGGTGGATACTCACAGGTCTTTCCCACACTCAGCAGGAGGGAATTATACAAGAGTATGGGTCATTAGGGGGTCCAGCCACTGACCTCTAATGGCTCATGTCCTTCTCAAATGCTAAATCATTCACTATGCCTCAAGGTCCCCAAGAATCTCATCCCGTTAAACTTAAAATTCAAAGTTTCATCTGTTGGAGGAGGTCATCAAGAGGAGGTAATTGCAGGTTGACCCTGGAGCCGGACCTGGGCAATTGGAGGCTCCTCACCCTTCCCCCACCCTTGGAATGTAGGTTTTGCCCACAGTGGGTGTTGCTCCAAGGATGCAGCCCTGAGAGAGGAAGGTGTTGGTGAGACCATCTGGACAGTTTACATGACTGAACCCAGTTAAGACCTCTATGTAAACATTAAGAATCTAGGGAGTTGGGGCTTCCCTGGTGGCACAGTGGTTGAGAGTCCGCCTGCCGATGCAGGGGACACGGGTTCGTGCCCCGGTCCGGGAAGATCCCACATGCTGCGGAGTGTCTGGGCCTGTGAGCCATGGCCGCTGAGCCTCTGCATCTGGAGGCTGTACTCTGCAACGGGAGAGGCCACAACAGTGAGAGGCCCGCGTACCGCAAAAAAAAAAAAAAAAAAAGAATCTGGGGAGCAGGTGCAGAGATCTACTTGTCTTGGGACCACCAAGTTCTTTAAAGCTTAAAAATTTTATTATAAATTCACTTGAAATAATAGAGACTTACTGTAAAAATTATGAAGAAAATAATAATTGTGGACACTTATCATGTCCCTTTTTACAGGAAGTAGCACATGTTTGCACTGGAAGAGTTCTATCAGGTTACTTCCTGCTAGTAGAAATCTGAGGGTCCAACTTTCATTTTGTACTTTCTCTGTCCCTTTCAGTACAAGACGGCAGTGTTTCTACTGACATAAACTTCTCAAGAACCTTGTGGATTTCACTAGGTTTCACTCCATTAGGCAAAGCCACATCCACAGACCGTTGAGATAATTCCTTTTCTAACTTGGCCTCCTGTTGAGATGTTATGTATATATCACCACAATAAAAAGCTGGAAAAAAGGTAATATGACTGTCTCAAATACGTCTAGAGACATAGAGGAAAAGATTGGAAAATTTGAAGAGAAGTTGGAGGAAGTGAACAGAATGGGGAGGGAGGTGGGGATGCATGATGACTGAGCTCAAAGGTGGCACCAAGTGTGCGGAAGTAGAGACATTGCAGATGCTAAGAGTGACAAGGGGCAGGATGCAGGGCACACCAGGCAGGTGGGTCTGAGGACAAAGTCAACCTCCCACTGGGATTGCGAGAAAACTCTTTTCAGGGAACACTGGGAGATGAAAAGGATTTTGGCGAAGCTGGGGTCCAGGGGATTTGCTCACCATCTAGGCTGCATCTGATGGTGTGATCTTCACAACTATCAGCATCCCCAGTTTGCAGGTGAGGAAACTGAATCCAAGGATAACCAAGCCTTATACACGGAATGCAGGGCCAGCCCTCAAGCCCAGGTCTGCTGCTGGCTTGCCCTTCTGTGTTCTGCTCCTGGTCAATCAGAACTCCAACCATTACCCTTCCTGCCGCAACCCCAACCTGTTTCCACGGAAGTGCAGAAGATAGATTGTGTTCAACCTGTGGCTGTAACCAGTCTGCTGCCACCTTGAGCTGGGTAGGTTTGGAGAGGAGGAGAGTGCTATGAGAAGTGGCAGGGTGCCGGGAAGGCTGCGGGCACCTGGAAAGGAGCAAGCACCCTGAGGCTTCACAGCCACCTGGGGGGATAGATTGTGCAGAACCCCTTCACAAACGAGGAACCAACATCACTGAGAGGCAAAGTGACCTGCAGGCAGGGTCAGTGCCAGGACTGGGCCCAGCTAGCAGGCATTAGAATCCATGACAGTAACCACTGCCCCACACAGTAACAGTAACCTGTCTCTACAGGCTTGCAAAGTGCTGTGACAGGACAGCACCCCTACCTTTTCTAAAACTTTCAGTATAGTTGATTTACAATGTTATATTAGTTTCAGGTGTAAAGCATAGTGATTTGATATTTTTATAATTATACTCCATTTAAAGTTATAAAATATTGGTTATATTTCCTGTGTTCTACAACACATCTCTGCATTTTATTTATTTTATACCTAGTAGCTTGCACTTCTTAAGCCATTTCCCCTACTTTGCGCCACCCCCCAGCCCTCTCCTCAGTGGTAACCACTAGTTTGTTATCTGTATCTATGACACTGTTTCTGTTTTGTTATATTCATTAGTTTCATTTTTTTAGATTCCACATATAACTGAAAACATGTAACATTTATCTTTGACTTACTTCAAAAGCATAATAACTTCAAAAGCATAATACCCTCCAGGTCAATCATATTGTTTTACATGTGGCTAAGTAATATTCCATTGTGCATATATTATATACCACATCTTCTTTATCCATTCATCTGTCAATGTACACTTAGATTGCTTCCATATTTTGGCTAGTGTAAGTACTGCTGTATTGGGGGTACTTACATTGGGGTGCATGTGTCTTTTCAAATTAGTGTTTTCATTTTCTTCAGATATATACCTATGAGTGGAATTGCTAAGACCATATGGTACTTCTATTTTTAATTATTTTAGGAACCTCCATACTGTTTTCCATTGTGGATGTACCAATTTACATTCCCACCAACAGTGAACTAAAGTTCCCTTTTATCCACATCCCCACCAGTATTTGCTACTTGTAGACTTTTTCATGGTAGCCATTCTGACATGTGTGAGATGATATGACATTTTAGTTTTGCTTTGCATTTCTCTAATAATTAGTGATGTTGAACCTCTTTTCATGTGCCTTTTGGCCATTGTTTGGTTTTTGCTATTGAGTTGTATGAGCTGTTTATATATTTTGGATATTAACCCCTTATCAGACATATCATTTGCAAATATCTTCTCCCATTCTGTAGGTTGTCTTTTGTTTGTTTTTTTTTTTTGAGTGTTTCCATAGTTGTGCAAAAGCTTTTAAGTTTAATTAGGTCCCACTTGTTTATTCTAACTTTTGTTTCCCTTGCCTGAGGAGACAGATCCAAAAATATATTACTAAGACATGTCAAAGAGTGTATGTTTTCTTCTAGGAGTTTTATGGTGTCATTTTACACTTAGGTCTTTAACCCATTTTGAGTTTATTTGTATATATGGTGTAAGAAAGTGTTCAAATTTCATTCTTTTACATGGAGCTGTCCAGTTTTCCCAGCACCACTTATTGAAGAGACTGTCTTTTCTCCATCATATATCCTTGTCTCCTTTTGTTGTAGATTAATTGACATAGGTGCGTGGGTTTACTTCTGGGCTCTTTATTCTATTCCATTTATCTATGTGTCTGTTTTTGTGCCAGTACCATACTGTTTTGATTACTGTAGCTTTGAATTATACTCTGAAGTCCAGGAGAGTGATACTTCCAGGTTTTTGCTTGTTCGTTTGTCTGTTTGTTTTTCTCAAGATTACTTTGGTTATTCAGAGTAAAATTCATACATATTTTAGGATAATTTGTTCTAGTTCTGTGAAAAATGTTTTGGGTAATTTGATAGGGATTGAATTAAGTCTGTAGATTGCTTTGGGTAGTATGGACATTTTAACAATATTAATTCTTCCAATCCTAAGCACGAGATATCTACCTATTTATTTGTATCACCTTCAGTTTTCTTCATCATTGTCTTACAGTTTTCAAAGTATAGGTCTTTCACCTCCATGGTTAAGTTTATTCCTAGGTATTTTATTCTTTATAATGTGATTGTAAATGGGATTTATTTCTTGCTTTCTCTTTCTGATACTTCATTAGTAGTTTATAGAAAAGCAATCGATTTTTGTATATTTATCTAGTATCTTGTAGCTTTACTGAATTCATTCACTAGTTCTAATACTTTTTTGGTGGAGACTTTAAGGTTTTCTATATATAGTATCATGTCATCTGCAAATAGTGACAGTTTTATTTCTTCCCTTCCAATTTGGATGCCTTTTATATTTCTTTTCCTTGTCTGATTGTTGTGGCTAGGACTTCCAATACTATGTAAAATAGAAATGGTGAAAGTGGGCTTTCTTGTCCTCTTCCTGATTTTAGAGCAAAAGTTTTCAGTTTTTAACTATTAAGTATAATGTTAGCTCTGGGTTTGTCATAAATGGCCTTTATTATATTGAGATAAGTTCCCTCTATACCAATTTTGTTGGAGTTTTTTCATGGATGAGTGTTGAATTTTGTCAAGTGCTTTTACTATGTCTATTGAGGTGATCATGTGATTTTTACCCTTCCTTTTGTTAATGTGGTATATCACATTGATAAACGGGGATATTGAACCATCCTTGCATCCCTGAATAAATCTCACTTGATCATGGTGTATGATTCTTTTATATATTTAATTTGGTTTGCTTATACTTTGTTAAGAATTTTTGCACCTATATTCATCAAGGATATTGACCTGTAATTTCCTCTCTTGTAGTCTTTTGTCTGGTTTTGGTATCAAGGTAATGGTGTCCTTACAGAATGAATTTGGAAGTGTTTTCTCCTCTTCAATTTTTAAAAATAGTTTGAGAAGGATAGGTGTTAACTGCTCTTTATATGTTTGGTAGAATTCCCTGGTGAAGCCATGCAGTCCTGGACTTTTGTTTGTTGGGAGGGTTTTGATTACAGATTCAATTTCACTACTAGTGATCAGTCCATTCGGATTATCTGTTGGCAATTTGTTGTTCTAGTATTCCCATGATTTTTTGTATTTCTATGATATTGGTTGTAATTTCTCCTCTTTTATTTCTCATTTTGGATATTTATTTATCTTTGTTTTTTTCTTAATGAGCCTGCTAAAAATTTATCAATTTTGTTTATCTTTTCAAAAAAACAACTCTTGGTTTCATTATTGGATTTTTTTTTCTTTCTTTTTTTTTTTCTCCCTATTTTATTCAGTTCCTCTCTGATATTTGTTATTTCCTTCCTTCTGCTGACTTTGGGCTGTGTTTGCTCTTTTTCTAATTTCTTTAGATGGTAGATTAGATTGTTTATTTGATATTTTTCTTATTTTTTGAAGTATGCCTGTTTTGCTATAATCTTCCTTCTTAGAACTCTTTTTGCTGAGTCTCATAAATTTTGGAAAATTGTGTTTTCATTTGGCTCAAGGTATTTTCTGATTTCCTCCTTTATCTATTTGTTGACCCATTGAGGTTTTTTTTTTAACATTTTTATTGGAGTATAGTTGCTTTACAATGTTGTGTTAGTTTCTTCTGTATAGCAAAGTGAATCAGTAATATGTATACATATATCCCTATATCCCTTCCCTCTTGAATCTCCCTCCCACCCTCCCTATCCCACCCTCTAGGTTGTCAAAAAGCTCCAAGCTGATCTCCCTGTGTTACGTAGCTGCCTCCCACTAGCTATCTATTTTACATTTGGTAGTGTATATATGTCAATGTTACTCTCTCACTTTGCCCCACCTTATCCTTCCCCCTCACTGTGTTCTCAAGTCGATTCTCTACATCTGTGTCTTTATTCTTGTCCTGCCACTAGGTTCATCAGAACCATTTATTTTTAAGATTCCATATATATGTGTTAGCATATGGTATTTGTTTTTCTCTTTCTGACTTACTTCACTCTGTATGACAGACTCTAGGTCCATCTGCCTCACTACAAATAACTCACTTTCATTTCTTTTTATTTATTTATTTATTGTAACATCTTTATTGGAGTATAATTGCTTTACAATGGTGTTAGTTTCTGCTTTATAACAAAGTGAATCAGTTATGCATATACATATGTTCCCATATCTTTTCCTTCTTGCATCTCCCTCCCTCCCATCCTCCCTATCCCACCCTTCTACGTAGTCACAAACCACCTAGCTGATATCCCTGTGCTATGCGGCTGCTTCCCACTAGCTATCTATTTTACGTTTGTTATTGTATATATGTCCATGCCACTCTCTCACTTTGTCACAGCTTACCCTTCCCCCTTGCCATATCCTCAAGTCCATGCTCTAGTAGGTCTGTGTCTTTATTCCTGTCTTACCCCTAGGTTCTTCATGACCTTTTTTTTTTTCTTAGATTCCATACATATGTGTTAGCAAGGTATTTGTTTTTCTCTTTCTGACTTACTTCACTCTGTATGACAGACTCTAGGTCCATCCACCTCACTACAAATAACTCAATTTTGTTTCTTTTTATGGCTGAGTAATATTCCATTGTATATATGTACCACATCTTCTTTATCCATTTATCTGTCAGTGGGTGCTTAGGTTGCTTCCATGTCCTGGGCATTGTAAATAGTGCTGCAATGAACACTGTGGTACATGTCTCTCTTTTTTTTTGCGGTACATGGGCCTCTCGCTGTTGTGGCCTCTCCCGTTGCAGATCAGGTTCCAGACATGCAGGCTCTGTGGCCATGGCTCATGGGCCCAGCCACTCTGCATCATGTGGGATCTTCCTGGACCGGGGAACGAACCCGTGTCCCCTGCATCGGCAGACAGACTCTCAACCACTGTGTCACTAGGGAAGCCCCAACGTCTCTTTTTTGAAGTATGGTTTTCTCAGGGTATATGCCATGGGATTGCTGGGTTATATGGTAGGCCTAAGTTTAGATTTTTAAGGAACCTCCATACTGTTCTCCATAGTAGCTGTATCAATTTATATTCCCACCAACAGTGTAGGAGGGTTCCCTTTTCTCCACACTCTCTCCAGCATTTATTGTTTCTAAGTATTTTGATGATGGTTATTATGACCGGAGTAAGGTGATACCTCATTGCAGTTTTGATTTGCATTTCTCTAATGATTAGTGATGTTCAGCATCTTTTCATGTGTTTGTTGCCAATCTCTGTATCTTCTTTGGAGAAATGCCTATTTAGGTCTTCTGCCCATTTTTGGATTGGGTTGTTTGTTTTTTTGATATTGACCTGCATGAGCTGCTTGTATATTTTGGAAATTAATCCTTTGTCAGTTGCTTTGTTTGCAAATATTTTCTACGATTCTGAAGGTTGTCTTTTCATCTTGCTTATGTTTTCCTTTGCTGTGCAAAAGCTTTTAAGTTTCATTAGGTCCCATTTGTTTATTTTTGTTTTTATTTCCATTCGTCTAGGAGGTGGGTCAAAAAGGATCTTACTGTAATTTATGTCATAGAGTGTTCTTCCTATGTTTTCCTCTAAGAGTTTTATAGTGTCTGGCCTTACATTTAGGTCTTTAATCCTTTTTGAGTTTAGTTTTGTATACGCTATTAGGAAGTGTTCTAATTTTATTCTTTTACATGTAGCTTTCCAGTTTGCCCAGTACCACTTATTGGAGAGGCTGTCTTTTTTGCACTGTATATTCTTTCCTCCTTTATCAAAGATAAGGTGACCATAGATGTGTTGGTTTAACTCTGGGCTTTCTATCCTGTTCCATTGATCTATACTCCTGTTGCTTTGTGACAGTACCATACAGTTTTGATGACTGTAGCTTTGTAGTGTAGCCTGAAGTCAGGGAGCCTGATTCCTCCAGGTCCGTTTTTCTTTCTAAGATTGCTTTGGCTATTTGGGGTCTTTTGTGTTTCCATATAAATTGTAAAATTTTTTGTTCTACTTCTATGAAAAAGGCCATTGGTAGTTTGATAGCGATTGCATTGAATTTGTAGATTGCTTTGGGTAGTATAGTCATTGTCACAATGTTGATTCTTCCAATCTAAGAACATGGTATATCTTTCCATCTATTTATATCATCTTTAATTTCTTTCATTAATGTCTTATAGTTTTCTGCATATAGGCCTTTTGTCTCCAAGTAAGGTTTATTCCAAGGTATTTTATTCTTTTTGTTGCAGTGGTAAATGGGAGTGTTTCCTTAATTTCTCTTAAAGATTTTTCATCATTAGTGTATAGGCATGCAAGAGATCTCTGTGCATTAATTCTGTATCCTGCTACTCTACTAAATTCATTGATTAGCTCTAATAGTTTTCTGGTAGCATCTTCAGGATTTTCTATGTATAGTATCATTTCATCTCCAAGCAGTGGCAGTTTTACTTCTTATTTTCCGATCTGGATTCCTTTTATTCCTTTTTCTTCTCTGATTGCTGTGGCTAAAACTTCCAAAACTATGTTGAATAATAGTGGTGAGAGTGGGCAACCTTGTCTTGTTCATGATCTTAGAAGAAATGTTTCAGTTTTTCACCACTGAGAACAATATTGGCTTTGGGTTTGTCATATATGGCCATTATTATTTGAGGTAGGTTCCCTCTATGCTTACTTTCTGGAGATTTTTTATCATAAATAGGTGTTGAATTTTGTTAAAAGATTTTTCTGCATCTATTGAGATGATCATACGGTTTTTATCCTTCAATTTGTTAATATGGTAGATCACATTGATTGATTCGTGTATATTGAACAATCCTTGCATTCCTGGGATAAACCCCACTTGATCATGGTGTATGATCCTTTTAATGTGCTGTTGGTTTCTGTTTGCTAGTATTTTGTTGAGGATTTTTGCATCTATGTTCATCAGTGATATTGGTCTGTAGTTTTCTTTTTTTGTGATATATTTGTCTGGTTTTGGTATCAGGGTGATGGTGGCCTCATAGAATGTGTTTGGGAGTGTTCCTCTCTCTGCTATATTTTGGAAGAGTGTGAGAAATAGGTGCTAGCTCTTCTCTAAATGTTTGATAGAATTCACCTGTGAATCCATCTGGTCCTGGGCTTTTGTTTGTTGGAAGATTTTTAATTACAGTTTCAATTTCAGTGCTTGTGGTTGGTCTGTTCTTATTTTCTATTTCTTCCTGGTTCAATCTTGCAAGGTTGTGCTTTTCTAAGAATTTGTCCATTTCTTCCAGGTTGTCCATTTTATTGGCATAGAGTTGCTTGTAGTAATCTCTCACGATCCTTTGTATTTCTACATGTCAGTTATTACCTCTCCTAATTCATTTCTAATTCCATTGATTTGAGTCTTCTCCCATTTTTCTTGATGAGTCTGGCTAATGGTTTATCAATTTTGTTTATCTTAAAGAACCAGCTTTTAGCTTTACTGATCTTTGCTATCGTTTCCTTCATTTCTTTTTCATTTATTTCTGATCTGATCTTTATGAATTCTTTCCTTCTGCTAACGTTGGGGTTTTTTTGTTCTTCTTTCTCTAATTGCTTTAGGTGTAAGGTTCGGTTGTTTATTTGAGATGTTTCTTTTTTCTTGAGGTATGATTTTATTGCTATAAACTTCTCTCTTAGAACTGCTTTTGCTGCATGCCATAGCTTTGGGGTCATCATGTTTTCATTTTCATTTGTTTCTAGGTATTATTTGATTTCCTGTTTGATTTCTTCAGTGATCTCTTGGTTATTAAGTAGTGTATTGTTCAGCCTCCATGTGTTTGAATTTTTTGCAAGTTGTTTCCTGTAATTGATATCTAGTCTCATAGCGTTGTGGTCAGAAAAGATACATGATACGAGTTCAATTTTCTTACATTTACCAATGCTTGATTTGTGACCCAAGATATGATCTATCCTGGAGAATGTTCCTTGAGCACTTGAGAAGAAAGTGTATTCTGTTGTTTTCGGATGGAATGTCCTATAAATGTTAATTAAGTCCCTCTTTTTTAATGTGTCATTTAAAGCTTGTGTTCCCTTATTTATTTTCATTTTGAGTGATCGGTCCATTGGTGTAAGTGGGGTGTTAAAGTCCCCTACTATTATTGTGTTACTGTCAATTTCCCTTTTTATGACTGTTAACATTTGTCTTATGTATTGGGGTGCTCCTATGTTGATTGTGTAAATATTTACCATTATTATATCTTCTTCTTGGATTGATCCTTTGATCATTATGTAGTGTCCTACTTTGTCTCTTGTAATAGTCTTTATTTTAAAATGTATTTTGTCTGATATGAGAATTGCTCCTCCAGCTTTCTTTTGATTTCCATTGGCATGGAATATATTTTTCCATCCCTTCACTTTCAGTCTGTATGTGCTCCTAGGTCTGAATTGAGTCTCTTGTAGACAGCATATATATGGGTCTTGTTTTTTTATCCATTCAACCTGTTTATGTCTTTTGGATGGAACATTTCATCCATTTACATTTAATTACTTAAATTAATAAATTAAATTATTTAATTATTAATATGTATGTTCCTATTACCATTTTCTTAATTGTTTTGGGTTTGTTTTTGTATGTCTTTTCCTTCTCTTGTGTTTCCTGCCTAGAGCAATTCCTTTAGCATTTGTTTTAAAGCTGGTTTGGTGGTGCTGAATTCTCTTAACTTTTGCTTGTCTGTAAAGTTTTCAATTTCTCCATCAAATCTGGATGAGAATCTTGCTGGTTAGAGTAATCTTGGTTGCAGGTTTTTCTCCTTCAACACTTTCAATATGTCCTGCCACTCCCTTCTGTCTTGCAGGGTTTCTGCTGAAGGATCAGCTGTTAACCTTATGGGGATTCCCTTGTATGTTATTTGTTGTTTTTCCCTTGCTGCTTTTAATATTTTTTTATATTTAATTTTTGATAGTTTGATTAATATGTGTCTTGACATGTTTCTCCTTGGATTTGTCCTGTATGGGACTCTCTGTGCTTCCTGGACTTGATTGACTATTTCCTTTTGCATGTTAGGGAAGTTTTCAACTATAATCTCTTGAAATGTTTTCTCAGTCCCTTTCTTTTTCTCTTCTTTTTCTGGGACCCATATAATTAGAATGTTGGTGTGTTTAATGTTGTCCCCAAAGTATCTGAGACTGTTCTCAATTATTGTCCTTCTTTTTTCTTTATACTGCTCTGTGGTAGTTATTTCCACTATTTTATATTCCAGGCCACTTATCCATTCTTCTGCCTCAGTTATTCTGCTATTGATTCCTTCTTGAGAATTTTTAATTTCAGTTATTGTGTTGTTCACCATTGTTTGTTTGGTCTTTAGTTCTTCTAGGTCCTTGTTAAACATTTCTTGTATTTTCTCCATTTTATTTCCAAGGTTTTGTATCATCTGTACTATCATTACTCTGAATTCTTTTAAGAGACTCTCTATTTCCGCTTCATTTATTTGGCCTGGTGGGTTTTTACCGTGCTCCTTCATCTGCTGCATATTTCTCTTTCTTCTCATTTTGTTTAACTTACTGTTTTGGGGGTCTACTTTTTGCTGGCTGTAGGTTTGTAGTTCCTGTTGCTTTTGGTGTCTGTCCCCTGTGGGTGGTGTTGGCTCAGTGGGTCGTGTAGGCTTCCTGGTGAAGGGGACTGGTGCCTGTGTTCTGGTGGATGGGTCTGGATCTTGTCTTTCTGGTGGGCAGGGCCACATCCAGTGGTGTGCTTTGGGGTGTCTGTGAACTTTATATGATTTTAGGCAGTCTCTCTGCTAATGGGTCGGGTTCTGTTCCTGTCCATTAGTTGTTTCGCATGGGGCACCCAGCACCATTGTTTGGTAGCCATTGGGTGGAGCTTGCTCTTAGTGTTGAGACAGAGATCTCTGGGAGAGCTATCACCAATTGATATTATGTGGGGCCAAGAGGTCTCTGATGGTCCAGTGTCCTGAACTAGGCTCTCCCACCTCAGAGGCTCTGGCCTGATACCAGGCTGGAGCACCAAGAACCTGTCAGCTATACAGCTCCAAACTCTGGAACTCCACACTCCAAAGATAGTCCTTTGGATGTGCCAAAACCTACAAGTTTTAAAAGTTGTGTTTTTAACTTTTTCCTTGCTAAGTGTCTATATGGGGAAATGGCTGGGGGTGGACTGGGGAGAAATATGAATGGTTAAATGCCCAAGTTTGAGCAAATTTTGTTCCATTTCATAGGCTGACCTCTTTGCTTATTGTCTTTTCCACTGGTGGCTTTCAAACTTTATTGACTCAGACCCAGTACCTCTCTTAAACTCTGTAAGTAGACTCCAAATAGGGCCTGATGAAGCAGGTTCTCTTTGTATTATATGGTGCCAGTTAGCATGACAGTTTCTTCATCTTAGCTCATTAAATTCTGGATTCCCTCTTTTCTGATCTTTATCTTCAGGAGGGCCATCTCCATGTAGTCAAATACTGAGATGAGTATCTGGAGAACTGGGCTCTTGTGTAGGCTGTACACTGAGTGTGAATTTGGGTAATTTCTCTTTTCTGGGCTTTAGTTTCCACATCTCTGTAAAACTAGGGCTCAGGTGTTTGGATCTACTGTCCAGGCCAAGGGTAAAATTTTCTACCAGTCTCCAAAACATTGCTAAAACTGTCAGAGGTATCTATATTATTCAAATCAACCCCAAAGAAATTCTCCTCGAGCCAGAGAGCATCTCAACTGAGAATATCCCTTTGCAGCCTCCTCCTCCAATTCAAGCCTCAAAGAGGCTGACAGTGCTGCTCCATTTGTAATTTTCTTGTTTCTAATTGTGGCCTTTTCTTTTCCACCCATAGAAATTCCTTTAGCATTTGTTACAATGCTGGTTTTGTGCTGCTGAATTCTCTTAGCTTTTGCTTGTCTGTAAAGCTTTTGATTTCCCCATGGAATCTGAATGGCAGCCTTGCTGGGGAGACTATTCTTGGTTGTAGGTTCTTCCCTTTCATCACTTTAAATATATCATGCCACTCCCTTCTGGCCTGCAGAGTTTCTGCTGAGAAGTCAGCTGATAACCTATGGAGTTCCCTTGTATGTTATTTGTTGCTTTTAATATTTTCTCTTTGCCTTTAATTTTTGTCAATTTGATTACTATTTTTCACAATGTGTTCCTTCCTGGGTTCTTTGCCTGGGCAAAGAACTGTTTCCTTTCCCATGTTCAGGAAGTTTTCAGCTATTATCTCTTCAAATATTTTCTCAGGTCCTTTCTCTTTCTCTTCTCTTTCTGGGATGAGAATGTTGGTGCATTTAATGTTGTCCCAGAGGTCTCTTATACTGTCTTCATTTCTTTTCATTCTTTTTTCTTTATCCTGTACTGTGGCAGTGATTTCCACCATTCTGCCTTCCAGGTCACTTATCCATTCTTATACCTCATTTTTTCTGCTGTTGATTCCTTCTAGTTTATTTTTCAGTTCGGTTATTGTATTGTTCATCTCTGGTTGTTTGGTTTTTAGATTTTCTAATTCTTTGTTAAACATTTCTTGTATCATCTTTGTCTGTGTCTCCATTCTTTTTCTGAGATCTTGGATCAACTTTACTATCATTACTCTGAATGCTTTTTTGGGTAGATTGCCTATCTCCACTTCACTTAATTGTTCTCTGGGGTTTTATCTTGTTCTTTTTTCTGGGACATATTCCTCTGCCTTCTCATTTTGTCTAACTTTCTGTGATTGCAGTTTCCATTCTGCAGGCTGAAGAGTTGTAGTTCTTCTCGCTTTTGCTCTCTGGCCCATGGTGGATGAGGCTGGTCTAAGAGGCTTGTGCAGACTTCCTGGTGGGAGGGACTGGTTCCTGCCCACTGGTGGGTGGAGCTGGGTCTTGACCCTCTGGTGGGCAAAGCTGGGTCTTGTCCATCTGGTGGGCAAGGTGGCAGCTTTGGGCTCAGGGAGACTTTAGTCATCCTGTCTGCTGATGGGTGGGGATGATTTCCTACCCTGTTTGCTGTTTAGCCTGAGGTGTCCCAATCACTGGAGCCTATAGCCTGTTGTGTGGGACCAGGACTTGGTGAGAAAATGGCAGCCTCCAGAAGGGCTCACACCAATGAGTACTCCACAGAAATACCACCACCAGTATCTTTGTCCCCTCAGTGAACCACAGCTCTAGCCCCTCTTCAGGAGACCCTCCAATACCAGTAGTTTGGTCTGGGCCAGGCTCTTATGAGGTCACTGCTTTTTCCCCTGTGTCCTGGTATGCATGAGACCTTGTGTGTGCCACCCAAGAGTGGAGTTACTGTTTTCCCCATTCCTGTGGAATTCCTGCAATCAAACCCCAGTGGCCTTCAAAGCCAGATGCTCTGGGGGATCATCCTCCCATTTCCAGACCCCTATGCTGGGAAGCCTGACATGGGGCTCAGAACTTTCACTCTTGTGGGAAAACCTCTGTGATATAATTATTTTCCAGTTTGTGTGTTGCCCACATGGTGGGTATGGAATTTGATTTTATTGTGGTTGTGCCTTTCCTTCTGTCTTCTTGTGGATTTTTCTTTGTCTTGTATGTAGGATATCTGTTCAGTAGGTCCAGTTTTTTTTGTCAGTGGTTGTTCAGCAGTTAGTTATGATTTTGCTGTTTTTGTGAGATGACATGAGCTCACGTACTTCTACTCTGCCATCTTGTCCATCTCTGCAACATTTAGAGGCATGACTGCTTCTTTTTAAAAAATACCACAATAATAAGAAGGTTCTATATAAAGCAACCTCTTCAGATTGTTTGATGTAGTGCAGCCAGAGTGATGTTTCTAGACATGTTCTCTGGGTCAAATTACAGCAGAGCACAATTGGCTGAACCAGGTCCTTTTGCCCAATAGGCAAGCCAAACCCTGAGACACTGGCTGAGATTTGCAGTGGAGAAAGAGTTTATTCACAAGGCAGCCAAGCAAGGAGACCAGAGAGCAAGCCTCAGGCCCACCTAAAACAATAAATTTAAATGGACTAAAATTTGATGATTGAAAGACAAATATTGTCAGTTTTTTTAATCAGATATATGTTGTTGATAAGATATAACCCTAAATAAACAACAGAGAATGATAAGAAGTAAAAAAAAAAAGATACAATAAGCAAATACTGATTAAGTGTAAGGTAATAGAAGACAGAAAGTAGACTTTAAAGCAAAAATACATTACTAGAGTGAAGAGGGTCACTATGTAATGATATGAGGGCCACAGTTTATCATAAAGGTAGACAATCAATATACAAAATAAAAAAGGCTAAAAATTCATAAAGCAAAAATTGATAAAATTTTGAGACTAAATTAACAAAACAACCCTCATAGAGAAAAATTTTAAGATCACCTCTCTCTAATTGATAGATCCATCAGACAAAATAAATAAGGATATAGAATTTTGAACAGTGCACTTGAACTAATGAACAAATTTAGAATATAGCACTCAAGAATTGGAGAATAAATAGCACATTTAAGCACGCCTGGAATTATTAAGAAAATTGACCACATGCTACCCCATATATCAAGTCTAAGTAAATTTCAAAGAATTAATTCCTATGCAGGTCATGGTATCTGAGTCCAGTGCAATTAAGTTAGAAATAAATGACAAAAAGATAATTAAATAAAATATGCTTGGAAATTAAAAAACTAGACCAAAGACCAATTAATTAATCATGTAAATTAGAAAATGTTTAGAATTGAATGATAATCAAAATATTACACACCAATATTTATGACATGCAAGCAGAATTTAGAGGAAAATGTGTATTCATATATGACCTATACAAAAGGAGAAGGGCTCAAAATTCATGACCTAGGCTCCAAATTAAGAAATTGAAGAAAGAACAGCAAATATGTATCAGATAGCTATGACTGTGTACCATAGGGATCTTGCAGATGTCATTAAATTAAGGATCCTGAACATGGAGGGTTGTCCTGGATTATGTGCAATCTGCCCTGGATTATTGCAACCATAAAGATCCTTACAAGGAAATAAGGAGGCAGGAGAGTGAGAAAAGATGTGATGATGGAAGGCAGAGGTGAGAGAGAGAGAGGGAGGCAGAGAAAGAGAGTTGAAGATGCTATGCTGTTGGCTCTGAAAATGGAGAAAAGGCCACCAGCCAAGAAGTGTGGGAGGCCTCTAGAAGATGGAAAAGGCAAGGACACAGATTCTTCCCTAGGGCATCCAGAAGAAACACAGCCCTAATGACACCTTGATTTTACCCCAGTAAGATCCATCTTTGACTTCTGATCTTCAGAACTTTAAGATAAGAAATTTGTATCATTTTTAACCACTAAGTTTTTGGTAATTTGTTACAGCAGTAATAGGAAACTAATACAGTGGTTTTGGTTTGGATGGCTCTTCTCTGCTCCCCACAGTGTTCCATGTACCACAGATTAACCTGGGTATTTTCTGTGGCAGTGGAAGTTTCTAAGAGAGCAGAAGTGCTCAGAGGCTTGGAACTGTCACTTCATTACTTCCATTGCATTATACTGCATAAAGAACAGCACAACACCACGTTCACTGGATGACATAATAGACTCTACTTCTTGATGGGAGGAGTGTCAGATCACATTGCAAGAAACCAGGATACTGGGAGGGAAAATATTTTGGTTGCTGTAGCAATCTTCACCCACCTTGGAAAAGAACAAGGTAGTAGATGCCCTTACTCTATGGTTCATCAATTACATTTCAAGATATAGTCCCTAGAGAAACACTTGTTCAGCTACTCCATGATCATAACAGCACTGTTACTTTTAGCTAAAAATAGAAAACAACCCAATGACCTGCAGTACGTGAATGAGTAAATGCATTATGGAATATTCACACAATAGAATACTATACAGCATTTAAAATGAATAAATAGCTGTACACATCAACATGGATGAATCTCATATATATATTGTTTTTGCAAAAAAGGCAAGTAACAGAATACTTTTCAGTTCCATTAATGTGAAGTGCAAGGAAATGGGAAAGATTAAACAACATGAAGTTTAATAATGTTTTACAGGGAAAGTGTAAAAGATAGACAATATGATTAATACAAAACTGAATAAAATGGTTATTTGCATGTGGGAGGGAGGAAGATGTAATTGGGAACAGTAGGGGAATTCTAAACTATGGATAACATATGTCTTAAGCAGGACCCACAGTGTTTGTTCCATTTATTGTACTTAAAATGTCATAAAGAGTTTATGCACTGTTTAATGTATGATGTGTTCCAAACAAAAGAATTAATAAAATATGTGATCTACAGCCTCTCTTTCTTGAGCCTTCCCACCTTCCCACCTCCTTTTGCATATGAGAAAGTAAAGTCCAAGAGAGGGAAGGAATGTGCCCGAGGTTACACGCCTGTTTACCAAAGAGCTAGATTTTGGCTCTTCAGCTCCTGACCATGCTGGTTTAGAGGGCCAACAGCTAGTTTCTGTCTGTATTGTAGCACTGAGTTTGACTCTCCAGCATGTTCATCTTTGGTGCTGGACAAGAGCACAAGCATGTCTAGGGCAACAATTATTGGTCTAAATGTGAGCATATATCCTAAGTTGTCCATCAATGAGAGGAAAGTCCTAGACAATGGGATGCATCTCTCTCTTCAGTGGGCTCAATGGAAATCATCTGTGGATGCCAGGATGACAGAGTCCTGAGCTCTCCTGATATGTTTTAGGAAGCTGGAACATCCAGATACTTTTCCTCTCCCTTACAGCTGGTTCTGTTAGGGATGGAACATGACTTGGGCTTGCTCAGAGAGATGTCCACAACCCAGACCTGGAATCAGGAGCCAGTGATGACAGAAGCAAAGGCAGGAAAAGCATTTGGCTGCAACATCAACTTCCTGGGCAAGAAAGACCATCCCATGCCCACATTATGTGACCAGTGGTGCAGGCCACGCAACCCCTTGGCCAATGCTGCTATAGTTTAGACTGGGTTATGGCTACATTGCCTCTGTGCCTGGTTCTGCAGGCCTGTTGATGATTCTGAGACCTACCCAGGATCTTGCAGTGTATTTTTTCTCTGGATGAACCAGCCAGAGGAGGGTTCTGTTTCTTGTGACCAAGAGCATGGATTTATGCAGAATTTGTATCAAAAAAATGAGGGTATTATAAATTATGGGTTTAAGCAATAGCAAAAGAAAACTTGAACTCATAGAAAACCCTTCCCTGAAGACTCTATCAATACATTATAAACTGAATAATTTTCCCTACCAATTTATAAATTCAACCTAATTCCAATTAATGCTTATATCAATATTGCCCTTATGAAAACTTAATGGACAAAGATAACCAGGAATATTCTGAAAAAGCAGAGTGATGAGTGGGCACTGGCCCTGTATAATTATAAACAGTGTGATACTAGCACATGAGCAGTCAGAAGAACATAACAAAATAGAAAGTCCAGAAATACTTGTAAAATTGTGGCACACAGATTATTAAGCTACTGTCTCAGCAAAAACTCAAGCTTTATACTTATGCTTGTGACACTGTGGCTGAGGGTCTCAAATCACATTATCCTTTGCCAGCTGTTAAGCTGTTAAGCTCTGCCAAAAATGTTCACTAGAGAGACTGGAGGGCACGCGGGGAGGAGATACTGATACTTCCAGTTCTGCTCCCCGTTCTTGTCTGTATCACCTCAACAATAGCCCTTCCCCTCAGCAGTAACAATTGGTGCCAGTTTCCATCCTTTCAAGCTCTCTCTTTGTGGCCTCTCAGAAATACCAGCACCAGCCAGACAGTACCTCTTGTGCAGAGATCTGAGTTTCAGTAACACAAAGCCCCTTCTCTGAGCCTCTAGGTTCAGGTAACCCCAACCCTTTCTCTTAGTCCACAGTTCTTGAAGGGAAGCTTCAAGTTATTGTCTCTGTTATTCTCCCAGTTCCCCTTCCAAATGACTAAATATGCGTAAATAATTCCCTATATTCAGGTCTTTCTGTTAGAGTAATTAGTATGGCTTTGTTTTCTGACTGGTCTCTGACAGGTATTAAAGAGAGAGAGAGAGAGAGAGGGAGAGAAGGAGAGAGAGAGAGAGAGAGAGAGAGAGAGTGTGTGTGTGTGTGTGTGTGTGTGTAAAGGCATCACTCCTTATCAGATAGTGGGAAATGATTTGATCATCTTTGGACAATTGGGGGACTACCTAGATTAAAAACAAATTTCACATGAAGCAAATATTTAAATAGAAAAATAAAGCCATAAAAGGTAGTAGAATGTGTTATAATCTCAGAGGGGGGAAGTCCTTTCTAAATGGGATACAGAATACAGAAGTGTTACAAAGAAATGGTAATTGGTTTTCCTATCTAAAACTATAAAATTCTACAGAAGGGAAAAATACGATAAGTGAAGTAAAAGGACAAGTCAAAAATTGTGACAAGATATTTGCTACTGATATCAAAAAGGGCTAGTTTCCTTAAAATATAAAGACATTAAGTTTAAGGCCAAGTAACCCCATTAAAAATTACCAGAGAACATATACGCAGTCTACATAAAAAGAAATAGTCATGGCTCATAAAAATACAAAAAGGTGATTGACCTCATAAAATTGAAAAGGTAAATAAAGTCACAATGACATGACATTTCTCACTTTTTGATTTGGTAAAAATCCATGAAGTTTAAGAATACCTTCTGTTGACAACAGTGTGATAAACATAACCTGTGAGAATGTAAATTGTTCTAACTTCTAGGGAGGGCAATTTGCAATAATTAACAATGTTTTAAATGCACACAATAATAACTCTATGTGATAGATACCACATTGTGTTGCCCATTTTACAGATTAGAAAAGTAAGGCACAGAGAAGTCTCCAATGTCAAAGATCTAATAAGTAGTAGAATTGGGATTCAAATTCAATTCATTTAGTGTCATCTGACACTAAATGACATACTCACAAACACAACACAATATGAAGATTTTATCCACACACAGTAGCCAGGGATTCTATTCTTAGTTATTTATCCCACAGCTATAATTGCTTTTATATATATATATATATATATATATATATATACATATTTATTTATTTATTTATAACTGACATATAGCATTGTATATGTTTAAACTATACAATGTGTTGATAGATACATTTAAATATTGCACTATGATTACCAATATTATAGCTTTTGCTAATACCTCTGTCACAACACATAGCTATCATTTATTTTTTGTGGTGAGAACATTTAAGATTTAGTCTCTTAGCAACTGTGAAATATATAATACTGTTAAGTGTAATCTCTGTGCTGCACATTATATCTCCAGGACTTACCTTCTAGTTGCAAGTTTGCACCCTTTAACAATATCTCCCCAATTCCCCACCCCTCCGCCCCTTGTAGCCACAATTATACTCTTTGAAAAATTCTACATGTAAAGTAATATCATATAATTTTTGTCTTCTTCTGTCTAGCTTACTTCACTAAGCATCAAGGTCCATCTATGTTGTTGCACATGGCAGAATTTCCTTCTTTTTAATGGCTGAATAAGATACCACAGTGTGTATATATATCACATCATAGATGGATAGATAGGTACATAGATAGATAGATAGATAGATAGATATATGACAGGTAGATGATAGGTAATCAGATTTCTTCTCTATCCATTCATCTGTTGATGGACACTTAGGTTGCTTCCATGTCTTGGCTATTGTAAATAATGCTGCAATGAACATAGGGGTGCATATATCTCTTTGAATTAGTGTTTTCATTTTCTTTGGGAAAATACCCAGAAGTGAAATTGCTGAATCATATGGTAGTTCTATCTTCAATTTTTTGAGAAACCTACATACTGTTTTCCATAGTGGCTGCACCAATTTGCACTCCCACCCATAGTGTTCCTGGGTTTCATTTTTCCACAACCTCTGCAAAACTTATTTCTTGTCCTTTGATAGTAGACATTCCGACAGGTGGGAGGTGATATCTCATTGTGGTTTTGATTTGCAGTTCCCTGATGATTAGTGACCTTGAACATCTTTTCATGTGCCTGTTGGTCACCTGTATATCTTCTTTGGAAAAATACCAATTCAAGTCCTCTACTCATTTTTTAAATTGGATTTGGGGTATATTTTGCTATAAAGTTGTTTAAGTTCTTTATACATATTGAATATTAACCTCTTATCAGATACATAATTTGCAAGTATTTTCTACCATTCAGCAGTTTGCCTTTTCATTTTGTTGATGATTTCCTTTGCTGTTCAGGAGTTTTTTATTTTGAGGTAGTGTCACATGTGTATTTTTGCTTTTGTTGCCTTTGCTTTTGGAGTCAGATCCAAAAATTCAATTCCAAGGCTATTGTCAAGGAGATTACTGCCTATGTTTTCTCTAGGAGTTTTATGGCTTCATGTCTTAAATTCAAGTCTTTAATCCATTTTGAGTTAATTTTTGAGTATAGTGTAAGATAGTGGTCAAGTTTCATTCTTTTGTATGTAGCTGTCCAGTTTTCTCAACACTATATATTGAAAAACCTGTCCTTTTCCCATTTTATAGTCTTTCCTCACAAATTACTTGTCCATATATGTGTGGATTTATTTCTGGGCTATTTTATTCCATTGATCTATGTGTCTCTTTGTATGTATATACAAAACAGTATGTATACCATACTGTTTTGATTACTATAGCTGTGTAATATAGTTTGAAATCAGTGAGTGTAACTTTGTTCTTCTTTCTTTCTTTTTCCTTTTTTTTTTTTTTTTGTGGTACACGGGCCTCTCAACTGTTGTGGCCTCTCGTGTTGTGGAGCACAGGTTCTGGACACACAGGCTCAGTGGCCATGGGTCACAGGCCCAGCCACTCCATGGCATGTGGGATCTTCCCGGACTGGGACACGAACCCATGTCCCCTGCATTGGCAGGCGAACTCTCAACCACTGCGCCACCAGGGAAGCCCTGTTCTTCTTTCTTAGGATTGCTTTAGCTATCTGGGGTTTTTTGTGATTCCCTAAAAATTTTAGGATTCTTTGTTCTACTTCTGTGAAAAATGCCACTGGAATTTTGATAGAGATTTCATTGAATCCATAGATTGCTTTGACTAGTATGGACATTTTAACAACATTCATTCTTCCAATCCAAGAACACAGAATATCTTTCCAGTTTTTTGTGTCTTCAACTTCTTTCATCAATGTCTATAGTTATTCAGTGGACAGCTCTTTCACCTTCTTTTACTCCTGGGTATTTTATTGTTTTTGATATAATTGTAAGTGGAATAGTTTTCTTAATTTCTTGTTCTGATAGTTGGTTATTAATGTATGGAAATGCAGCAGATTTTGTATATTGATTTTGTATCCTGCAAATTAATGAATTCATTTATTATTTCTAATAGTTTTTTGATGGAGTCTTTAGGATTTTCTATATTTAGGATCTGACGTCTTCAAATAGTGACAGTTTTATCAGTACTTCTTCCTTTCTTAATTTGATGTATTTTATTTCTTTTTTTGTGTATATGTAATTGTTGTGGCTAGACTTCCAATATTATGTGGAAGAAAAATGAAAATAGTGGGCATCCTTGTCTTTTACCTTAGGGGAAAAACTTTCAGCTTTTCACAGTTGTGTATAATGTCAGCTGAGGGTTTGTCATAAATGGACTTTATTATGTTAAGGTATGTTCCCTCTATACCCACTTTGCTGAGAGTTTTTATTGTAAATGGAAATTGAATTTTGTCAAAAGATTTTTCTGCATCTATTGAGATAATTATGTGTTTTTTTTCTTTCCTTTGGTTAATGTGATGTATCACATTGATTGATTTGCATATGTTGAATCATCCTTGTTGGATATGTTGAATCATCCTTGTGACCCTGGAATAAATTCAACTTGATCATGTTGTATAATCCTTTTTATGTATTGTTAGATTTGTTTGCTAAATTTTATTGAAGAATTTTGCATCTATATTCATCAAAGGTATTGGCCTGTAATTTTCTTTTTTTGTAATGTCTTTGTCTGGTTTAAGTATCAGGGTAATGGTGGCCTTGTAGAATAAATTTGAGAGTGTTCCCACCTCTTCAATTTTTTGGAAGAGTTTAAGAAGGATAGGAGCGAATTCTTCAAATGTTTGCTAAATTCATCAGTGAAGCATCAGCCCTTGACTTTTATTTGTTAGGACTTTAAAATTTTTTTTAATTGAAGTATAGGTTATTTACAGTGTGTTAGTTTCTGGTGTACAGCAAAGAGATTCAGTTATATAGAGATTATTTTTCATATTATTTTCCATTATGATTTATTACAGAATTTGAATATAGTTCCTGGGCTACACAGTAAGGCCTTGTTGTTTATCTATTTTATATATAATAGTGCATATCTGCTAATCCCAAACTCCTAATTTGTCCATTTCCCACCTTCTTCCCCCTTTGGTAACTATAAATTTGTTTTCTCTATGTCTGTGAGTCTATTTTTGTTTTGTAAATAGTTTCATTTGTATCATATATTCCACATACAAGTGATATCATAGGGTATTTGTCTTTCTCTTTCTGACATACTTCACTTAGTATAATAATCTCAAGGTCCGTCCATGTTGCTGCAAATGGCATTATTTTATTCCTTTTTATGGCTGAGTTGTATTCTACTGTGTGTGTGTGTGTGTGTGTTTGTGTGTGTGTGTGTGTGTGTACTACATCTTCTTTATTTATTCATCTGTCAGTGGACATTTAGGCTGCTTCCATGTCTTGGCTATTGTAAACAATGCTGATATGAACATTTTGGTGTAAATATCCTTTCAAATTAGAGTTTTCTCCAGATATATGCCCAAGAATAGGATTGCTGGATCACATGGCAAGTCTGTTTTTAGATTTTTAAGGAACTTCCATATTGTTTTCTATAGTGGCTTCACCAATTTACATTCCCAGCAACAGTATAGGAGGGTTCCCTTTTCTCCACACTCTCTCCAGCATTTATTGTTTGTAGACATTTTGATCATGGCCATTCTGACTGGTGTGAGGTGATACCTCAGTGTAGTTTTGATTTGCATTTCTGTAATAATTAGAGATGTTGAACATCTTTTCATATGTCTATTGGCAGTATGTATGTCTTCTCTGGAGAAATGTATATTTAGGTCTTCTGTCCATTTTTTGATTGGGTTGTTTCCTTTTTTATTATTGAGTTGTATGACCTGTTTGTATATCTTGGAAATTAATCCCTTGTCTGTAAAATTGTTTGCAAATATTTTCTACCAGTCCTTAAGCTGTCTTTTCATTTTGTTTATGGTTTCCTTTGCTGTGGATAAGCTTATTAGTTTTATTAGGTCCCATTTGTTTATTTTTACTTTTATTTATATTACCTTGGGAGATTGACCTAAGAAAACATTGCTACAGTTTATGTAAGAGAATGTTTTGCCTGTATTGTCTTCTAGGAGTTTTATGGTGTCATGTCTTATATTTAAGTCGTTAAGCCATTTTGAGTTTATTTTTGTGTATGGTGTGAGAGTATATTCTGATTTCATTTATTTACATGTGGCAGTCCAGCTTTCCCAACACTACTTGTTTAAGAGACTGTCTTTTCTCCATTGTATAATTCTTGCCTCCTTTGTTAAAGATTAATTGAGTGTAGGTGTATGAGTTTATTTCTGGGCTCTCTATTCTGTTCCATTGGTCCATATGTCCATTCTTATGCTAACACTGCACTGTTTTGACTACTGGAGCTTTATAATATTCTCTGAAATCTGAGAGAATTATGCTTCCAGCTTTGTTCTTTTTCATCAGGATTCCTTTGGCAATTTGGGGTCTTTAATGGTTCCATATAGATTTTAGGATTATTTGTTCTAGTTCTGTGAAAAATGTCATGGATAGCTTTGGGTAGTATGACCATTTTAACAATATTAATTCTTCCAATCCAAGAGCATGGGATATGTTTCCATTTCTGTAAGTCATCTTTAATTTCCTTTATCAATGTTTTATAGTTCTCAGCATGTAAGTCTTTCCCATCCTTAGGTTTATTCTTAAGTAGTTTTTGAAGCAATTTTAAAAGAGACTGTCTTTTTACCTTCCCTTCCTGATATTTCATTGTTAGTGTAAAGAAATGCAACCAATTTCTGTATGTTAATCTTGTATCCTGCTACCTGGTTGAATTAGTTTATCAGTTCTAATAGTTTTTGTGTGGAGTCTTTAGGGTTTTCTATATAGAATATCAGGTCATCTGCATATATTGACAATTTTATCTCTTCTCTTCCAATTTTGATACATTTTATTTCTTTTTCTTGTCAGGTTGCTGCAGCTAGACTTTCAATACTATGTTGAATAGAAGTGGTGACAGTGGGCATCCTTGCCTTGTTACAGATTTTAATGAGATGGTTTTCAGCTTTTCACCATTGAGTATCACATTGGCTCTGTGTTTGTCATAAATATTTCTTATTACATTGAGATATTCTCCCACTGCACCCACTTTGGTAAAAGTTTTTATCATGAATGGTTGTTGAATTTTTAATCAAATTCTTTTTGTGCATCTATTGAGATGATCATGTGGTTTTTGTCTTTTATTGGTATTGTGTATCACATTGATTGATTTGCATATGTTGAACCATCCTTGTGACCCTGGTATGAATGAAACTTGATCATGGTGTATGATCTTTTTAATATTGTGTTGGATTCTGTTTGCTAATATTTTGTTGAGATTTATATTCATTTATATTTATATTCATCAAAGATATTGGCCTGTAATTTTCTTGTTGGGTAACGTCATTGTCTGGTATTTGTATCAGGGTGATGGTGGCTTCATAGAATGATTTGGGAGTGTTCCCTCCTCTTCAATATTTTGGAAGAGTTTGAGAGAGGTCAGTATTATATCTTCTTTGAATGTTTCGTAGAATTCCCCAGTGAAGCCATCTGGTCCTGGACTTTTGATTGCAGGCTATTGTTTTTTGTTTGTTTTTTATTACAGATACTTTTTCACTTCTAGTGATCAGTCTGTTCAAATCATCTATTTCTTCTTGATTCAATTTTGTGGGCTGTATGTTTCTAGAAACTTGTTCACTTCTTCTAGGTTGTCCAATTTGGGGGCACATAATTTTTCATATTATTATGTTATGGGTTTTAATTTTTTTTTCTCAGAGACGGAGGGGAAGATTGCGGAAGAGTAAGATGCGGAGATCACCTTCCTCCCCACAGATACACCAGAAATACATCTACACGTGGAACAACTCCTACAGAACACCTACTGAATGCTGGCAGAAGACCTCAGACCTCCCAAAAGGCAAGAAACTCCCCACGTACCTGGGTAGGGCAAAAGAAAAAAGAATAAACAGAGACAAAAGGATAGGGACAGGACCTGCACCAGTGAGAGGGAGCCGTGAAGGAGGAAAGGTTTCCACACACTAGGAAGCCCCTTCGCGGGCAGAGACTTCAGGTGGTGGAGGGGGAAAGCTTCAGAGCCGCGGAGGAAAGCGCAGCAACAGGGGTGCGGAGGGCAAAGCGGAGAGATTCCCGCACAGAGGATCGGTGCCGACCAGCACTTACCAGCCCAAGAGGCTTGTCTGCTCACCCGCCGGGGCGGGCGGGGCTGGGAGCTGAGGCTCGGGCTTCGGTCGGATGCAGGGAGAGGACTGGGGTTGGCGGCGTGAACACAGCCTGCAGCGGGTTAGTGCACCACGGCTAACCAGGAGGGAGTCCGGGGAAAAGTCTGGACCTGCCGAAGAGGCAAGAGACTTTTTCTTCCCTCTTTGTTTCCTGGTGCGCGAGGGGAGAGGATTAAGAGCGCTGCTTAAAGGAGCTCCAGAGACGAGCACAAACCGCGGCTAAAAGTGCGGACACCAGAGACGGGCATGAGACGCTACGGCTGCTGCTGCCGCCACCAAGAAGCCTGTGTGCGAGCACAAGTCACTATCCACACCCCCCTTTTGGGGAGCCTGTGCAGCCCGCCACTGCCAGGGTCACGGGATCCAGGGACAACTTCCCCAGGAGAACGCACGGCGCGCCTCAGGCTGGTGCAACGTCACGCTGGCCTCTGCCACTGCAGGCTCATCCCGCACTCCGTGCCCCTCCCTCCCCCTGGCCTGAGTGAGCCAGAGTCCCCGAAGCAGCTGTTCCCTTAACCCCGTCCTGTCTGAGCGAAGAACAGACACCTTCATGAGACTTACACGCAGAGGGGGGACTAAATCCAAAGCTGAGCCCTGGGAGCTGTGAGAACAAGGAAGAGAAAGGGAAATCTCTCCCAGCAACCTCAGAAGCAGTGGACTAAAGCTCCACAATCAACTTGATGTACACTGCATCTGTGGAATACATGAATAGACAACGAATTCTCCCAAATTGAGGAGGTGGACTTTGAGAGAAAGATTCATGATTTTTTCCCCTTTTCCTCTTTTGTGAGAGTGTATGTGTATGCTTCTGTGTGAGATTTTGTCTGTATAGCTTTGCTTCCATCATTTGTCCTAGGGTTCTATCCATCCATTTTTTTTTTCCTAACTTAAAAAATTTTTTTTAATAATTATATTTTATTTTAATAACTTTATTTTAATTTATCTTACTTTATTTTATCTTACTTTATCTTCTTTCTTTTTTTTCCTTCCTTCCGCCCACCCTCCCTCCCTCCCTTCCTCCCTCCTTTCTTTCTACTTCTACTAATTCTTTCTTTCTACTTTTTTCTCCCTTTTATTCTGAGCTGTGTGGATGAAAGGCTCTTGGTGCTGCAGCCAGGAGTCAGTGCTGTGCCTCTGAGGTGGGAGAGCCAACTTCAGGACACTGGTCCAAAAGAGACCTCCCAGCTCCACATAATATCAAATGGTGAAAATCTCCCAGAGATCTCCATCTCAACATGAGCACCCAGCTTCACTTAACGACAAGCAAGCTACAGTGCTGGACACCCTATTCCAAACAACTAGCAAGACAGGAACACAATACTACCCATTAGAGGAGAGGCTGCCTAAAATCATAATAAGTCCACAGACACCACAAAACACACCACCAGACGTGAACCTGCCCACCAGAAAGAAAAGATCCAGCCTCATACACCATAACACAGGCACTAGGCCCCTCCACCAGGAAGCCTACACAACCCACTGAACCAACCTTAGCCACTGGGGACAGACACCAAAAACAAAGGGAACTATGAACCTTCAGCCTGCAAAAAGGAGACCCCAAACACACTAAGATAAGCAAAATGAGAAGACAGAAAAACACACAGCAGATGAAGGAGCAAGATAAAAACCCACCAGACCTAACAAATGAAGAGGAAATAGGCAGTCTATCTGAAAAAGAATTCAGAATAATGATAGTAAAGATGATCCAAAATCTTGGAAATAGAATAGACAAAATGCAAGAAACATTTAACAAGACCCTAGAAGAACTAAAGATGAAACAAGCAATGATGAACAACACAATAAAGGAAATTAAAAATACTCTAGATGGGATCAAAAGCAGAATAACTGAGGCAGAAGAATGGATAAGTGACCTGAAAGATAAAGTAGTGGAAATAACTACTGCAGAGTAGAATAAAGAAAAAAGAATGAAGAGAACTGATGACAGCCTCAGAGATCTCTGGGACAACATTAAGTGCAACAACATTCGAATTATAGGGGTTCCAGAAGAAGAAGAGAAAAAGAAAGAGACTGAGAAAATATTTGAAGTGATTATAGTTGAAAACTTCCCTAATATGGGAAAGGAAATAATTAATCAAGTTCAGGAAGCACAGAGAGTCCCATACAGGATAAATCTAAGGAGAAATACATCAAGACACATATTAATGAAACTGTCAAACATTAAATACAAAGAAAACATATTAAAAGCAGCAAGGGTAAAACAACAAATAACACACAAGGGAATCCCCATAAGGTTAAGAGCTTATTTTCAGCAGAAATTCTGCAAGCCAGAAGGGACTGGCAGGACATATTTAAAGTGATGAAGGAGAAAAAGCTGCAACCAAGATTACTCTACCCAGCAAGGATCTCATTCAGATTTGATGGAGAAATTAAAACCTTTACAGACAAGCAAAAGCTGAGAGAGTTCAGCACCACCAAAACAGCTTTACAACAAATGCTAAAGGAACTTCTCTAGGCAAGAAACACAAGAGAAGTAAAAGACCTACAATAACAAACCCAAAACAATTAAGAAAATGGTAATAGGAACATACATATTGATAATTACCTTAAATATAAATGGACTAAATGCTCCCACCAAAAGACACAGATTGGCTGAATGGATACAAAAAAAGACCCATATATATGCTGTCTACAAGAGACCCACTTCAGATGTAGAGACACATACAGACTGAAAGTAAGGGGATGGAAAAAGATATTCCATGCAAATGGAAACCAAAAGAAAGCTGGAGTAGCAATTCTCATATCAGAAAAAATAGACTTTAAAATAAAGACTATTAGAAGAGACAAAGAAGGACACTACATAATGATCAAGGGATCGATACAAGGAGAAGATATAACAATTGTAAAATTTATGCACCCAATATAGGAGTGCCTCAATACATAAGGCAAATACTAACAGCCATAAAAGGGGAAATCAACAGTAACACATTCATAGTAGGGGACTTTAACACCCCACTTTCACCAATGGACAGATCATCCAAAATGAAAATAAATAAGGAAACACAAGCTTTAAATGATACATTAAATAAGATGGACTTAACTGATATTTATAGGACATTCCATCCAAAAACAACAGGATACACATTTTTCTCAAGTGCTCATGGAACATTCTCCAGGATAGATCATATCTTGGGTCACAAATCAAGCCTTGGTAAATTTAAGAAAATTGAAATTGTATCAAGTATCTTTTCCGACCACAGCGCTATGAGACTAGATATCAATTACAGGAAAAGATCTGTAAAAAATACAAACACTTGGAGGCTAAACAATACACTACTTAATAACGAGGTGATCACTGAAGAAATCAAAGAGGAAATAAAAATTACCTAGAAACAAATGACAATGGAGACACAAAAACCCAAAACCTAAGGGATGCCACAAAAGCAGTTCTAAGAGGAAGTTTATAGCAATACAATCCTACCTTAAGAAACAGGAAACATCTCGAATAAACAACCTAACCTTGCACCTAAAGCAATTAGAGAAAGAAGAACAAGAAAACCCCAACGTCAGCAGAAGGAAAGAAATCATAAAGATAAGGTCAGAAATAAATGAAATAGAAATGAAGGAAATGATAGCAAACATCAATAAAACTAAAAGCTGGTTCTTTGAGAAGATAAACAAAATTGATAAACCATTAGCCAGACTCATCAAGAAAAAAAGGGAGAAGACTCAAATCAATAGATTTAGGAATGAAAAAGGTGAAGTAACAACTGACACTGCAGAAATATGAAGGATCATGAGAGATTACTACAAGCAACTCTATGGCAATCAAATGGACAACCTGGAAGAAATGGACAAATCCGTAGAAATGCACAACCTTCCAAGACTGAATCAGGAACATATAGAAAATATGAACAGACCAATTACAAGCACTGAAATTGAAACTGTGATTAAAAATCTTCCAACAGGGGCTTCCCTGGTGGCGCCGTGGTTGAGAGTCTGCCTGCCGATGCAGGGGACACGGGTTCGTGCCCCGGTCCAGGAGGATCCCACATGCCGCGGAGCGGCTGGGCCCATGAGCCGTGGCCGCTGAATCTGCGTGTCCAGAGCCTGTGCTCTGCAACGGGAGAGGCCACAGCAGTGAGAGGCCCCCGTACCGCAAAAAAAAAAAAAAAAAAAAAAAAAATCTTCCAACAAAGAAAAGCCCAGGACCAGATGGTTTCATAGGCGAATTCTATCAAACAATTAGGGAAGAGCTAAGACCTATCCTTCTCAAACTCTTCCAAAATATAGCAGAGGGAGGAACACTCCCAAACTCATTCTACGAGGCCACCATCACCTTGATACCAAAACCAGACAAGGATATCACAAAGAAAGAAAACTACAGGCCAATATCACTGATGAACATAGATGCAAAAATCCTCGACAAAATACTAGCAAACAGAATCCAACAGCACATTAAAAGGATCATACACCATGATCAAGTGGGTTTTATTCCAGGAAGGCAAGGATAATTCAATATATGAAAATCAATCAATGTGATACACCATATTAACAAATTGAAGGAGAAAAAACATATGATCATCTCAATAGATGCTGAGAAAGCTTTTGATAAAATTCAACACCTATTTATGATTAAAAACCCTGCAGAAAGTACACATAGAGGAAACTTTCCTCAACATAATAAAGGCCATATATGACAAAACCACAGCCAACATCATCCTCAATGTTGAAAAGCTGAAAGCATTTCCACTAAAATCAGGAACAAGGCCAACTTGCCCACTCTCACCACTCTTATTCAACATAATATTGGAAGTTTTAGCCACAGCAATCAGAGAAGAAAATGAAATAAATGGAATCCAAATTGGAAAAGAAGAATTAAAGCTGCCACTGTTTGCAGATGACATGATACTATACATAGAGAATCCTAAAGATGCTACCAGAAAACTACTGGAGCTAATCAATGAATCTGGTAAAGTAGTAGGATACAAAATTAATGCACAGAAATCTCTGGCATTCCTATAGAGTAATGATGAAAAATCTGAAATTGAAATCAAGAAAACACTCCCATTTACCATTGCAACAAAAAGGATAAAAAATCAAGGAATAAACCTACCTAAGAAGACAACAGACCTGTATGCAGAAAATTTTAAGACTGATGAAAGAAATTAAAGATGATACAAATAGATGGAGAGATATACCATGTTCTTGGATTGGAAGAATCAACATTGTGAAAATGACTCTACTACCCAAAGCAATCTACAGATTCAATGCAATCCCTATCAAACTACCACTGGCATTTTTCACAGAACTAGAACAAAAAATTTCGCAATATGTTTGGAAACACAAAAGACCCCGAATAGCCAAAGCAATCTTGAGAACGAAAAACTGAGTTGGAGGAATCAGGCTCCCTGACTTCATACTATACTACAAAGCTACAGTAATCAAGACAGTATGGTACTGGCACAAAAACAGAAAGATAGATCAATGGAACAGGATAGAGAGCCCAGAGATAAACCCAAGCACATATGGTCACCTTATCTTTGATAAAGGAGGCAGGAATGTACAGTGGAGAAAGGACAGCCTCTTCAGTAAGTGGTGCTGGGAAAACTGGACAGGTACATGTAAAAGTATAAGATTGGAACACTCACTAACACCATACACAAAAATAACCTCAAAATGGATTAAAGACCTAAATGTAAGGCCAGACACTATCAAACTCTTAGAGGAAAACATAGGCAGAACACTCTATGACATAAATCACAGCAAGGTCCTTTTTGACCCACCTCCTAGAGAAATGGAAATAAAAACAAAAATAAACAAATGGGACCTAATGAAACTTAAAATCTTTTGTGCAGCAAAGGAAACCATAATGAAGACCAAAAGAGAACCCTCAGAATTGGAGAAAATATTTCCAAATGAAGAAACTGACAAAGGATTAATCTCCAAAATTTATAAGCAGCTCATGCAGCTTAATAACAAAAAAACAAACAACCCAATCCAAAAATGGGCAGAAGTCCTAAATAGACATTTCTCCAAAGAAGATATACAGACTGGCAACAAACACATGAAAGAATGCTCAACATCACTAATCATTAGAGAAATGCAAATCAAAACTACAATGAGATATCCTCTCACACCAGTCAGAATGGCCATCATGAAAAAATCTAGAAACAATAAATGCTGGAGAGGGTGTGGAGAAAAGGGTACCCTCTTACACTGTTGGTGGGAATGTAAATTGATACAGCCACTGTGGAGAACAGTATGGAGGTTCCTTAAAAACTACAAATAGAACTACCATATGACCCAGCAATCCCACTACTGGGCATATACCCTGAGAAAACCATAATTCAAAAAGAGTTATGTACCAAAATGTTCATTGCAGCTCTATTTACAATAGCCCGGAGATGGAAACAACCTAAGTGCCCATCATCGGATGAATGGATAAAGAAGATGTGGCACATATATACAATGGAATATTACTCAGCCATAAAAAGAAGCGAAATTGAGCTATTTGTAATTAGGTGGATAGACCTAGAGTCCGTCATACAGAGTGAAGTAAGTCAGAAAGAGAGAGACAAATACCGTATGCTAACACATATATATGGAATTTAAGAAAAAAAAATGTCATGAAAAACCTAGGGGTGAAACAGGAATAAAGACACAGACTTACTAGAGAATGGACTTGAGACTATGGGGAGGGGAAAGGGTAAACTGTGACAAAGCGAGAGAGAGGCATGGATATATATACACTACCAAACGTAAGGTAGATAGCTAGTGGGAAGCAGCCGCATAGCACAGGGAGATGAGCTCGGTCCTTTGTGACCGCCTGGAGGGGTGGGATAGGGAGGGTGGGAGGGAGGGAGACGCAAGAGGGAAGAGATATGGGAACATAGGTATATGTATAACTGACTCATTTTGTTGTAAAGCAGAAGCTAACACACCACTGTAAAGCAATTTTACTCCTATAAAGATGTAGAAAAATAAAAAAGAAACAGAGACCCAACACAGCCATAAATAAATAAGTTTAAAAAAAAAAGAAAAAGAAAAATGTTAAGGAATGTTAAAATGTTGCCTCTTAACATTGCCTCAAATTTTGCCTCTAAAATTCCTAAAATTGTTAACTTTCCCAATCCTGAGCCTCTACAGCTGGGATCCTGATCCGTAAAATTTTCTGACCTGTGGGCCCGGAAAAGTTTCTATTTATGTATTTATTTCGCACAAATATAGACTCATGAAAAACTCAAACATGGACGTATATCTAGAAAAAGTTAAAAGAGACATTGCCCTAATTCTCCATACCTCTCCAGAAGTAACACAATGACCAGCTTGATATTTTATATTCAGAACTTTTTAAAAATGCACATTTATATTCATACAAATAAATGTCTAGAGTTCAGGTTTGTTAACATAAATAATGACATTTTTAATGTAAATATGTTTATGTTGGATTTGCTTACTTGAAAACATGTACAGTATTTGCTAAGACATTAAAGGCTATTACACGTTTTGGTAGGCTTTGTAAAATTACCATAAAATTTTTTTTCTCTGGTATGGGTTTTTATGCTTTCTCCTTCATTTCATTTTTTTTTAAATTTATTTTGCTGTGTTGGGTCTACATTGCTTTGTGTGGGCTTTATCTAGTTTTGGCGAGCAGGGTCTACTCTTCATTGCAGTGTGCAGACTTCTCATTGCAGTGACTTCTCTCATTGTGGAGCACGGGCTTTAGGTGCATGGGCTTCTGTAGTTGCAGAACGCAGGCTCAGTAGTTGTGTCTCATGGGCTCTAGAGTGCAGGCTCTGTAGTTGTGGCACATGGGCTTAGTTGCTCCGTGGCATGTGAGATCTTCCCAGACCAGGGATCAAACCTGTGTCCCCTGCATTGGCAGGTGGATTCTCAACCACTGCACCACCAGGGAAGCCCTCCTTCATTTCTTATTTTGTTTAGTTTTGTCCTCTCTCTTTTCTTCTTGTGAGCCTGGCCACGGGTCTGTTGACATTTTTTACCCTTTCAAAGGACCAGTTCTTGGTTTTACTGATTTTTTCTATTGTTTTTAATCTCTAGTTTATTTATTTCCTCTCGATCTTTATTATTTCCTCCCTTTGGCTGACTTTAGGTTTGTTTGTTCTTCTTTTTCTAATTCTTGTAGGCGTACATTATGTTGTTTACTTGATATTTTTTGAATTTTGAGGAAGGCGTATATTTCTATGAACATCCCTCTAAGAACTGATTTTGCAACATCCCATAGATTTTATATCATTGTTTTCATTGTCATTTGTCTCAAGGTATTTTTTTAAGTAACATGTTTTTTAGTCTCCATGACACTCATTTCTTTTTCTGTGGTTGATTTCTAATTTCATGTCATTGTGGTCAGAAAAGATGCTTGAAATAATTTCTATCCTCTTAAATTTGGTGAGGCTTGTTTTGTGTCTTAGTGTGTGGTCTATCCTAGAGAATGTTCCATGTGCACTTGAAAAGAATGTGTATTCTGGGTTTTTTCTTTTTTTTTTTTTTGATGTAATGTCCTGAAAATATGAATTAAGTTTAATTGTGCTATTGTGTCATTTAGGATCTCTGTTGCCTTATTCATTTTCTCTCTGGAATATCTGTCCATTGATGTCAGTGGGATAATAAAGTCTCCTATTATTGTATTATTGTCAATTTCTCCCTTTATGTCTGTTAGTATTTGTTTTATGTATTTAGGTGTTCCTATATTGGGTGAATATATTTATTTGTTATTGAAGTACATATAATGACACTCCTCTGGCCTGCAGATTTTCTTTCATTTTTTTAAACTTTTTATTTTATATTGGAGTATAGCTGATCAACAATGCTGTGATAATTTCAGGTGCACAGCAAAGGGACTCAGCCATACATATACCTGTATCCATTCTCCACCAAACTCCTCTCCCATCCAGGCTGCCACATAACATTGAGCAGTGTTCCCTGTGCTATACAGTAGGTCCTTGTTGGTTATCCATTTTAAATATAGCAGTCTATACAGGTTGATCCCAAACTTCCTAACTATCCCTTCCTCCCATCCTTCCCCTCCTGGTAACCATAAGTTTGTTCTCTAAGTCTGTGAGTCTCTTTCTGTTTTGTAAATAAGTTCATTTGTATCATTTATTTTTAGATTCTGCATATAAGGGATATCAAATGATGTTTCTCTTTCTTGGTCTGACTTACTTCACTCAGTATGACAATCTCTAGGTCCATCCATGTTGCTGCAAATGGCATTATTTCATTCTTTTTAATGGCTGAGTAATATTCCATTGTATATATGTACCACCTCTTCTTTATCCACTCCTCTGTCAATGGACATTTAGGGTGCTTCCATGTTTTGGCTATTGTAAACAGTGTGGCCTGCAGACTTTCTGCTGAAATATCAGCTGATAACTTCATGGGAATTCCATTGTATGCTATTTGTTGCTTTTCCCTTGTTGCTTTTAAATTTTTCTCTTTGTCTTTAATTTTTGTCAATTTGATTACTATGTGTCTCAGCATGTTCCTTCCTGGGCTTATCCTGCCTGGGGCTCTCTGTGCTTCTTGGACTTGAGTGAGTGTTTCCTTTCCCATGTTAGGAAAGTTTTTGGCTATTATCTCTTTGAATATTTTCTCAAGTCTTTCTCTCTCTCTCTTCTCCTTCTGGGACCCCTATAATGCAAATGTTGGTGCATTTAATATTGTCCCTGAGGTCTCTGAGACTGTCCTCACTTCTTCTCATTCTTTTTTTTTTTTATTCTGTTCCATGGCAGTGATTTCCACCAATCTGTCTTCCAGCTCACTTATTCGTTCTTCTGCCTCATTTATTCTGCTATTGATTTCTTCTAGTGTATATTTAATTTCAGCGATTGTATTGTTAATCTCTGTTTATTTGTTCTTTAAATCTTCTAGCTCTTTGTTAAACATTTCTTGTATATTCTTGGTCTGTGCCTCCATTCTTTTTCTGAGATCTTGGATCATCTTCACTATCATTTCTCTGAATTCTTTTTCAGGTAGATTACCTATCTCCACTTCACTTAGTTATTCTTCTGGAGTTTTATCTTGTTCCTTTATCTGGGGCATATTCCTCTGTATAACTTTCTGTTTGTGGTCTCTGTTTTGCAGGCTGCAGGATCATAGCTCCTCACCCCATGGTAGGTGAAGTTGGTCCAAGGGCTTGTTCAGGCTTCCTGGTGGGAGGGACTTTTGCCTCCCCACTGGTGGGTAGAGCTGGGTCTTGTCCTTCTTGTGGGCAGGGCCTTGTCAAAGGTTGTGTTTAGGTGTTGTGTTCAGGATGACTTTAGGTAACCTGTCTGCTGATGGGTGGGGCTGTGTTCCCACCCTGCTGGCTGTTTAACCTGAGGCATCCCAGTACTGGAGCCTTTAGGCTGTTCAGTGGGGCCAGGTCCTGGTGCCAAAATGGCAACCTCCAGGAGAGCTCATGCTGATGAATATTCCCTGGGGCCTCCACCACCAGTGAAATAGGATTCTGGCATTTTGACATTCAGGGATGCACCCCTGCCACTAGATAAAACCACTGAGCAAACTCTTCTGAAAACAGAGACTCTTCCAAGGGAAATGTTGAAGCCTGAAAAGTCCTCTTCTTCTTCTCTTCTCCCAACAACTCCTTAGTTTCTCCCTTTATATCTGCTAGTACTTGCTTTATATATTTAGGTGTTCCTATGTGGGGTGCATATTTGTTAACAAGTGTAATACCTTATTTTTGTATTGATCCTTTTTTCATTATATAATGCCCTTCTTTGTGTTTCATTTCATCCTTTGTTTTAAAGTCTATTTTGTGTGATATGAGTATTGCTATCCCAGATTTCTTGTCCTTTCCTTTTACATGAAATATATTTTTTCCATCCCCTCACTTTCAGTCTCTGTGTGTCATTTTTCCTGAAGTTAATCTCTTCTAGGCAGCATATTGAAGGACCTTATTTTTTTATCCATTCAGCCAACTTATATCTTTTGATGAGAGCATTTATTCCATTGACATATAAGGTAATTATTGACAGGTATGTACTTATTGCCATTTTATTACTTCTTTTCCAGTTGTTTTTTTTTTCTTTTCTGTTAATTTCTTCTTCTCTGTTTCTCCCACTGTGGTTTTATGATTTTCTTTGTAACATACTTGAGTTTTTGCTTTTTGCTTTTTGTGTATTTATTGTACGTTTTTGATTTGTTGTTATCATGGGGTTCCTATATTTTGACCCAGAATTATATCTACTTGCTTTGAACTGGTAATGATTTAATTCAGACACATTCTAAAAGATCTACATGTTTAATCCTCTCCCTCACATTTTGCATTTTTCATGTTATATTTTATATCTTCATGCTTATCCCTTTACTGTTTATTGTATTTATAGTTGTTTTGTAATTTTTTTGTTTGTTTTTTAATCTATGTACTGCCTTATTTAAGTGATCTTCAATCTTTACTATATATTTGCTTTTCCCATTGGGATTTTCATTTTCCATCAGATTCTACTTCTTTTCTATTTAGTGAGGACCCTTCAACATTTCTTTTAGAGTATGTTTAGTACTGCTGAATTCTTTTAGTTTTTGTTTCTATGAGAAGTCAGCAGAAAAATTAGCTGATAGCCTTATGGGACTTCCTTTGTAATGTGATGCTTTGTTTTTCTCTTGCTGAGATAACGTCTCTGTTTATCTTTAACTTATGCCATTTTCTTTATGTTATGTCATGGTATGGGTCTGTTTGGGTTCATTTTGTTTGGTACTCTCTGTTTCCCATTCCTTTCAATCGGTTCCTTTCTTCAGCTTTGGGAAATTTTCACTCATAATTTCATCAAATACATTTTATGCTCCTTTCTCTCCCTTCTCCTACTGAGGCCTCTATAATGTGAATGTTAGTATGCTTCATGTTGTCCCAGAGGTCCCTTAAGCTGTTCTCCTTTTTAAAAAGTTTTTTCATTTGCTGTTCTGAATGGGCAATTTCCATTATTCTATCTTCCAGATCACTTATGCATTCTTGTTATCACCTAGTCTGCTGTTAATTCCTTCTAGTGTGAATTTTATTTCAGTTTTTGTATCTTTCAGCTCTGACTGATTTTTAAAATACATTCCTAGTTCCTTGTTTAAATTCTCACTGTGTTCATCTATTTTTTTCCCCAGTTCAGTTAGCATTTTTCTTACTAATGCTGTGAGCTCTTTACCTGGTAAATTATTTATCTCTGTTCATTAGAGTTTTTTTCAGAGTTTTTTTCCTTGTTCTTTCATTTGAAACAAATTACTCTTTCTTTTCATTTCACTTAACTTTCTCTGTATCTATGAAATTAGGTGAGACAGTTACCTATCCCAGGTGTGTCCTTGTGTGGAAGCACCCCTATGCAGTCTGCATGTGCCCAGTGGCTTTGGTGGGAGAGCTGGATCTGAAGTGAGGACAGGCTGTGTCTTCCCCTAGGGTGTGCTGGCAGCCACTACCTTGGTGGGAGGTGGGGTTGGAAATGGAGTGTCTAGAGCTACTGTTCAGGCTTTTCTTATGCTTGTGACCACATCATCCTATGGGGATGGGCTCATTATCCCAAGGTGTTACAGCAGCAACCCTGAGGGTTGGTCCAAGCTGGTTCCATTCCTTTTAAATGTCTTCTCTCCCACCTCTCAGCAATGGCATCTTCATCCCAGTGGGGAGCAGCACTGGAGCAAGAGGGGCCAGGGTCAGCACCCAGTGTAGGCCAGGTTCATGCTGGGATGGACCCAGCATGCCAGTCAGAACTCCAGACATCTTCCAATCTGCTGCCTTTGTGTGCCAGCAATGGCCTCTCTCACCCCTTTTAGATGCAGTGCTGGGTCCAACCTGGCCCTGTTCCCCCAGGGGCACACTCTCCTTGGCAATGGCAGCCTTCACCCTAATTGGGAGCTGCACCAGAGGTAGAGACGCTGGAGCAAGCACTTGGTGTGGGCAGGGGCACATGCTGGGTTGGTAGTGGGAAACTGGCCAGAGCCCTAGGCTGTTTCAATCTGCTCTCTGCACCTTATCCCAGGAGTAATTACACATGTGCATGCTCTTCATGAGTAGAGCCTAGGTTTCTTACAGCTCTCCTGTAAGTCCCCTGGTTTTCAAACCAGCCAAGGGGGACTTATCTTCACAGTGTCACACCCCAAGTTTGGGATGCCCAATGTGTGGTTCGAATACCTCACTCTCCAAGGAGGATTCCCAAGCCTGTGATACCCCCTCCTCTTCTGTGTCCCCTGCTAAGGACATGGGTCCTGAAATGATCACTTCTCTTTCCTTCCTACCTGAATCCATGTGGATCTTTCTTTACAGCCTTGATTGTTGAAGAGCCTTTCTGCCACCTTCCAGGTTGTTTTCCAAGAGAGTTTCTCCACATGTTGATGTATTTTTTATGTGTTTGTGGAGTGAAGGTGAGCTCAGCATCCTCCTATTCCACCGTCACCATCTCCTCTCTCACTAATGCTCTCTTATTAGTTGCTTTCTGGTTGTTTTCATTTCTATGCTTGCTTTCTTTCTGTTTCTGACTATATTTGCATATGGGTGATTTTCCCTGGTCGTATCCTGTTTCCCCTTTCTTTATTTTTTGTGAATCTACTCTAAGTTGTTGCTTACTATGAGGCTTACATATGACATATCATACATAAAACAGTTCATCTAAAGCTGATAGCAAGTTAACTTCAAGCACCTATAAAAGTTTCACACATTTACTCCCCCTTTTTATATTTTTGATGTCATTATTTACCTTTTTAATATTGAGTTCTAGATATACAAATGTTTGGGCTCATGAATAAAAACATATGGGGAGGGACTGAACTCAGACCTTGAAAATGTAATTGTATGCACTGATAAAAACTCCTGGCTCCAATGAGTTACATGCCAGAAGATGACACTCCAGGAGAGGCCACACTATAAATTTCCAGCTAAAATATCAGGTCCCATCCTGTCCCAATGTACCTTTGCTCTTGCCACATCCCTGCCTACAGTATTCCACTCTGTACAGTGCTCCAACCCTGGGCTCCTGCGATCTTCTTAGACTTCTTCTAGGAAATTCCCTGACCCCTGCAGCCAGCCCCCAAAGGTGCCCACAAGGTAAGCAATGAATGACTTCTTACTCTGCCTCTTAGTAGTTAAACTTGTCTTCAAAATTAGGCTGAGCTCCTTGGAAGGGACCATGTGCCCCTATACTGGGAGAAACTTCAGTGCAGTGATCACACTGGCCCTTCTCTACAACCCAGGACCCAGTTTCTAGTATGCCACCTCCAAGGACATGTCTGGGAGCCTACAGGGAGCAAAGTCTCAAAGTCATGCTGGTAACAAGACCCCGACCGGGCAAGCAAGAGGCAAAGATTGTGGCAGACAAGAGGTCTGGCTGCAGCAAGCAACCCCAAAGGTAGGACAATCTGCACATGTCACCACCTGCTGACTCTCAGCAGAGGACAGGGCTCCTATCCACCTCCACATGGTTGTCAGGGGCCCCAAACTTCTTCCCTGGAAAAGGTATGTTCTCAGAAGTCACCAGAGATGGGAGAAAGAATACCTTCCTTGGCTTGCTCCAGGCACTGTGTTCTCAGAGAGCTCCTTGCTCTTTCCTGACAACCAGTCCAGAACTTATTACCAGAGCCCTGTGGGGCAGCAGGTGGATCGTAACCTTGATGAAACCAAGGTAGAATGATAAGAGGGCCTCTGGGGCTGTCCCAGAGGTTCCAAAGTTGGATGGAGTCAGAGAACACTTGAAAAAATTTAGTAGCTCTAAGAGAATCTGTTGACCAAAGTTAATTAAATAGGCTGTTTTTATTCTGAAGGCCAGCATTGAGATTGAGAGTTACAGAGCATTTACTTGACACATCTAAAATAGTCTATATCTTCCCACTTCTGGTGTCTTATCTCAATTTTCAGAATATTAGAGCTGGCAGAGGCCCCAGAGCTTGGGCGGTTCAACCCCACATTTCAGAGATTGGAATGGAAGCCTAAAGACAGGTTGGGGTGGTGCAGATCCAAGGCTTACTGGGCCTGAGTCCCCTGCCTGTCAACCCAGCATAGCTTCCTCACTTCCAGACAGGAGCAGAAGGTCTTCTCAGGCCAATGATGAGGATCTCTGCCACTGCCCACTCTACTGGGTGGGAGAGGGCTCATCCACTCAGGGAAAGTCACATAAGGACTCAGCAGATGATGCCAAGTGGGGACCACAGGACAAGTCCCAATCTCTTAGATTCTGTTGTCTCAGTCTGCATTCCTAACTCCCCAGAAGGCAGGATGTGCCCAGAGGTAGATTCTCCTCCTTTTCAGGGGATCCATCCTCAGGGTATTTCAGTGCTCATATGGGGAACACAGAGATGGGGAAAGATGGAAAGTTCTCCAAGGGGAAAAAAGAGACATACTTAATAAAAAATAGTATATTTAACATTCATGTTTACCTCTGCCCTCTTCAAAAACCTCACAAACATGCAGTAGTGAACAAATAAAGGTATGAACTCACCAGGAAAAAGAGGATGAGTGAGGACAACACAGACTAGAGATGTCAGTGATATGTTGGAAGAGGGCAAGAAAGACAGACAGGGAGAAAGGGGGCAGGAACTAACTCAGCGGGGCTGCAAAGTCCAGGTCTAGCCTGCCTGAGAGGAGAAAGCTGTAGGAGAAAGTCAAGAAAGGCTCTAGACCTGCCCCACCAGAGGTGGGAGAGAGGTCTGAGCTGGAGCCCAGGTGGGCTTACTGACGGTACAAGTAGCAGTGAGACCCCAGACTCACCTCCTCCCCTGAGAAGTTCTGGATTCCAGGTCAGTAGACTCAGTCAAAATTGGGGTGAGGACCTAGGGTGAAGAGAGGGCTAATCAGAATGTTTGTGAATGCTGAGATTTAAGACCTCTCCCCTCAGCAGGCTGCTATGAGCTTGACAATAACTCAAAAGCAGGAAATTGTAGGATTCTTCTCCAGAGAGACTGAATGAGCCCAGACACTGTGGGACATGGAGTATGGTGGGAGGCATGAACAAGCCATCACACTGCACATCACCCTATAATGGAAGCCCCAACACATAGTTTCTCACTCACTTTCAATGCCTCACCCTTAAGTAAAACAAAAGCCCAAGAATTACCAAATATTTGGGTGAAGCCTCCAAGTGAAATACAGAAAGCAAAACAAATACTTTAGAGAAAATAGGAACTCAGAAGAAAATAGACAATGCAGATGCATAAGAAAACTTGAATTTATATAATTTATACAATAGAACTAATAGAAGATACAGAATCCATGACACAGAAAAGGTGCTATAAGAAAAAGAACAGTGTCAGAAAGCACTTCTAACATCTGTTAGGAACTCTTAGAAATAAAAATTATGACAAGAGAAATTAAAATTCAGTAGAATGGGAAGATAAATTTAGGAAAATCTATTAAAAAGTAGGAAAAGTAATAAAATTTAAGGATCAATTTAGGAATTCTAAGTTATAAATCCTAGGACCTCCAGAAAGAGAGAGAAGGAAAGGAATTATTTATTTGTTTGTTTTTGGATGCATTGGATCTTCGTTGCTGTGTGCAGGCTTTCTCTACTTGCGGCGAGCGGGCGCTACTCTTTGTTGTGCTGTGCAGGATTCTCATTGAGGTGGCTTCTCTTGTTGTGGAGCACAGGCTTTAGGCACGCGGGCTTCAGTAGTTGTGGCATGTGGGCTCAGTAGTTGTCGCTCGTGGGCTCTAGAGCACAAGCTCAGTAGTTGTGGTGCACAGTCTTAGTTGCTCCACAGCATGTGGGATCTTCCTAGACCAGGGCTTAAACCCGTTTCCCCTGCATTGGCAGGTGGATTTCTAACCACTGCACCATGGAGGAAGTCCATAATTTTTTGATTCAAGAAAATTTCCCAAGATTTACCTTTTAGATTTAAAGAGTCCAGAGTGTTCAGCAGAATAAGTGAGAACAAAACATCAAGTTACATTATCAATGTGTTTCAGAATCACAGGAATAGTGCTAAAAGCTTCCAGAGAGAAACAAAATACATAGGGGACAAAGGATTTGAAAATGGAAGAAACAGGAGCAATGCCTTTGTAATTCTGCAGGAAAATCATTTCCATCCTAGAATTTAGTACTCAAACTATCAGTCAAATCTAAGAGTGAAATAGCATTGTCTTAGACATTCAAGGTCTCAAAAATTTATCTAAGGAAGCTATTAGAGTACAGATTCCAGCAAAATCTGTGAATTAACCAAGAAAGAGGAAAATGATACAACACAGGAGAGAAGTTAATGGCATTCTCTGGATGATGTTAAAAGAAATTCTAGGACAGACTTAACATGAAGCCAGGACCCATAGGAGCAGGAGAAGAAGGGATACCAGAGAAAAAACATCCAAAAAGAAAAAAGAAAAGCTATCAGCAGACTAAGAATGCATTTGACCATGTGGAAAATATATGGAGATATTGTTTACATATTCACTGAAAAATTTGTGAGTAGCAACAGAAACATGGAAAATTAAATAGAAAAAGAAGCAATGATTAACTCCAGGAAAAATGAAAAGTTATACAAGGACAGAAACATAGTCATAGCACACTTTGGAGTTTATCAGTTAATAATGCTTACATAATTGTAATGTGAATGCTATATTGATTTAGCAAAATAAAAGTTATCAGAAAGAACTCATTTCTCATATTCAGAAATATTTGTAGGTGTCTTTGCTGGAACAGGGTTAGATTTACCCAGAGTCCACACTCTCTGCCTCTTCCTCCTGGTGAACAATGTGGTGTTGGAAAAAAATCTCCCACCAGAGTAGGCAGCTCAGTCTGCGTGTATGGAAAAAAAGGATTTCCCCTGAAGTCTGCAAATCTGGTTACAAATCTGGCTGATGACCCAGCCTAAGCAGTCTAAGTCATGGCGGCCCAACCAAAGTTGTCTGCACATGCCTGCAAGCACCCTGCCTGATTGTGTGTGTGTGTGTGTGTGTGTGTGTGTGCATTTGTTCATTTATTTATTTATTTATTTATCTTTGGCTGTATTGGGTCTTCATTGCTGCATGCGCTTTCTCTAGTTGTGGTGAGCGGGGGCTGCTCTTCATGGCAGCATGTGGGCTTCTCATTGCAGTGGCCTCTCTTGTTGCGGAGCACAGGCTCTAGGGACACGGACTTCAGTAATTGTGGCACATGGGCTTAGTTGCTCCATGGCATGTGGGATCTTCCTGGACCAGGGCTGGAATCTCTCTGCCCTGCATTGGCAGACAGATTCTTAACCACTGCACTACCAGGGAAGCCCCCTGCCTGATTCTTAATGTGATGGAAACACACAGGTTTGTGGTGCAGTGGTAGCTTTGAGTTCTAGATTCTGCTCTGCTATAATTCATTACTCTAGGCTAGTCATTCAACTCTGGGCCTCAATTTCTTCATCTCTCAAATGAAGACAAGGACACACACTCACAAGGTTGCCATGAAGTTAAGTAACTGTAACACTAAGTGACACTTATTGAGCACTTACTAAAAGCAAAATTCTTTACATATATGAGTTTGTTTCATTCTCACAATGACTCTGTATGTTAGGTGTTATTGTTTCCCCCATCCCTAAAAAGATAAACTGGAAGCAACTGTAATCATTTTTCCCTGTGATTTATCCCCCAAACTTCAGTCAGTTGGCCCAACAGTCATTTTATGCACAAAACCATTGTAAAACCTCGCATTCTAAAATGTTAAAGTGTTTCCCCACTTCTCCTCTAAGAAAGAGTGAATCAGAGCTGAAGAATACAGTAATCAAAATGAAAAATACACTAGAGGGAATGAAAAGCAGATTAGGTGATACAGAGGAACACATAAGTGACCTGGAAGACAGAACAGTAGAAATCACCCAATGAGGACTGCAAAAAGAAAACAAAATTTTTTTAATAAGAATAGTTTAAAAGACTTCTAGGACAGCATCAAGTATACTAACATTCACAATATAGGGGTCCCAGAACAAGAAGAGAGAGATAAAGGGGCAGAAAATTTATTTAATGAAATTATGGCTGAAAATTTCCTGAAGCTGAAGAAGGAAACAGGCATCCAAGTCCAGGAAGCACAGAGAGTCCCAAACAAGAAGAACCCAAAGAGACCCACCAAGACATATCATGATTAAAATGGCAAAAGAGAGAAGTTTTAAAGGCAGCAGGAGAAAAACAAAGAGTCACATACAAGGGAACCCCCATAAGGATATCAACTGACTTTTCAGCATAAACTTTGCAGGCCAGGATGGAGTGGCATAATATATTTAAAGTGCTGCATGGAAAAAAAATGTACAACCAAGGATATTCTACCCAGCAAGGTCTCCATTCAGAATTGAAGGAGAGATAAAGAGCTCCCCAGACAAGCAAAAACTAAGAGTTCATCACCATTAAATCAGCCTTACAATAAATGTTAAAGGGTCTTCTTTGAGTGAAAAAGTAAAGGTTATAACAATAAATAAGAAAATATATGAAGGGAAAAAGCCTTACTCATAAAGGTAAATATATATTAAAGGCAGAGGATCAACCACTGAAGCCAGTACAAGGGTTAAAAGACAAAAATTGTAAAATCAACTATAATCACAATAAACAGTTATGCCATACACATAAAGATGTAAAGTATGACACCAAAACATAAAATGTGTGTGGGGATGAGTAAAAAATGTAGAGCTTTTAGAATGTGTGTGAACTTAAATGACTATCAGTTTAAAACAAGTAAAATTTGTTATAGGTCAACCTCATGGTACACAGATCAAAAACCTACAATAGATACACAAAATCTAAAGAGAAAGAAACCCAAAAATAATACTAAAGAAAATCATCAAACCACAAGGGAAGAAGAAAGGAACAGAAAACAACTACAAACACAACCAGAAAGCAAGTAACAAAATGACAATAAGTACCTACCTATCACCAGGGAGCTTATAAGCAACAGAGAGAAAATTGAGTACTTAAAAAGAATCAGCAAATAATTTATGACAGATTTGTATTGTTCAGAAGATGAGCAGACTAACAAATCAATTCAAGTGTATTAGGCGTCTCTGCTAAGATCTTTCTTTGAGCATAGGGGCATCCTCAGTCCATGCCCTGGGCAAATCAGAACTACCAACACCTACAGCATTTGGATGCTAAATATGTGGTTCAGCTCCTTCCCCAGGTGCAGGTAACTATGAGGAATGTTCTAGACTGAGGGCCAGACTACCTATAGAAGCAAAAGACTTGATAGAATGTCATACTCTTTATCAGCTACCTCTAGGCCCCACTCACTACCAGTGCTTCCTGGTATCACCTCCCAAATAAACTGTCAGCACTTATATCCTCAGGGCCTATTTCTGGAAGAAGCCAAATAGGACAGGTTATAGTACAGTGATATCTTTCACTCTTGACCCTCTGGCCAGGCCCTGTGCAGGCCCTTCTTCCTATGGAAACCCTCCCTCCATCCCTTGCCATACGGTCATGGCTTGTCCATGACACAGGCTCCAAATGCATGGTACCTAGGTCCATATGGGTCCAGCACATGCCCTGGCACAACAACCCCAGGAAGAGGTGTCTTCTCAGTGATTTCTTCTGAGGAAAAGTCATGTAGGGTAAGCATATAACCAAGGACAGCAGGTGTCTGTTCAGCCACCAGGACTCTGGGTATTTGCAAAAGGGTCTACCACTTCCTTCAGTGGACTGTAGTGGGGTTTGAGGAGATAATGAACAGACTTCACAAGGGATATTTCATTTACTCCTGAACCACTGTTGAAAAGGAGGATGAGGAAGAGCAAAGTCACTTGACTTAAAACACAAACAGATGATAATGATCATGACAATGATCGCAGTAATTATCGTGTAGGTAAAAGTAAGCTGTAAATAAACTCATAGGTAATAATAACACGGAAGATAGTGGAAAGTATTGGAAGAAGCTAATGCATGTGAAAGCTCTTGACCTTTCAGGAAGGAGAAGAAGGGTAATTAACTCTAGAATTTCTAAAAATATATAATGTTAAGTGTATAATTCAAAATTTTAACCAGTAAAATAAAATATAGATAGAAAGCATAGGTCTAGTTTTTGTGCAGTCTAAAAGTTATACAATTTTACAAAACAAAACCACCAAAACAAAATGAGGTACAAAAGTGAATATTTTTAAATGTAGAAAAAATATTTTTATTATTTTACTTTTTATTGAGGTAACATTGGTTTATAACATTAGATAAGTTTCATGTGTACAATATTATATTTCTACTTCTGTATACACTACAGCATGCTCACCACCAAAAATTTAGTTTCCATTCCTTACCATATGATTGACTCCCTTTACCGACTTCATCCTCCTCTCATTCCCTTCCCCTCTAGTACCACTACTCTGTTCTCTGTATACATGTGCTTGTTTGGTTTGGTTTGTTGATTTATTTGTTTGTTTGTTTTTTTATATTCCACATATGAGCAAAATCAAAGGAGCAAAAAACATACAATGGAGAAAGGATAGTCTCTTCAATAAATGGTGTTGGGTAAACTCGGCAGCCACCTGCAAAAAAAGTGAAACTAGACCACTATCTCACACCTTACACAAAAACCAACTCAAAATTGATTAAAGACTTGAATGTAAGACTTGAAACCATAAAACTCCTCAAAGAAAACACAATACACACAATTGTCAAAGGGAATGCACCCTCTGATATTGACCTTAGCAATATCTTTCTGGATATGTATCCTCAGGTGAAGGAAACAAAAGCTAAAATAAACAAATGGACTACATCAAACTAAAAAGTTTCTGCACAGTGAAGGAAACTATTAATAAAATGAAAAGACAACTTATTGAATAGGAGAATATATTTGCAAATCATATATCTGATAAGGGGTTAATATCCAAAACATATAAAGAACTCATATAACTCAAAGACAACAACAAAAAACAACCTAATTCAAAAATGAATAGAGGAGTTGAATAGACATTTCCAGAGAAGACATACAGATGGCCAACAGGCACATGAAAAGGTGTTCAACAACACTGCTTATTAAGGAAAATACAAATCAAAACCACAATGAGATATGACCTCAAGCCCATTAGAATGGCTATTATCAAAAAGGCAAGAAATAGCAAGTGTTGGCAAGGATATGGAGAAAAGCAAACCTTCATATACTGTTGAGTGGGAATGCAGCCATAGTGCAGCCACTATGGAAAAAGGTATGGAGATTCCTCAAAAAAATTAATAATAGTACTATCATAGGATCCAGCTATTACACTTCTAAGTATTTACCCAAAGAATAGAAAACACTCATTCAAAAAGATACAGGCACCTCAGTGCTCACAGCAGCATTATTTACAATAGCCAAGATATGGAAGCAACCTAAGTGTCCCTCAGCAAATAAATGAATAAAGAAGATGTGGTATATATGTATACAGTGAAATATTACTCAGCCATAAAAAAAGATGAAGCCTTGCCATTTGCTACAACATGAATAGACCTTGAGGGTATTATGCTAAGTGAATATTTATTTCAATGGGGCCCATTCAAATGAGGTATTCTAAAGCTTAAATTTTATTAGCTTCAAAATGAATCTATCTCTGTTAGGAAAATGGGTAATGGGAAAAACTCAATTCAATGGACAGCAGAAGAGGAATCAAATAAAAAACATGGGGAATAATAAACATAACATAATATGGCAGAAATATACTTAAAAATATCAGTAGTCACTGTTAAAATGATCTATCATAAATGTTTGCCAGATTTACATATATATACACACACATACATATATTTGTGAGTGTGTATAATGATGTGTGCATATGTGTGTGTGTAATTCTTTTAATATCAGCCATGTTGATTATATACCTATATAAATAATATATGTCCATGAATATGTATAACTGTGTGTGTGTGTGTGTGTGTGTGTGTGTGTGTGTAGGGTTTTAGAAAAAAATCACAAAATCATTCATAATTTCACCACCCAAAAACAATCACTATAACATCTCAGTATACATTCTTCAGATCCTTTTGATGAATATATTTACTTTACAGAATTAAAACCAGATTGTAGTACTTTTTCTAGACTGCTTTTTGTTGAGAAATATTCCATGAATATTTTACCAGGTTAAAAATATGGTATCCAACATATTTTCAATGTCTGCATGTTTCTCCACTATATGAATATAACAACATTTATTTGACCATGACCAGTTTGGGGGGCAAAAAAAAGCTGTTTTCCATTTTAGGCTGCATTATAAGCAATGACATGGTGAACATCCTTATGTTTTGCCATGTGTTTAATGGTTTCCTAGCCTCTTTGCCCACCTTATTTTTCTTCATAGCACTTATAACCAATCAACTTACTATAATTTGTTTATTTATTGTCCACCTCCTTCAATCAGAATATTAACTCCATGAAGGTAGAATTTTATCTGGTTTATTCCTAGCATCAAGAACAGAGCTGGAAATGTAATAGTCACCAAATAAATATTTGTTGAATAAGTGGATGGATGGATGGGAAGATGATGTGTGCCAGAAATACTGGTGTGAAGAAGAAAATAAAAAATCCTAGGAAAGGGGTCCAAAGGAGGCAAGTGTTTTAATGCAAGGAGGAGGGAGAGACAAGATAAGGTTTGACAAGTTCTCTTAGTGATCAGGAAACAGTTGTATGCGTGTGGATGCTGAGACTGGGGGTCTATGCTCATTGGTTGGAGTTCCTATCAGAAGAAATTCCCCCTCTTTGGAATAGATGATCCCTAGGTCTCAACCAGTCTCAGACACTATCATTTTGCTACACAGGTATCTTTTATAAGCTAAATGAAATTGTGCCCTCCAAAACTAGATTTCAATCTTTGTTTTCCCATGTTTAAGGGAATGGTCATTAATAATGTGAGAAGAATAAGAAATATAAATAAGCTGGAGAGCACTGACATAATTTTTTTAAGTAAAAGCGTTTTTATGCTTACAAAAGTAAACTGTGACAAAGCTAGAGCAATAAAAATAAAAAAAGTGGTACTGGCATAAAGACAGACATCAACAAATAGAATAGGATAGAAAACTCAGAGATAAACCCTCACAGAGATGGTCAAATTATCTTCAACAAGGGTGTCAACATAATTCAATAGGGAAAGGACAGCTTTTTCAGCCAAAGGTACTGGGGAAACTGGATGTCTGTATGCAAAAGAATGAAGTTAGGCTCATACCTTACACCATATAAAAATTAACTCAAAATGGGTCAAAGACATAAACATAAGAGATAAAACTATATAACTTTTAGAAGGAAACATAGGGGGAAAGATTCATAACCTCGTATCTGTCAATATTTCTTGACAAATGTCTTAGATGTGACACCAAAAGCACAGGAAACAAAAGAAAAAAATAGATAACTTGGACTTGGTCAAAATTAAAAACTTTTGTGTATCAAGAGATACTATTGAAGGAATGAAAAGGCAACTCAAAAAATGGGAGAAAATATTTGCAAGTCATATGCCTGATAAGAGACAAATATCCTCAATATATAAAGAATTCCTACAACTCAACAACATGGTGGTATTGGAATTTCTAGTATCCATCCCCTCCCAGAAATATCAATTTGAACAACTATTTGCACACAAAAATACCTATATAAGAGCTATAGATTCCAGGTAAAGAATTACAGCAGCTGGGTGAAACACAAAAATAAAAGACACATTGAGGAGATAGTAAAGGTAGATTCACATTACCCCATCACTCCTCCCTCAAGCCTTGGCAGCCCAACATGGAGAAAGACACTCTCCCCATGGAGAAAGACACCTCACCCATAGCACCGGACTTCACATGGACCCCAATGCTGGCCTGCCCCTGCACCAGGCCAACTCCCATGGCCTTAGATGTCTCCTTAAGAGAAAAAAATTATTCATGTATAAGAGATGTACAAGGCTATCAGTGGATGTCTCAGCAGAAACCGTGCAGATCAGGAGAAAGTAGAATGATCTAGTCAAAGTGCTGAAAGAAAAAATAATTGCCAACCAAGAATACTTTATCCAGCAAAGTTATCATTCCAAAATGAAAAGAGACAAAACTTTCCCAATCAAACTTTTCCAATCAAACAGAAGCTGAGGGAGTTCATCAACACAAGACTTACCTTAAAAATAATGAAAGGAGTTCTTCAAGTTGAGATAAAGGGACACTAAATAGTAACATGAGAACATATGAAAATATAAAACATACTGATAAATTCAGAAGAGTCAAATTCAGAATACACTAATATCTTAATATGGTGGTGTGTTAAACCTTAACTCTAGTAGAAAGGTTAAAGGACAAAAATATTTTAAAAACATAACTGTGGGGCTTCCCTGGTGGTGCAGTGGTTGAGAATCTGCCTGCCAATGCAGGGGACACGGGTTCAAGCCCTGGTATGGGAAGACCCCACATGCTACAGAGCAACTGGGCCCGTGAGCCACAACTACTGAGCCTGCGCGTCTGGAGCCTGTGCTCTGCAACAAGAGAGGCTGCGATAGTGAGAGGCCTGTGCACCACGATGAAGAGTGGCCCCTGTTCGCCACAACTAGAGAAAGCCCTCGTACAGAAATGAAGACCCAACACAGCCATAAATAAATAAATAAAATTAAAACAAATACTGTAGCTACAATAATTTGTTAATGGTACACAGTAAAAAAAAAATACGTAAATTGTGACATCAAATACATAATGGGGGGATGTAAAGGGCAGAGATTTTGTATGTGATCAAAGGTAGGTTTTTACAAGCACAAAACAAACTGTTATATCTATAAGATGTTTTACAAATCCCTCATGGTAACCACAAAGCAAAAACCTTCAGTAAATACACAAAGATAAAGAGAAGGTAATCACAGCATACCACTATGAAAAAATCATCAATTTGCAAAGAAGGCAGCAAGCAAGAAAGGAAGGAACAAAGGAAAACAGCCAGAAAATAATTAATAGTATGGCATTAGTAAGTATGTCAATAAAAAGGCACAGATGGCTAGATGGATTGAAAACCAATACCAAACTATATGTTGCCTACAAGAGACCTTCTTCAGGTTTAAAGCCATAGGTTCAAAGTGAAGGGATGGAAAAAGATACTCCATGCAAATGAGAACTAAAAGAGACCAGGGGTAGTTATATGTTCATCAGAGAAAATAGCCATTAAGTCAAAACTGTAACAAGATTGAAGAATAAAAACCATATTATCATCTCAATAGATGCAGAAAAACTTTGGACAAAATTCAACACCAATTTATGATAAAAACTATCCAGAAAGTGGGCAAAGAGGGAACATACCTCAACATAATAAAGGCCATATATGACAAACCCACAGCAAACATCATTCTCAACTGTGAAAAACTGAAAGCATTTCCTCTAAGATCAGGAACGGGACAACGACGTTCACTCGTACCACTTTTATTCAATATAGCTTTGGATGTCCTAACCATGGCAACCAGAGAAGAAAAAGAAATAAAAGGAATACAAATTGGAAAAGAAAAAGTAAAACTGTCACTGTTTGCAGACTACTGACACTATACATAGAAAATCCTAAATATGTTACCAGAAAACTACTAGAGCTCATCAATGAATTTGGTAAAGTTGCAGGATACAAAATTAATACACAGAAATCTCTTGCATTCCTATACACTAACAATGAAAGATCAGAAAGAGAAGTCAAGGAACCAAACCCATTTACCATCACATCAAAAAGAATAAAATACCTAGGAATAAACCTACCTAATGAGGCAAAAGACCTATACTCAGAAAACTCTAAGATACTGATGAAAAATATAAAAGATGCCACAAACAGATGGAGAGATAGACAATGTTCTTGGATTGGAATAATCAATACTGTGAAAATGACTATACTACCCAAAGCAATCTACAGATTCAATGCAATCCCTATCAAATTACCAATAGCATGTTTCACAAAATTAGAACAAAAAAATTTACAATTTGTTTGGAAACACAAAGGACCCAAATAGCTGAAACAATTTTGAGAAAGAAAAATGGAGTTGGAGGAATCAAGCTCCTTGACTTCAGACTATACTACAAAACTACAGTAATCAAACAAGCATGGTACTGGCACAAAAACAGAAATATAGACCAATGGAACAGGATAGAATGTCCATAGATAAACCTGCACACCTATGGTCATGTAATCTATGACAAAGGAGGCAAGAATATACAGTGGAGAAAAGACAGCCTCTTCAATAAGTGGTGCTAGGAAAATTGGACATCTACATGTAAAAGAATGAAATTAGAACATTCTCTAACACCATATGCAAAAATGTACTCAAAATGGATTAAAGAGCTAAATGTAAGGCTGGATACTATAAAACTCTTAGAGGAAAACATAGGCAGAACACTCTCTGACATAAATTGCAGCAAGATCTTTTTTGATCCACCTCCTAGAGTAATGAAAATAAAAAAAAAAACAAATGGTACTTAATTAAACTTGAAAGCTTTTGCACACAAATGAAACCATAAACAAAATGAAAAGAAAAAACCTCACACAATGGGAAAAACTATTTGCAAATGAAGTGACCAACAAGGTATTAATCTCCAAAATATATAAACAGCTCATGCAGCTCAATATCAACAAAACAAAACAAACTACCCAATTAAAAAATGGGTGGAAGATCTAAGTACACATTTTTCCAGAGAAAACATACAGATGGACAGCAGGCACATGAAAAGATCCTCAACATCACTAATTATTAGACAAATGCAAATCAAAACTACAATGAAGTATCACTTCACACTGGTTAGAATAGCCATCATCAAAAAATCTACAAATAATAAATGCTGGAGAGGGTGTGGAGAAAAGGGAACCCTCCTACACCATTGATGGGAAGGAAAATTGGTACAGTCACTATGGTGAACAGTATGGAGGCTCCTTAAAAAGCTAAAAATAGAGCTACCATATGATCCAGCAATCCCACTCCTGGGCATGTACCAGAGAAAACCATAATTCAAAAGGATATATGCACCACAATGTTCACTGCAGAACTATTTATTGCTACAATAGTCAGGACATGGAAGCAACTTAAATGTTCATCGACAGATGAATGGATAAAGAAGATGTGGTACATATATACAATGGAATATTACTCAGCCATAAAAAAGAATGAAATAGTGCCATTTGCAGCAACATGGATGGACCTAGAGATTGTCGTACTGAATGAAGTATGTCAGACAGGGAAAGACAAATATCATATGATATCACTTATATGTGGAATCTAAAAAAATGGTGAAAATGAACCTATTTACAAAACAGAAGAGTCACAGACATAGAAAACAAACTTATGGTTGCCAAGGGGGAAGTGGGGGGAGGGATAAATTGGGAGACAGGGATTGACATATACACACTACTGTATATAAAATAGATAATTAATAAGAACCTACTGTATAGCACAGGGAACTCCATTCAATACTCTGTAATGACCTACATGGGAATACAACCTAAAAAAGAGTGGATATATGTATATGTATAACTGATTCACTTTGCTGTACAGCAGAAACTAATACAACATTGTAAATCAACTATATGCCAATAAAAATTAATTTAAAAAACAAAACAAAAATTAAAATAAATAAATAAAAACTGTAATGAGACAAAGAAGGTCAATATATAATGATAAAGGGGCTAATTCATCAGGAAGATATAATAATCATAAATATATACACATCCAACATTGGAGCACCTAAATACATGAAGCAAATACTAACAGATTTAAAAGGGGAAACAAATGACAATACAATAAAGATGGAATGTTCTCCAGGATAGATCATATGGAATTCTCAGCAAATTAAAACACTGAAATCATACCAAGTATCTTTTCTGACCACAGTGGTCAGAAAAGAAATGAAACTCAAAATTAATTATAGAAGGTAAACTGGAAAAATAATAGGAGGTAAAATGGAAAATTCACAAATACGTGTAAATTAAACAGTATACCTCTGAACAACCAATGAGTCAAAGCTGAAATCAAAAGAGAAGTCAAAAAATATCTTGAAACAAACAAAACTGGGAACACAATATACCAAAATTTATGGGATGCAGGAAAACCAGTTATAAGAGGGAAGTTTACAGTGATAAATGCCTACACTAAAAAATAAAAAGAAAAATCTCTAATAAACAACCTAACTTTACACCTCAAGGAACTAGACAAAGAAGAACAAATTAATACCAAAATTAGCAAAGGAAGGTAATAACAAAGATCAGAGAAGAAATGAATGAATAGAAAATGTTAATAAGACTAAGAATTGTTTTATTTTTAAAAGATTATCGAAATTGTCAAACATTTAGATAGACTACTAAGAAAAAAGAGAGAAGGGTCAAAGAAATAAAATCAGAAATGAAAGTGGAGACATTACAACTGACACCACAGAAATACAGAGGATCATGAGAAACTACTATGAGCAATTATATGACAAAAAGTTCGATAACCTAGAATAAATGGATATATTCCCAGAAATATACCATCTACCAAAACTGAATCATGAAGAAATTTAAAAATTGGGTAAACCAATAATGAGTAAGGAGATTGAATGAATCAGTAATCAAAAAAAAATCCAACAAACAAAAGCTCGGGACCAGATGGTTTCACTGGTGAATTCTACTAAACATTTAAAGAAGAACAACATTCTTTCTCAAACTCTTCCAAAATATTAAAGAAGGAACACTCCCAAACTCACTTTACAAAGCCAGCATTACCCTTATACCAAAGCCAGATAAGGACACTATAGGAAAAGGAAACTATAGACCAATACCCTACTGAATATACATTTAAAAATTCTCAACAAAATACTTGGAAACTGAATTCAACAGCACATTGAAGGATGATACACCATGATCAAGTGCGATTTAGTCTCTGGGATGCAAGGATGGTTCAACATATGCAAATCAATAAATGTGATATACCATATTAATAAAACGAAAGATAAAAATCATATGATCACCTCAATAGATGCAGAAAGAGTACTTCACAAAATTCAACATTCTTTCAGTATAAAAATTCTCAACAGATGGTCATAAAAGGAACATACTAAACATAATAAAAGCTATATATGACAAACATTCAGCTAACATCAAACTCAACAGTGAAAGGTTGAAAGCTTTCCCACTAAGACCAGGAACAACACAAGGGTGACCATTCTCCCTATTCCTATTCAACATAGCACTGGAAATCCTAGACAGAGCAACTAGGTGAGAAAAAGAAATAAAAGGCATCCAAATTACAGAGGAAGAAGTAAAATTGCCTTTGTTTCCAGATGACATGATCTCATACTTAGAAAATCCTAAGACTCTACCAAAAAACTATTAGAACTAATAAACAAATTTTAGTATAGTTGAAGGATACAACAATATATAAAAATCTGTTGCATTTCTATACAGTAATAAAAAACAATCTGAAAAAGAATTAAAGAAAATAATTCTATTTGCAATATAATCAAGAATAATAAAATACTTAGAAATAAATTTAACCAAGGAAGTGAACAATCTGTACACTGAAAACTACAAGACATTAATGAAAGAAATTGAAGAAGACAGAAATAAATAGAAAAATATGTCATGGAGGGCTTCCCTGGTGGCACAGTGGTTGAGAATCTGCCTGCCAATGCAGGGGACACGGGTTCAAGCCCTGGTCTGGGAAGATCCCACATGCTGCGGAGCAACTAAGCCTGTGAGCCACAACTACTGAGCCTGTGCGTCTGGAGCCTGTGCTCCACAACAAGAGAGCCCGCAATAGTGACAGGCCCACGCACCACAATGAAGAGTGGCCCCCGCTTGCCGCAACTAGAGAAAGCCCTAACACAGAAAAGAAGACCCAACACAGCCAAAAATAAAATAAATAAATAAATAAAAATTTAAAAAAAAATGCTTCCCTGAAACCAATTCAGAAGTTTGGGCTTAAAAAAAAAAAAAAAAATATATATATATATATATACACACACATACATACATACATATATATATATACACACATACATACACACACACACATATATATATATATATCATGGAGGAAGAATTAATATTATTCAGATGTTTGTACTATCAAACCCATTTATAGGTTCAATGCAATCCCTATCAAAATTCCAATAGCATTTTTCAAACAGAAATAGAAAAAAAATATCCTATAATTCCAAAGGATCATGAAAGACTCCAAATAGATGAAATATTGAGAAAGAAGAGCAAAGCTGGAGGCACCACACTTTCTGATCCCAAATTTTATTACAAAGTGATAGTAATCAAAACAGTACAGTATTGGCACAAAAACAGGCATGTAGACTAATGGAACAGAATCAAGAGCCCAGAAATAAACCCATGCATATATGGTTAGCTAATATTTGACAAGGGAGCCAAGACTACTCAGTGGGGAATGAATATTGTTAGGAAAACTGGATATTCACATGCAGAAAAAAGAAATTGACCTTAGACCACTTAGACCACTCAAAAAAATTAACTGAAATGGATTAAATGCTTAAATGTAAGGCCCAAATTGTAAAACTCCTGGAAGAAAACACAGGCGTAAAGCTTCTTGACTTTTGTCCTGGCAATGATTTTTTAGATACGGCACTAAAAGTGAAACTAAGCAGGACCCTACGGATCGTCATGTCCGCAGCCATTGGTTTGTAAAAAAGCTTTAGCCTCCTAGGCATTCCCCAAGTTCCAAACAATAAGTTTAATCAGAGAAGTGAGAAAACACAGAAACAAAGGAAAGCAGTCAAGCAAGACAAAATAATAATAGTTTAGGCCATAAGGCAAAGTCAAAGATCTTTAGTTCCTCTTCAGTCATACCCATGAAATGTTTTGTAGATATTAAAAGCCCCACCAGGTGAAAGAAATTAACTGCATGCTGACAAGCATGTTATTACCTTCCTTTGCTAATTTTGGTATTAATTTGTTCACAATCTGACCTCAGACAGGTTGGAACCAGAAGGTTGATGATGCTAACTCCTGAAATTCCATCCTATTACCTCACCACCAGCGAATCAGAAGAACGTCTACCAGCTGCTCAGGCACCCTACAAACTTCACCTCTAATGTTGCCTTTAAAAACCCTCCCCTGGGCTTCCCTAGTGGTGCAGTGGTTGAGGGTCCGCCTGCCGATGCAGGGGACACGGGTTCGTGCGCCGGTCCGGGAGGATCCCACATGCCGCGGATCGGCTGGGCCCGTGAGCCGTGGCCGCTGGGCCTGCGTGTCCGGAGCCTGTGCTCTGCAGCGGGAGAGGCCAGAGCAGTGAGAGGCCTGCGTACTGCAAAGAAAAAAAAAAAAACCCTTCCCTGAAAGCCATCAGGGAGTTCAGGTCTTTTGAACATGAGCTGCCCTTTCTCACTTGGCCCTGCAATAAACACTGTACTTTCCTTCACTACAACCCAGTGTCAGTAGATTGGCTTTGCTGCAAGTCAGGCAAGCAGACCCAAGTTCAGTTCAATAACCAAAGCACAAGCAACAAAAGTAAAAATCAACAAGTGAAGCTAAATTAAAAAGCTTCTTTATGACAAAAGAAATAATCAATAAAATATAAAAGCAAGCTATGGAATGGGAGAAAATATTCACAAACCATCTGTCTGATAATGGGCTAATATCCAAAATACATGAGAAATTCATAAAACTCAATAGCAAAAAAAAAAAGAAAACCAATATGACTAAAAAATAAACAGAGGATCTGAATAGACATAGGCCATTATAAATGGCCAACAACATGAAAATGTGCTCGACATCACTAATCATCAGGGAAATGCAAATCAAAACCACAATGAGATATCACCTCACACCTTTTAGAATGGCTATTATTAAAAATACCAGAGACAACAAAGTGTTGGCAAGGATGTGGAGAAAAGGGATCCCTTGTGCGATGTTGGTGGGAATGGAAATTGGTGCAGCCCCTATGGAAAACAGTATGGAGGGTCCTCAAAATACTAAAAATAGAATTTCCATATGATCCAGCAATCCTACTTCTGAGTATATATCCAAATGAAATGAAATCACTATCTTAAAGAGATATCTGCACCCCCATGTTCATTTAAATATTATTCACAATAGCTGACATGGATGGATGAATGGATAAAGAAAATGTACACACACACACACACACACACACACACACACACACACACTGGAATATTATTCAGACATAAAAAGAAGGAAATCCTGCCTTTTGTGACAACATGGATTGACCTTGAGCGCTGTATGATAAGTGAAATAAGTCAGAAAGAGGATGGCATACACCATATGAGTCACTTATATGTAGAATCTTAAAAAGCTGAACTCATAGAAACAGAGAGTGGAAGGGTGGTTGCCAGAGTATGGGGGAAATGGGGAGATATTGGTCAAAGGTATATTGGAAGTACAAACTTCCAATTATAAGATGAATAAGTTCTGGGGATGTAATGTACAGCATGTTGACAATAATTGACAATACTGTATTGTATACTTGAAAGTTGTTAAGAGAATGAATCTTAAATGTTATCTCCTCAGCTCCCCCAGATGGCAATATTGTGAGGGGATAAAAGTGTTAACTAACCTTATTGTGGAAAATATTTTGCCACATATTTGTGTATAAAATCATCAAGTTCTACACCTTAAACTTACATATGTATCGGCTTGCCCAAAATGTTCGTTCAGGTTTTTCATAACATCTTAAGGAAAAAACCAAATGAACTTTTTGGCCAACCCAATATATGTCAATAATATGTCAATACAGATGGAAAAAAAAAAGACGATCCAATTTAAAATTCAATAAAGAACTTGAATAGATATTTCTCCAGAGAAGATATACAAATGGCCAATAATCACATGAAAAACATCCTTAACATTACTAATTAGGGAAATGCAAATCAAAATCACAAGGAGCTACCAACTCACACCCATTAGGATGGCTATTATTCAAAAAAAAACACAGAAAATAACAAGTATCTGCAAAGATGTGGAGAAATTGCTGGTGGGAATGTAAACTGGTGCTGCCACTGTGAAAAAAAAAGTGATGGTTCCTCAAAAAACGAAACATAGAATTACCATATGATCAACAATTCCACTTCTAGGTCTATACCAGAAAGAAGTGATAGCTGAAACTTGAACAGATATTTGTACACTAATGTTTATAGCAGCATTATTCACAATAGATAAAAGGTAGAAACAACCCAAATGTCCATCAGTGGATGAATGGATAAAGAAATGTGGTACATACATACATGCAATATTATTCAGTCCTAAAATGGAGTGAAATTTTTATAAATGCTATTATACAACATAGGTGAACCTTGAAACCCTTATGCTAAGTGAAATAAACCAGACACAGAAGGGCAAATATTGAACGATTCCATTTATATGAGTTACATAGAAGAGTCTAATTCACAGGGAAAGAAAGTAGAATACAGGTAGAAAGTAGAATACAGCAGCTAGGAGGAGTGAGGAATGAGTAGTTATCACTTTATGGGTACAGAGTTTCTATTTGGGGTGTTGAAAATATTTTGGAAGTAGGTAGAGATGATGGTATACAACTATGTAATGTACTTAATGACACCGAACTGTACACTTAAAACCTGTTAAATTGAAAATTCTATGTTATGCATATTTTGCCACAATCTGTTCAGTTTGTTTTTAGGATGGACGTTTTAAAATATAAATAAATGTAAAAGAACAAGAAACCATCCAGCCATAGCCATAGCCACTTCATCTGATAGTACCCCTCACACTAGTTTGTTTGAGATTGGGGAGGACATCTTGCTGCAGGGGAACTGACCTGAGTCCCAGACTGCCTCTTGCCATGCCCATCCTTGGAGCCATTGGCCGTCCTCCCCGGTCAGCCATCTGCTCCAAATTGTGGCCCCTGAAGCATGTTCTTCTCCAAGTTGACAGTCCCAGTCCTGCCAGCCTTCCTCAGAGGTGTGGGGTTCCACCCCCTCACCTCCCAGTCCCTTCAGATGTGGGCCCCACATGGAACTGGGTTCTCAGGCTGCAAACCTGGAGCTTTGCACACCCACTCATGCAGCTGGCCAGATCAGCATCATAGGCTGTTGTTAAATTTGTGCTCACAGTTAAGTGAAATCCTCTGGGTCTGTCAGAAAGCAAGGGGTGTGGCCAGGGGGCCTGAGATCCTCCAGTCAATCAAGTCACCTGGGGGCCCAGGTCAAGAAAACCCTAAGAGCCTATGCCAGGAAAGAAGAGGGTTATAGCCACAGCCTGAAAATGCAGATGAGAAAACTAAGTCAGTGTATTACAAAAATAACATAAAGTAAGTTTATGTTAAAACAGTTTAAAGAAAAAATCTTTCAGTAATATCTAAACTGGGAAATCTTGGTGTGAAAGGTCTTTCCAGGGGTCCTTGGAGAAGACCAGATCCCATGTCTTGGGGAAAAAAATTATATATATGTGTGTGTGTATTATATAGTTTATTTATGTATATAAATATATTTTATTTATAATATATGATTATTTATAATTTGTTTATTACATATAAATATATATGTTATATGTAATAAACAAACTATATATATGTTATATATATGATATATATATGTTATATATATATATATAGTTGTTTTTTGTTTTTTTTTTTTTTGCGGTACGCAGGCCTCTCACTGTTGTGGCCTCTCCCGTTGCGGAGCACAGGCTCCGGACGCGCAGGCTCAGCGGCCATGGCTCACGGGCCCAGCCGCCCCGCGGCATGTGGGATCCTCCCGGACCTGGGCACGAACCCGTGTCCCCTGCATCGGCAGGCGGACTCTCAACCACTGCGCCACCAGGGGGACCCTATAGTTTGTTTGGGGTTTTTATACGCCAAAATAAGGATGTTTTTAAACTGTCTAACAGGAGGAAGTAGATGGCTTAGAATAGTTTTCACTGACAAAAGGGTGACAAGCTGAGCATTGACTAGACCAATTATCACTCAATGGAAGAAGTTAAGGGAAAATTTGTCCTTGTAATGCTGTAATGTGGAAGAAGGGAGACCATAATAGGAGAGGCTAATCTTTGTTAACTTAAACTGGTGAGGACTGTGGAGTCTAGGGGATCCTACACTTGATTCAGGGTTATGTGGCATGAGGCACAGATCCAGCTATGTTTCTACGTAATAGGGGGGAAATTGATTCTGGGAACTCTGAAGGTCAGAAACTGCCAGGAAAGGTCAGGACTATACCATCAACATGGGGGGAGGGAGGACATCTGGCCTAACAGTGAGTCAGTCACTGGCTAGAAAGACGATTCAACTCCAAGAAATGCAAGAAGGGGGCCTCACCCAAAGGTGGTGGGTGATCCTTGCCGAAGGAGGGGCCTGCGGTGGAGCTGCTCTTGACTGCGGTGACTGGGGTGGGATGATCTCAAGGTGACTGATGATAAAGAAGGCTGCTGATTTATGACAAAGCCAGCCCAGACCAAGGATTTTTTTTTGGAAATGGGAACAGGGAGGGAGCCCATCAGGCTCAAAGAAAGGAGCGGCCTTCGTCATCCACGGAGCCCTGACCTCTTTTGGGCCTCAGCCCAAGCCTGGACTGGAAGACTCCTTCCTTCTTCCTCCCAGCACTCTCTGCCTGTACTCTCCCCCCTCACCCCACTCCACCCCGCCCCACCAGCCTTGCCTGTGCTCCGCCCCTCACCCATGCTCCTGGCACTTCTCTCCGAGCCATCCCGGAGTTGCTTACTCCATACTTTATTCCTGCTCCCAGCGTGCAGACCCTCCTTCCTCAGCTCAGCGGGGAGAGAGTCCCACAACACTTCTGCCCCTCCCGCAAGACTGCGGCAGGCCACAGCACCGGCAGACGCCACACTGTGAGTACCTGTGAGGGGAGCACCTCGTTCCTTCCCATTAGTCATATTATCGGGCCCAAGAAAGGCACTCTGTAAGGAAGGCTCTTGAAGACTCTGTCCCGCATCTCGAGATTGGCCTGCTCCTTCTTCCAAACCCGCTCCGAATCCTGGGGAGGGCTCGTGACTCGGCCCTTCCGACAGGGTTGGCTAAATGTGCCCCGGCGCTGCGTGCTGTGGAGGCTAGGGGCACCCACACCTGTGCGCTCTCAGGAGTTCGGACCGCAGCGGGGAAATACGGTCGGGGGCAAGGGGCGACGACTGGGCGGCTGTCAGTCTGGGGAGCCCAAGAGACTGGGCCTGAGGGATGCAGAACCACAGCCCTGCGGGGGAGGGCAGAGACGCACGGAGGCAGATACCGGAATAAACACGAACAAAGCGAAACCGAGCGAGGTCCGGGCGGCGGCCCTGCCAGAGCGGTCCCCACCCGGCCCCGCGCGCCGCCTCGCCCACTACTGCGCGGGTGCGCCTACGCGCCCGACAGGCTCTCTGCCCGGCCCCGCCCCGCCGCGGCGCGATTGCCCTCCGGCTGCTAAACCCTTGCGGGCCCGCCTCCTGCCGCGGCCTCCCAGCCCCTCCTGCGGCGAAGGGAGGGAGCCGGCCCTCGGCCTCCCAGGGTCCGGCGGGCGCGCGCGGCGCCGGGAGCTGACCGTGGTGCTGAGCGCTCAGCTCGGGATCGGGCGCGGCTCCCGGACCTGCCAAGGCCGCGTCCTGCGACGCTCCAGGCCCCAGCGGTAAGTCGCCAAAGCCCCGAGGATGTAGGCGTGGAGCGGAGGAGGGCAGCGATTTGGAAATTTTTGTGCGTTTTTCGCGCAATGGGCGGGCTGAGAGGAGGAACCAGTGTCTGCACTCTGTCCACTCCGTGATGCGGGGTCTGGGAGCGATGACACAGACCTGAAAAGGTCGGCTGCGGAAGGGGGGAACCTTGTCCCCTCGGATGCGGGTACTGGGAAGGGACGAGTAAGACTGGAGACCCATCTTTTCTCCACTGGGCAGGCCAGGAACGCCCAGAGACTCTCTTAGAAAAAGTAGACCAGGACCTTCGCTCCCCAAAGGTCCCTTTGTCTCCCCAACGTGGGGGCTGGGTGAATTGGTGATGTTCTAAACACTGCAGATTCTATTTCTGCTTCATTCCCCACCCCACAGCCATCCCAGAACATAGAGGCTGTCCCTCCCCGAAGTGGCCTTCACTCCATCACCCTGAAGGTTTTGGCTTAGACAAGGCAGCCTCTTACAGAGATAAACTACTGCCCTATACATAGCCTGTCCACCCCAATGTCCAGGATGTCCCTGGGCGGGGCTTCCCTCATAGGTCCCTACTCTCTTATCACCATTCACCCCTTTGTGTTTCATGTTTGTGATTTTCCTGGATATTGGGGGTGGGGCAGGAGAAGGCAGGGTAAATACCAAAGCTGTTAGTCAAAATTTTTATATTTCCAAACTGTTTCTGTTGCACGTGTGTAGCTCCAAGGTTTTTATTTTGCTCCATGAAATACCTGGTCATTTTAATGTTCAAAAAGGAAAGAAAAACATAAAATTACCTTACCAAAAGGAAAAGAAAATTCTAGGCAGTTGAGCTAAAGTTAGTCATAATGTAGAAAAGCAGCAAATGGAATTACTTCATTTGCTCAATTTGCAGTAAGTTCGTATGCATGCACACGCTCTGTGTAAGATGCTGAGATGTAAGCTTTCACACGTGGAAAGTCTTTGCCACCACTTTCTTTCCCCTGGACCTTCCTCTGGCTCTTAACCTGCCCTCTTGTGTCCACTCTTGCTCCTATTTTACATTCTCACCCACACCTGGAGTGACCTGTTAAAACTGAAACTTGGCCTTCCTGGTTGGCAAATGATGGGGGAGTATCTCTCAGGCTCCACAAAGAGGGTGTCTAGCCACAGGGTTACAAGGCAGATTGTGCACTTTTGCAACTGAGAACCTGGACACATGGCCTTTGCCCTCAGGAAATGAGAATGCCAGCACCTGGCTGTCCAGATAAATCCCACTGTGCCCCTGAGAATTATCATGAAAGATGGCCACTCAGCTTGACTCCAGTTGGGCAGTGGGTCTTCTGACCTCTCAGGGAGTTCCCACCCGTGTCACATATGGGCCCCACATTTCCAAAGAGTCAGGATCTGGTAAAATATTTTAACATGGAAACTGAATGGACTGAACACACACTGAATTTCACCTGATTGCTCCAGTATTCTGCAAGTTTCTGGTTCATTGTTCTGGGCCTTAGTGCTTATTGTCCTAACAACGTGCAAAGTGTTAAATAGACTCAGGAAATAGGGTTGGCAATGTTAGTGACATTTGGTCCCAACACCTATAGCAATGACAGCTATTTTGAAAGACCATTTTCCAACTTTAGAGTGTGGTGAAATTTCCAATTGCTCATGATTTTAAATCAGTTACTATTCCAAGAATTTGATTTTAAATCAGTAACTATTACAAGAATTAAGAAGCTAGAAGTTTTATTTATAGAGATCAGTATCAAATAAACCATCTTATATTCTGTAGTTGCAAAATTCTGCACACAGTGAAATAATCTTTATCATGCCTGGTTGAAGTTATTTCCCAAAGGACAGTAATAAAAATATTTTTCTAAAACATGGAAAAAAATAAATGCAACAGAAATCTCATAATGAATATCTCCAAAATTTCTTGCCATAGAAATTATACTACCTTCCGTTACAATTTTTCTAAGTTTGTGAGCTATACTTTTGCTTTTAATCTTCATTTTCATTATGCTTTCCAAAATTTCTCACAAAACCACATTTATTATTCAATGTTTAGATTTCCCACGAAGAGGAGATTGAGCTGTTAGTTCATAGAATGTCTATCAGTTAAGAGCACATGTTTAGTATCAGACAGGCTTGGGTTCAAATCCTAGGTCTGCTACTTACCACCTGTGTGACCTGGGCCAATCCATTGACTTTTCTGCACCTTAATTTCTCCTTTATCAAATGGGGGTTACAGTAGTATGTCCCTTATAAGGTTATGGGCCAAGCACTCTGCCTGGTTAGGTAGAGGGAACAAAGACTCAGATACAGGTCTTCCCACTCCAGAGCCCAGAAAATAACCGCTATGCTGTGTGTACCCAAACCCACCAGAGCTAGGCTACAAAAGGTTGTGGGGAGTGGAAATGGGGTCTGCAGGTACAGGGTGGGGAAGACTTGGGCACATGCCACCTGGCAGGAGGCAGAAAGGCAGCTTGAGGGACTGACCCACTGTCCAGGATTCTGCCACCAAGAGCTGAACTGCAGCCATATCCAAGCCTGGGCTCTGCAGCCTTCCCTGACACGGTGCCTGCTCCTTCTACTATCTTCTGGCCAAAGACCCCAGGTGTTCCTCTGCAGGGAAGGAAGCATTGCCCACAGGTGGGAGTGGGGTGGAGGCCATGACACTTGCCCTGGGAGCCTCTGCAGTGCCCACTTTGCCAGCCCTTTTCATCCTCTTTGGCTTTAACATTGCCACCTGGGCCTGGAGACAGCCCCTCCGCCCGCCTCCAGGACCCCATGTTGAAGCATTTCCGAGACTCTCCGGAGGGGACCGGGAGGCCTCTTTGGCAGTGGGCGTGAAAGGCATGCAGGCCAATAAAGCCACTTGCCTGCACACCTGCTCTATTCCTCCCTCACAGACTGTGGACTGAGGGAGAGTGAATCCAGATGCTCCCTATGGAGCGCTCCTTATGGAGAGCCCAAGAAACCAGCCAGAGGACCAACTGGCAGGTCCCTCACTGCCAAGGAGAGGCGGAGACAATGAGGCAGATGGAGCCTGGGAGCGGGGTACCTGTGAGGAACAGCACACCAGTGCGGGGGGGGGGGGATCTCAGGGGGTGCTCTTCAGCACTGCCTTCTTCTTTTTCTTCTTTTTTTTTTTTTGAGTTATGTTTTATTTGGTGGGAATTTTTAGGATTTCAAGCCCAGGAGGCAGCATCTCAAGTAACCCTGAGACAACTGCTCAGAAGAGGCGGGGGGGGGGGGGGAATCAGGTTATATAGAAGTTTTGCAACAAAGGGCAGGTAGTCTGAACGTCAAAAAATTATTGTTAATTAAAGAAAACCTGCTATCCCAAGTTAAGGAATTTAGCACTTTTCTGTGTATGGGAAGATGCAAGATTCTGGGCTCACTGAAATCATTCCTTTGATATTCACCTCAGCTACCTGGGGCCAGCATCCTGTGTTTTCACATCCTGAGTTTCCTGAGGGCTGATCATGGGAGTGGCTGCAATCTGAGGGCTGCTAGATGGCAGGTATTCTTTCCTTCCTGAGTTTCCTTAGGGCTCACCGGCTCGCATTGGAGGGCTGCAATCACTGATGACTGTGACATCCTTTGTTTACTGATATAGCATTGCCCTCTTTTTTTTTTCTTTTTTCTTTTTGCGGTTCCCGGTCCTTTCGTTGCGGAGCACAGGCTCCGGACACGCAGGCCCAGCGGCCATGGCTTACGGGCCCAGCCGCTCTGCGGCATGTGGGATCTTCCTGGACCGAGGCATGAACCCGTGTCCCCTGCATTGGCAGGCGGACTCTCAACCACTGCACCACCAGGGAAGCCCCTGCCTTCTTTTGATGTGGTCTTGTGGGTCTCCAAACTCACCCCAAAGGCAATGGTTTAAAACTAGACCCTTGCTCCTCTCCCCCAAACCAGCTCTTAACACAGGTACCTTCCTTGCCTTTGCTCACATCTCATCCTCTCCACTTTCTGGACTTTTCCCACTCCTATGGTCCCCCTCATGGCATGAATCCCGGCCTCAGTGTTTATGACTTCTGGCCTGCTTGTCTTTCTTTATTTAGTTGCTAAATCCTGGTGTTTCTTCCTTTGAAAGACCCTATGACTTTACCCCTCTTTTTCATGCTTAGAACTGCAATTTCCATCTAGACCTTATCTCCATATACCCGGTCCATTTTAGCTTCCTCTTGTGAGTCCTCTCTGTTCAGAGCCTCTCTTCTGATTTAGTCCTTCCTCCACTCAGACAGCAGATAAATGGTCTCAGACCATCAACTTCATTATGCCACTGCTTCCACCCACTCCCTCAGAAGACTTCCATAGCTCTTCCCTGGCTGGGGGTAAGGCCAAACTCCCCAGCTGTGCAAGGATGATCAAGTTGTTAACACCCTTACCACCTTCCCACTCCCGAACCCAGGACAGACATCAATAAGCGATTCCAGCACTCTTTCCCATTGAACTCAGACTGGGCATCAGAGCCTTTCTCTGGATGGCACTCCAGGTAGCAATGTTTATCAGTTAGGACGTGCGCAAAAGACGACCCCTGCCTGCTCTTCCAGCTCATGGTGTGCTGTGTGTGGCCCGTCTGCCTGTTCCTGGTCTCCTGCTTGTCTCCTCCCTTTCGCCTTCTGCCACATTGCTCTCTCCTCTGTGCGCAAGCTCTCGTGCACCGTGAGATGCTTGGCTGTGCCTTGCCTGATGGCTTCTGTGTAGACTGAGTCTTCCCTCCTCAAACAGATGCAGCAGTCCTGGAGGGCATGCATGTGTCTTCCCTCCCCCCACGCCCACATGGCCCACTGCGCCCAGCCCAGGAAGTAGGCTTGTGTTTCCCTGTTTCTTGCATGAAGGAAGCAATTTATTTATTGAGTCCTCTGCTTCATCCACTCAGAAGGGCCATGATACTCCTCCTAAGGATATGGTGCTGTGGGTAGAGTGCCGGGCCTGAACATGGAAGTCTAACTTGCCCAGATAAGCTCTGAAAGGATGCTCAAGGGAGTCGCAAGATCACGACTACAGGAGTACCAGACCCCAGTATGCTCTAATTTTGTCTCCTGTTGTCTGCCTTTAAGCACATGACTTAACTTCTCTGGGTATTGGGTATCAGTTATCTACAAAGGCTGGAGCAGTAAGCCTGTGGATGTGGCAGTTCCCATCTCCCTCTCCTCTTGCCTCCACAGAGGATCCAAGCTCAGATGTCAGAGCTCAGCTCCCATGCCCATGTGGGCAGTGGGGGGTGGGGTGGGGTGGGGAGGCAAACACATGTCTTCTAGAACCACAGGCCTCCATCTTGGATACCGAGTGCCTCCTTCTTTCCTCCACAGCAGCAGGGACACTGCAACATGGAGCTGAAGAGAGGAAAGACATTCATCAAATCTAGCCTGCAGATTGACCATGAGAAACCCCCAGATCCAGCAGCCACTGCCCCGGCCACGGAGGATGCAGTCTCACCAGGAGGGCAGCAGCGACCCCACAGTGAGAGGGGCCCCCAGGTCAGTCCCAGCACCCAAGGATATGACAGGTGCTCCGACAAGGGGGCCCAGCCAGACGCCAATGGGGGGCCTGCAGCTCTCTGTGGGACCACCTTCAAACTGGTGCAGAAGAGCAAGACTCAAGACACTGTGCCCAGGGCTGACAGGGCAGCCGCAGCTACAGGGCAGCTGATGGGCAGCGCAAGCTTCCCAGGGCCCCCCAGGAGCCAGCGCATGATTGACTACCGCCACTTTGTGCCCCAGATGCCCTTTGTACCAGCTGTGGCCAAGAGCATCCCAAGGAAGAGAATTTCCCTGAAACGACCCAAGAAATGTTTTCGGAATCTATTCCACATCCGCAGAAACAAAACTGAGAATTTGGCCTCGCTGGCAAACAAGGGGAAGAGCTTGTCCTCTCCTGAAGGCCCATCAGAGGCTGGAGGGCAGCAAGGCACAGCTTGCTTCCCCTTGGGCGAGGGGCTGGGACTGGACAGCCTGTGCCAGGACCTGTCTGACAGTGAGTTCTTACCCGACTCCTCCTTTGACCTCTGCAGGGCCCTGTGTGAGGATGTGGCCTCACTCAAGAGCTTTGACTCACTCACCGGCTGCGGGGAGATCTTTGCAGACGAGAGCTCAGTGCCATCCCTGGAGCTGCATGAGGGCCTGGAGAGCCCTGCCCGGGCATCCCAGGTGCCTGACTGCATGGCTTCCAGGGGCCCCTTGCAGGGCAGCGTAGAGCAGCTGGCATCGCCTGCCCAGAACGAGATGTCTGACCTTGACAAGTTCTGGGACCGTGTGCATCACTCGGTGAGGCAGCAACAGCGCGCCCTGCTAGGTCCGTGGCTGGGGGGCCCCCAGGGGTCAGACACAGACAAGCCCAGGCCAGATGCAGCTGGGCTTGCTGAGCTCCCCCTGTGTCCATGCAGGGACCCCCACAGCGGCTCCAAAGCCAGCTCCATAGACACAGGCACGCCCAAGAGCGAGCGGCCAGAATCTGTGTCCACGAGCGACGAGGGCTACTATGACTCCTTCTCACCAGGCCTCGAGGAGGACAAGAAGGAGGCACCGAGTCCAGGCACACCCGCAGCCGCCTTCCCCAGGGACAGCTACAGCGGAGACGCCCTCTACGAGCTCTTCTATGACCCCACTGAGGGCCCTGGGAGCCCGAACCTGGATGACGACCTGTGCGTGTCTGAGAGTCTGTCAGGGCCGGCACTGGGAGCCCCGCTGTCCATGTGCAGCTTCCACGTGGGGGCAGAAGAGAACCTGGCCGCCGCTCCAGGCCCAGACCTACTCAGCCAGAGCTTCTTGCAGAGCTCCTGGAGGGGCAAGGAGTGCCTGCTGAAGCTCTGCGACACCGAGCTTGCCATCACCATGGGCATTATCAACTGGCTCCGCCGGAGCCCAGAGCTCCGTGTCCCGCCTGCCTCGGCCCCCAGGGAGCCTGCAACGCCCCCGGGAGGACTGGTGGAGAAACCAGGAGCTGGCTCTGAGAAGGTGTGCCTAGGTCCAGTGAAGCTGGAGGGCGGGGGGACCCGGGCCTTAGATACAGGGAGGACCTCCATGAGCTCAGCACCCAGCAGGTGGGAGCTGTGGGCATGTTCGGGCCCCAAGGGCCCACTTGCTGGAGTGAGCGAGGTCCTAGCGGGGACCAAGCAGGGGACCAGCTCTCCATCCAGGGACCCCTCTCTGGAGTGTGTGCAGGTCTCTGGGGAAGAAGGGACACAAGGCCACCCTGAAGGCTCGTTCTCCTCTGTGGGGTCTGCAGCCCCCATGGCAACCAACACATCCAGCAAAAACAAGGTCCCAAACCCCTCTGCCTGGCCTGGCTCCCAGCAGCCCAGTTTTCCTGGGAACCTGGGGTGTTTCCAAGGTCCCTGGAGGCCAGGCCCTGGGGGAAGCACCGTGGATTTAGAGCTCACTCTGACAGGCTGTGTGGCCCAGGTGGCAGCCCTACAGATCCACCCAGACTGTCAGCCCCCAAGGCAGAACACAGGTAGCGGGCACTGCGGGCAGCCTCAGGCCAGGGGCCCTGACATTCTGCAACAGAAACAGCCTAACAGCTTCCCTAGCATGGCTGCCATATGTGGCCTGCCCTCCCTGGCCAGCCCACTCCACAGCCCACAGGACCAGAGGTGCCCAGGCCGCATTCTGGACCTGAGCCAGATCAGGGTGGAGCCCGCCAGGCTGGATGCCCAGGCCCATGCCTCTGTGGAGGACCAGCCTCTGCAGCTCAGCTCAAGGGCTATAGAGCAGGCTGCACACAGGAGCCAGCTGGACTCATAGTCCCCTCAGTCCTGCTGCCTGGGATCACCTGCCAGGAATTCTGGCCCTCACTTCCAACAGCCAGTGGGAGGGGGCCCACTCTGCAAGTGCCCCAGAAAGCCGCTGCAGCTTCTTGGACCATGAGGGCATCCTCTGCAACCAGCAGGAAGTGGGAGCTCCCAGGCCAGCATGGCTGAGACCCACCTTTGGAACAGTCTTGTGTCTTTGTGGTCACACTCAGGAGAGCCTAAGACCCAAATCTCCACCCTTTGTCCCTGATGTGAGGACTGTATTGGGGGAGAGGGGGTGGCAGGACTCAGTGGGGCGGGGCATTTTAACATGGAGGCATCCATAGCTGAACCCACCGGCTCAGCCAGAACAGGTCCCGGGCAGCCCAAGGCCAAGGACAATTGCAAAGCTTCTAGTGCTCTCAAAATGTGCCTCACCGATTTCCCCACCAAAAAATGAAGCATCTAAACCCAGATGTGAAGTAGCCACATTTGTCCACTCCTCATACAGCATGTCAGAGAGAGGAGCTCGGGTTTGAAGCTGATGGGATGGAAATGGTACATATTATAAAGGGTACATATTGTGCCGATAACTCTGCACAAGGGTTGAGAGTAATAAATGTGAGTGGGGGGTCTGAGGCTCAGGGGTAGGAGCTTGAGACAGGGGTAGGGGGTTGCAGATGAGCTTGGGAGTGCCCACTTGCCCCACCCCAGCCTGCTCTCCACCCCCAGGATGAGCAGCCACAACCTTCGGGACCCTGAAGGGCTTCTCTGAGGGAATCAGAAGCAGAACCAGCCATCTCAGCAAGAGCCTTGAACCAGCAGATGCCATGCATTCCTGTGCAACCTTGCCAGGGCTGGCCAGACCCTGCAGACTCTCGCCTATGGGTGTTCTCTGTCACAAAGCATCCCATCCAAACAATGATTTCCCCCAGCTTGCATTCTCTAACTGAGCTACAGGTGGCAAGATACTCTTGGGGAAGAAGCTGACTGATTCTCCACACTGCCATTCTTGCCCTCCATGCTGCCAAGCATTCTAGCCTCCCGCTTCAGGAAGGCTCACCTTTGAATGAGGCTGTATCCCCCAACCCCTCGAAAGCCACAACATGTGCACAGCACCAAACATTCAGAATCACAGAGGGAAAGGTGGCTCGCACCTCAGGAAGGGCAGGTGTCTGTTTGGCCAGCCTCAGGGCAGCAGGCCAGCAGCCAGCCCCTTGCCAGGGTTCCCTACGATTAGATCCTGCCTCAGCTGCCCTGCTGTGCTGAGGTGCCAGGCGGGGGTGGGGGGTGCGTGGGGTGGGGAGTATGCCATAGGCAGCTATGAAGCTTTTTCTAGAAGAGAGGCCAGCCTAGAAAGGGGGCAGGCCCAGTGATGAGGGAGGAATTCCAGATGGAGGGATGCAGTCTGGCAAGCTGACCACAGGCTGGGGCCTCTCCTGATTGTCTGAGGCTTTGTTTCAGGCTAGAACACGCTCCACGGCCCTCATTAACAACTGCTTCCTGGGGCCCACTGTGTGGAGGATGCATGCAGTACATGGGAGGTTCAAAAGGGCATGACAGGGCTCCTGACCAGGCCCATCGAGACAGGACACAAGGAAGGTCAGGGCCAGCCTTTCTGGGAAGCCACACTTGACCCTTCCTCCCAGGACTGCCACAAGTGGTCACGACAGCGTTATTGGGCCTAGATGGGAGCAGGTGACATGTGGAGTAGCTCGCTGCATCCCTGCAGCAATCGGAATGCAGCTGCTCTCCTGGTTTCTGACATGGAAACCGAGGCCAGGGTGCGGATGTGGCTTGCCCATGACACACTCGGGCAGTGTGTGGGACTGATGGTGTTGGAGCCGAACCCCGACTCCTGGGGCCCAGCTCTCGGTAGGCTCCTGCCATGAACACCCCTCTCGAAGCCTCCCCTCCTCCCTTCTTTTAGGGCACAGGTGTCTGGGTTCCAGGAGTGCATCTCCGTTACTTTGTACCGCACCTGAGCAGAGCAAGTGCTCAGTAAATACTGTTACAAGAATGAAATATCAAAAGGTTGTACATGGTTTTCTGATTTCTTTTTGCCTGTGGGCCTTGTGTCTAGAGAGCAGCAGAGTTAGGTTTAACCTGGCAGAAGTTCTGATGGAGACTTCCTTGATGTGACACAGTGACTTCTGGAGATGTGGAAGAACCAGCCTGGTCCAAGAGCACTGGGAAGGGCAGGAACCAAAGTGGTCCAAGTCAGGAGAGGCCTGGAGTCAGGAGGGCAGTACCAAAGGGGACCCAGGACTCAGAGTCCATGGCGAAGCAGGTGCACGGTGACCCAACAGCAGGGCAGCAGAAACAAGGACTTAGGACCATGCCTACTGGGAGGAAATATTGCCCAGTGGCTCTCAATCTGGGGAGCATTTTAGGCAATCCCAGCACTGCAGAGATTCTCACTCAGCAATCTGGGGAGTGGTCCCAGCAGTGGTGTGCTAGGCGCCCTGCTGGGAGAGTGAAAGAGGCTGTGTGATCTTCCTCTTGTGTGCACTGGGTCAAGGGTCCCTCAGCCCATCTCTCTTTCTGCACCCCACCCCTCAGGCTGCCCTCCCCAGCAAGATGGGTCCAGGCAATGCCATTCTGACTGGGCTTCACAGTCCTCAAGGATGTCCTCGAGGTGACGCACTGGGAGGAAGAGGGGAACTTCAGGGTCCAGCTCCTGGGACAGGTGCCTAACCCAGTGATGGGTGTGGAAGAGACCTGCTTGGGGCATTTTCATAACTCTGGTCAATTTCCAGCCCTCTCATTCACACGTGGCTGTAGAGGTTATAGAAGATTTTTCCCATGTAAAGTAAAATCCTGAGAAGTAGGTCCAGTTGTCCCCAGCTCACAGATGTCCCAGGGTCACACAGTGGTGGGGGAGCTGGGGTTCACCCTGGAGCCTGTGCACTGTGCTTCTGCCCTTCCAACCTTCTGAAGTTGAGTTAGAAAATAGGAAGGCACCTAGGCAGCCTCCCAGCTGGGGGAGGCCTGGGCCCTACAGCAGGGTGGCCAGGGTGGACCAGGAGGGCAGGGAAGAGAGCAGGAGAAGGTGCTGGAAAGAAGAAGGAGGTGAAGGCCAACACAGGTTGGGGAAGTGCCTGCCAACTACATTGGGGGTGCTTCTTACCTTTCCTGGCTCTTCAGTTTATTTATTTGTTTGTTTGCTTATTTATTTATTTTTATGAAATGGGGACAAATATACAGAATAGAAAACTCAAATGACACAGAAGGGAGAACAACGAAAAGTGAGTCTCCTCCAATTCCTCCATTACCCCCTGTTGTTTTGAATCAAAATTAATACCCACTTACTACAACCAATTCAAACAATGCCAAGTGCAGAGCCTCCTCTTCCCTGTCCTTCTTGAACATTGGGTGTGTCCTCAGACCCTTTCTCTGCCCATGACATAAACAAACATGGACTTGAACCTTTTTTCTTACTGCACACCATATCACAGATGGCTTCCTTGAGCTTAGCAGGCACCAGGAGCACGCAGGTTCTCCATTCTCTTGAAAGCTGCACAGCAGTCTCCTGTAGGTGGCAAGTGATTTAAACACTCCTGTTGATGGATAGTCAAGTTATTTCCCATTTTTGCTGTTACAAACAATGCTGCACTCACTCCTTTTTCTCCTAAATGTTCTCTCTGAAAGTCCTCTTCAAAACTATAAAAGTGAAATTTAACAAGGAACAGATGTATTTTTTAAAATGAACAGTGCATCCTGCTTCTATGTCTCCACCCCAATGCCCACCTACCTTAAGGGCCTGATGTTAATAGCCTGGGCTCCATGCTTATACAAACATACTACACACCACCATCTTTGGAAGGGGAGAGGTGAGTTCTTTTGTTATTATGTATAAGGCCTTAAAAGTTGTCATTCCCATCCTTACAACAAGAAAAATGTGGACAACCTGAAAATCCATGACTTTCCTTGACTCATCAGAGAACTGAGGTCACAGAGCAAATAACTCCTCTGAAGCCTGGAGGCAAAGGTGCATCCAGAGAAATGAGGCAACCAAGACCTGGTGCAAGATACCTAAGAACTGGTAGGAACTGTTCAGGAGTAGTTTTGACAAGTGGCTGTAGGCTGAATAAGAAGCTATAAGGGGCTGGGCAGTAAAGGGGGGCTCACACTTTCATGGCTTTCCTCCAGGAACCACACTGTGTTTTCAGGGTAAGGACAAAAGACCCCCTCATGGGCTTGGCAAAGGAAGAAGAGTAGCCATTGTGAAACCCTCCATAACCTTCTCCCTAACAGGCCTATGTAAAGGGGAGGGGCTTCCCCAGGGGACTATTCTGAAGACTTTTCCAAGCTGAAGGAAGGCACTCCACCCGACCCCTGTCATCTCCAGCCTTCCTGTCTCACTTAAGAAAAAGAAATATAGATACAAAGAAAGATAAAAAGAAAAGGACAGTTAACCAGAAAAGGACTCCAAAATACAAAACTGGAAATGGTGCGCCAGAAGGGACTAGGGTTTTGGAAGGCTTAACCCCACCCTGGGGGCACAGGCCCACAAAAGACTGAGACTGATTAGAAGCTTAGAAGATAAGGACACATTCTCTCCCTCCTGACTAACCCCATTACCACACTAATAAGCCTCCAGTAATAAGAACTGTGGATTAAAACTAAAAGAGCTACAAGACAAAGACTCTCTCTAAAGATCAGAACAAAAGGAAGCCACAAAGAAAAGAAGGGAGGAAAAAGTAAGCCCACTAGAGTAATGTGAAGCCTCTGGTGCCTATAGTTATAAGAAATATTAAAGCAGCCCAACTCTTAGCCAGATTAACATAAATCCTCACACTAAAAGCCTATTTACCTCAGTACCTATTACCCTATACAATGTTTGGCTTTCAACAAAAAATTATAAAGCCTGTTAAAGCCAAGAGTAAACAATGTCTGAGGGACAAAGCTATTGACAGAACCAGTCACAGATGTTGGAATTATCACATAAAGATTATAAAATAAGATTGATTAATATGTTAAGAGTTCTAGTGAAAAAAGTAGGCAAAATTCAAGAACAAGTGGTAATATAGCTGACAGGAAGAATTCCAAGAAAGAAATCCAAAGAATATGCTAGAAGTCAAAAACACTGCAAATTAAATGCAGAATTAAACATGGCTGAGTAAAGAATCTGCAAGCTTTATTAGAAAATACTTGAGACAAATTAAAAGAGACACAATATACCAAAACTTACAGGATGCAGAGAAAGCAGTGCTAAGTAGGAAATTTATTGCTACAATGCATACATTAAAAAAGAAGAAAGATCTCAAATCGATAACCTAACTTTATATTTTAAGGAACTAGAGAAAGAAGAATAAACTAACCCATAGCCAGTAGAAGGAAAGAAGCAATAAAACTTAGTGGAGATAAATACAATAGAGAAGAGAAAAAAAATAAAACAGGAAAAAGTCATCAAAACCAAAGTTGATTTTTTGAAAAGAGCAAATAAATTGACACACATTTAGCTTAAACTGAGTACAAAAGAGAGAAGACTCAAAGTACTGAAATCAGAAATATAAGTGGGGATATCACTACCAATTTTATAAAAATAAAAAAGATAATAAGAGAATTCTATGAACATTTATATATCAACCAATTGCATAACCTAGATGAAATGGACAAATTCCTAGAAATGTACATCTATAAAAATGAATCATGAAGAGAGACTTCCCTGGTGGTGCAGTGGTTGAGAGTACGCCTGCAGATGCAGGGGACACGGGTTCATGCCCCGGTTTGGGAAGATCCCACATGCCACGGAGCAGCTGGGCCCGTGAGCCATGGCCACTGAATCTGCACGTCTGGAGCCTGTGCTCCACAACAGGAGAGGCCACAACAGTGAGAGTCCTGTGTACTGCAAAAAAAAAAAAAATAGAATCACAAAGAAAAAGAAAATCTGAATAGACCTATAACTAATAAGGAGACTAAGTCAGTAATAAAAAAAATCTCTCAGTAGAGAAAAGCCTAGGACAAGATGGCTTAACTGGTAAATTCCATCAAACATTCAAAGAGGATTTAAAACTAATTACACTGAAACTCTCCCAAAATATTGAAGAGGTGGGAATAGTTCCTAACTGATTCCATGAGGTCAGCACTACCCTGATACCAAAGCCAGAAAAGAAACTACAAGAAAACTACATACCAATATTTCTTATGAATATATAGATACAAAAATTCTCAACAAAATACTAGCAAACTGAATTCAGCAGCATAGTAAAAGGATTATACACCAAGACCAAGTGAGTTTTATTCCTGAAGTGCAAGGATGGTTCAATATACAAAAAACAAACTATGTAATACATGCCATTAATAAGATGAAGGAAAAAAACACATGATCATCTCAACTGATGCAGAAAAGGCATTTTACAATATCCAACACCGTTTCATGATAAAAAATACTCAATAAACTAGGAATAGAAAGAAATATCCTCAACACGACAAAGGGAATTAAAAACTCACAGCTAACATTACCCTCAATGGTAAAAAGACTGAAACTTTCCCCTAAGATCAGACATAAGACAAGGATGCACACTTTCAGACAACATGATTTGAAAATAGAAAATTCTAAAGATCCACAAGAAAACTGCTAGAGTTAATAAATTAATTCAGCCAAGTTGAAAGATACAAAATCAACAAGTATCAGTTGAATTTCCATACACTAACAATGAACAATCCAAAAAGGAAATGAATAAAACAATTTCATAGCATAAAAAATAAAACACTTGGGAATGAATTTAACCAAGGAGGCAAAATAATTGTATGTTGAAAACTATAAAGTATTGCTGAAAAAAATTTAAGACATAACTAAGTAGAAAGATAACTTGTGTTCATGGATTGGAAGATTTAATATTGCTAAAATGAGAATACTATCTAAAGCAATCTAAAGATTCAATGCAATCCCTACAAAAATCCCAATAGATTCTCTTTTGCAGGAATAGAACAACCTATCTTGAAATTCACATGGAATCTCAAGGGACTCAAAAGAGCCAAAACAATCCTGAAAAAGAACAAAGTTGGAGAACTCACACTTCATAATTTGAAAACTTATTACAAAGCTACAGTAAACAAAACAGATACTACTGGCATAAGGACAGACATACAGAACAATGGAATATAATAGCCAGCCCAGAAATAAACCCTTACATATTTGGCACCCTTTGACAAGAATGTCAAAACTATTCAATGGAGAAAGGACCATTTTTTCCACAAACTATGCTGGGAAAATTGGATGCAACATGAAAAAGTATGAAGGTGGATCCTTACCTTATACCATATAGAAAAATTAATTCAAAATGGATCAAAGAGAATTTAGTCAAGATGGAGGAGTAGGAGGATGTAAAGTTTAGCTTTCCCCACAAATGCATCAAGAATACACCTACAGGAAGGAGTTAAGATGGCAGAGGAATAGGAGGATGTAGGGTTCATCTCTCTCCACAGATGCATCATGAATATATCTATAGATGCAACAATTCTCACAGAATACCAACTGAACACTGGCAGAAGACCTTGGACACTGGATCTTTATAGTCCTTTCTGACTTTCTTTATAGTCAGAAAGGACTATAAAGATCCCTGCTTAACTGGGTGGGATGAAAAAAGAAGGGAGAAGGAGGAGGAGAGGAAGCAAGATGGGACCTGCACCCTACAGCAGGGGAGCTGAGGCAGAGGAGAGATTCCCGAATTCAGGGAAACCCCCTCTCCAATGGGGAAACCCCCTCTCTGATGGGGAAATCAATTGGGACAGAAGGGAAGCATTTGAGGCTGTTGGAAGAGGGTGAAGTGGCTGATCTGTGGCAGACTGGACAGAGTGAGAACTACAGAGATGGTCCGTACCGTGGCCCTATGTGCCCTGGACTGGGACGTGTGTTCACAGGAGTGCAAGGGAGCTGGTAGCTGGAGCATGGGGACTGGAGAACAGATCCAGAGCGAGAACTGCTGTTGGCGGTGGGGAGACAGACTGAGGAGACAGGAGGGAGGAAATCCACAACAGGGAATGCCTACAGAGGAAGACTGGGCTGCCACAGAAGCAGGGCACTACTGCTGAGTCACACGCAGGGGGAGGAGCCAAATATGTAACCTCTCTCTCCCCACATGCTGGCGCCTGCCGACGACAATAAAAGAAGCCCGATCAAGGCTGGCTCTTGCGTGCCAGCTGCTGAGCAATAAAAAAAGCCCCCGTCAGAGCTGACCCTCACATGCTGGCTGCAGGGAAATAGGAAAAGCCCTCTCAGGTCTGGCTTTCACGCACCAGCCACCAGCCGCCAGAAAAGACCCTCAGTAGGGCCGTATCTCTTGTGCCTGTGGCTGCTGGCTTCCCTGCACAGTTGGCACTGCCTGAGCTCCCACAGTCCAAGAAGTCAGACCACCTCTGCACCCTGTCCTCACTGAGGCAGACCAAAGAGCTCCAAGGCAGCCTCAGGACCAGACTTCTATGGGTGGACCACACACAGAGATGGGGATAAAACCAAAGCTGAACCCCAGGGATGGGGTGACTAAGGAAGAAGACTGAAAACCTTTCCATCAGCTGCACTAGCTGCAGATTAAATCTACATAATCAGATAGGTAAACCCTGCATCTATGGAATACCTGAGTAGACAATGAGTGTTCCCACAAAAGAAAACAGTCTAGCTCTGACAGCTGTGGACTTAAGGGGCAGCACACACAGGAGTTGGGCCAGAGTCTCAGTTGTCCCCAAAGGGCCCACAGCAAGTCCAGAGACCAGGCCAGAGACAGAGGAGGGCCTCTTGCAGAGACAGAGGTGGGCTGTGCCTCAGGGTGTGTGCAAGGACACTTAGAGCTGAGACCTCAGGGAAACATAATTATTATTATTAATTTTATTATGTTTTGATTCATTCTGTTGTTGGTTCTGCCTTGTTTTTTGTTTTCTAGTATATATATTTTTTCTTTAGCATTTTGGGATCTTCTTGTTTTATAACACCTTTTACATTTTTATATTTATGTATTTCTGTTTTTACTTTTCTTTTCTGTTGTTCTGTGTTTTTTGCCTACTTTGTCCTTCTTCTTTTTCCTGTATATATGTTTTTTTATATTTCCATTTCTACTTTGCCTTTCACTTGTACTGTGTTTTTTCCCTTTTTCTTAAACTCATTTTTATTGGTTCCTTCTCTTTCTTTGCTTTATGCTTCAGTAGGCACACTGGTTTTGTTTTGTTTTTAGGTTTTCTGTTTTTGTTAGTTTTGATTGAAATTGTTTGATTTTGTTTTAGTGTTCTTCTGTTTGTCTAGTTGTTCTTTGGTTTTTGTTTTATTTGGTTCTGTTTTTGTTTCTTTGCATGTCTGTGTGTTTCCTTGTTTCTGTTTTTGGTTGTGTTGATTTTGTTTTTACCAATTGTCTAGAGGTTTTCTTTCTTTAATATGTTTTTATTTTATTTTTTTATATTTCTATTTCTACATTGCTTTTCTGTTGTTCTGTCTTCTTTCCCCTTTTTCTTCTTTTTTTTTATCATTTTTGTTGGTTTGTTTTGTTTCTTTGCTTCATTCTTCAGTTCGCACTCTGCTTTGATTTTGTTTTTTGTTTTTGTGATTTTGTTTTTAATTGTTTAATTTCATTCTTGGGTTCTTTTGTTTGTCTGGTTGTTCTCTTGATTTTGTTTTATTTAGTTCTGTTTTTGTTTCTTTTGTGTGTATGTGTGTTTCTGTTTTTGTTTGTTTGATTTTACTTTTTACCATTTGTCAAGCGTTTTGTTTATCTGCTTTTGTTAATCCTCTTTCTTGCTGGGATGAGTGACTTGTGGGGTCTTTGTTCCCTGACTGGAAGTAAGGCCTGAGGCTCTGGGGTGGGAGCACTGAGTCCAGGATGCTGGACCAATAGAGAATTCCTGGACTCAGGGAAGATTAATCGCCAAGAGCTCTCATGGAGGCCTCTATCCGAATCAAAGACCCAGCTCCACCCAACTGCCTGCAGTTCCCAGCGATGGATGCCTCACACCAAACAACAAACAACACAGGAACACAAACCCACCCATCAGCACTCATACTACCTAAAGTCATACTAAGTTCACAGACACCCCAAAACACACCACCTGACACCACCCTGCTCATCAGAGGAAAAAGACTCAGCTCCACTCAACAGAACACAGGCACCAGCCCCTCCCATCAGGAAGGCTATGCAAGACTCTGGACCAACCTCACCACCAGGGGCAGAGAACAGAAGCAAGAGGAGCTACTACACTGCTGCCTAGGGAAAGGAAACCACAAACACAGTAAGTTAGAAAAAAATGAGAAGACAGAGAAATATCTTGCAGACAAAGGAGCAAGATAAAAACCCACAAGACCAAATAATGAAGAGGGAATAGGCAAACTACTATGAAAAAGAATTCATAGTAATGATAGTAAAGATGATCCAAAATGTCTAAAACAGAATGGAGAAAATACAAGAAACACTTAACAAGGACCTAGAAGAACTAAAGAGCAAACAACAGTAATGAACAACACAATAACTGAACTCTAGAAGGAATCAATAGCAGAATAACTGAGGCAGAAGAACGGATAAGTAAGCTGGAAGATAGAATGGTGGAAATAACTGCCACAGAGCAGAATAAAGAAAGAAGAATGAAAAGAATTGAGGACAGTAACAGAGACCTCTGGGACAGCATTAAGTGCACCAACATTTGAATTATAGGCATCCCAGAAGAAGAAGAAAAAAAGAAAGGGTCTGAGAAAGTATTTGAAGAGATTAGAGTTGAAAACTTCCCCAAAATGGGAAAGGAAATAGTCAATCAAGTCCAGAAACTGCAGAGAGACACATACAGGGTAAACACAAGGAGAAACACACAGAGACACATATTAATCGAAGTAACAAAAAGTAAACAGAAAGAAAAAATAATAAAAGCAGAAAGGGAAAAGCAACAACTAACATACAAATAACATAGAAGGGAAAAGCAAAAACATTCCCATAAGATAAACAGCTAATCTTTCAGCAGAAATTCTACAGGCCAGAGGCGAGTGACAGGATATATTTAAAGTGATGAAAGGGAAAAACCTACAAGCAAGATTACTCTACCCAGCAAGGATCTCATTCAGATTTGACAGAGAAATCAAAAGTTTTACAGACAAGCAAAAGTTAAAAGAATTCAGCACCACCAAACCAGCTTTACAACAAATGCTAAAGGAACTTCTCTAAGCAGGAAACACAAGAGAAGGAAAAGACCTATAAAAACAAACCCAAAAACAACTAGGAAAATGGTAATAGGAACGTACATATTGAAAATTACCTAAAATGTAAATGGATTAATTGCTCCAACCAGAAGACACAGACTGGCTGAATGGATACAAAAACAAGAACCATATATATGCTTTCTACAAGAGACCAACTTCAGATCAAGGGACACATCAGACTGAAAATGAGAGGATGGAAAAATATATTCCATGCAAATGGAAATCAAAAGAAAGCTGGAGTAGGAATACTCATATCAGACAAAAGAGACTTTAAAATAAGACTATTACAAGAGACAAAGAAGGACACTAAATAATGATCAAGGGATCAATCCAAGAAGAAGATATAACAATTGTAAATATTTATGCACCTAACATAACCACCTCAATACATAAGGCAAATGCTAACAGCCATAAAAGGGGAAATGGACAGTAACAAAGTAATAGTAGGGAACTTTAACACCTCACTTTCACAAATGGACAGATCATCCAAAATGAAAATCAGTAAGGAAACACAGGCTTTAAAGGACACATTAGAGCAGATGGACTTAATTGATATTTATAGAACATTCCATCTTAAAACAACAGAATACACTTTCTTCTCAAGTGCTCATGGAACATTCTCCAGGATAGATCACATCTTGGATCACAAATCAAGCCTCAGTAAGTTTAAGAAACTTAAAATTGTATGAAGCATCTTTTCCAACCACAATGTTATGAGACTAAATATCAATTACAGGAAAAAAAAACTGTAAAAAGTGGAAACACATGGAGGCTAAACAATATGCTGCTAAACAACAAAGAGATCAGTGAGGAAACCAAAGGGCAAATCAAAAAATATCTAGAAACAAATGACAATGAAAACACAATGACCCAAAATCTATGGGATGCATCAAAAGCCGTTCTAAGAGAGAAGTTTATAACAATATAATCCTACCTCAAGAAACAAGAAAAATCTCAAAATAAACAACCTAACCTTACACCTAAAGCAAATAGAGAAAGAAGAACAACAAAAAAACCCCCAACGTTAGCAGACAGAAAGAAATCATAAAGATCAGATCAGAAATAAATGAAAGAGAAATGAAGGAAACAATACCAAAGATCAATAAAACTTAAAGCTGGTTATTTGAGAAGATAAACAAAATTGATAAACCATTAGAGAGACTCATCAACAAAAGAAGAGAGAAGACTCAGATCAACAGAATTAGAAATGAAAAAGGAGAAGTAACAACTGACACTGCAGAAATACAAAGGATCATGAGAGATTACTACAAGCAACTCTATGCCAATCAAATTGACAGCCTGGAAGAAATGGACAAATTTTTAGAAAAGTGCAACCTTCCAAGACTGAACCAGGAACAAATAGAAAATATGAACAGACCAATAATAAGCACTGAATTTGAAACTCTGATTTAAAGTCTTCCAACAAACAAAAGCCCAGAGCCAGATGGCTCCACAGTCAAATTCTATCAAACATTTAGAGAAGAGCTAACACCTACCCTGCTCAAACTCTTCCAAAATATAGCAGAGGAAGGAACACTCCCAAACTCATTCCATGAGGCCACCATCACCCTGATACCAAAACCAGACAAAGATATCAAAAAGAAAAAAAAAGAAAGAAAGAAAATTACAGGCCAATATCACATAGATGCAAAAATCCTCAACAAAATACTAGCAAACAGAATCCAAAAGCACATTAAAAGAATCATATACCATGATCAAGTGGGGTTTATCCCAGGAATGAAAGGATTTTTCAATATATGCAAATCAATCAATATGATACACCATACTAAAAAACTGAAGGATTAAAAACCATATTATAATCTCAATAGATGCAGAAAAAGATTTGAACAAAATTCAACACCAGTTTATGATAAAAACTATCCAGAAAGTGGGAATAGAGTGAACCTACCTCAACATAATAAAAGCCATATATGATAAACCCACAACAAACATCATTCTCAATGGTAAAAATATGAAAGCATTTCCTCCTAGGTCAGGAACAATACAAGGGTACCCACTCTCACCATTATTCAATATAGTTTTAGATGTTTTAGTCACAGCAGTCAGAGAAGGAAAAGAAAAGGAATCCAAATTGGAAAAGAAGTAAAACTGTCACTGTTTACAGATGACATGATACTATACATAGAAAATCCTCAAGATGCCACCAGAAAACTACTAGAGCAAATCAATCAGTTTGGTAAAGTAGCAGGGTACAATATTAATGCACAGAAATCTCTTGCATTTCTATACACTAAGAACAAAATATCAGAAGGAGAAATTAAGGAAACGCTCCATTTACTATTGCAAAAAAAGAATAAAATACCTAGGAATAAACTTACCTAAGGAGGCAAAAGTCCTCTATGCAGAAAAGTATAAGACACTGATGAAATGAATTAAAGATGACACAAAAAGATGGAGAGATATACCATGTTCTTGGATTGGCAGAATCAGGATTGTGAAAATGACTTCACTGCCCAAAGCAATCTACAGATTCAATGCAATTCCAATCATATAACCAAGGGCATTTTTCACAGAACTAGAACAAGAAATTTTACAATTTGTATGGAAACACAAAAGACCCCAAAGAGCCAAAGCAATCTTGAGAAAGAAAAACGAAGCTGGAGGAATCAGCCTACCTGACTTTAGACTACACTACAAAGCTACAGTAATCAAGACAGTATGGTACTGGCACAAAAACAGAAATATAGATTAATGGAACAAGATAGAAAGCCCAGAGATAAACCCACACACCTATGGTCACATAATCTATGACAAAGGAGGCAAGAATATATGATGGAGAAAAGACAGTCTCTTCAATAAGATGCGCTAGGAAAACTGGACAGCTGCATGTAAAAGAATGGAATTAGATCACTCCCTAACACCATACACAAAAATGTACTCAAAATGGATTAAAGAGCTAAATGTAAAGCTGGACACTATAAAACTCTTAGATGAAAATAAAGGCAGGACACTCTTTGATAAAAATTGCAGCAAATATCTTTTTAGATCCTTCTTCTAGCATAATGGAAATGAAAACAAAAATAAACAAATGAGACCTAATTAAACTTAAAAGCTTTTGTATAGCACAGGAAACCAGAAATAAAACAAAAAGGCAGCCCACCAAATGGGAGAAAATATTTGTGTACGAAGTGACTGAAAAGAGATTAATCACTAAAATATACAAAGAGCTCATGCAGCTCAATATCAAAAAAACAAACAAACAAATCAAAAAATGGGTGGAAAATCTAAATAGATGTTTCTCCAAAGAAGACATACAAATGGCCAAGAGGCACAGGAAAAGATGCTCAGCATGACTAATTACTAGAGAAATGCAAATCGAAACTACAATGATGTATTACCTCACACTGGTTAGAATGCCATCATCAAAAAATCTACAAACAATAAATGCTAAAGAGGTTGTGGAGAAAAGGAAACCCTCCTATACTCCTTGTGGGAATGTAAATTGGTACAACCACTATGGAGAACAGTATGGAGGTTCCCTAAAAATCTAAAAACAAAAGTACCATATGATCCAGCAATCCCACCCCTGGACATATATCCAGAGAAAATCATAATTTGAAAAGATTAGGCACCCCAATGTTCTTTGCAGCACTGTTTACGATAGCCAAGACATGGAAGCAACCTAAATGTCCATCAACAGAGGAATGGATAAAGAAGATGTGCTACATATACACAATGGAATATTACTCAGTCATAAAAAAGAATGAAATAATATCATTTGTAGCAGCATGGATAGACCTAGAGATTGTCATGTTGAGTGAAGTAAGTCAGATATCACTTATATGTGGGATCTAAAGAAAGGAACAAATGAACTTCTTTACAAACAGAAATAGAGACACAGATGTAGAAAAAAAAAACTTATGGTTGCAGGACAGAAAGGGTGGGAGGATAAGTTGGAAAACTGGGATTGACATATACACACTACCATATATAAAACTGATACCTAATGAGGACCTACTGTATACCACAGGAAACTCATCTCAATACTCTGTAATGACCTATGTGGGAAAATAATCTAATAAAGATATATATATGTATAACTGATTCACTTTGCTGTACAACAGAAACTAACGAAACATTTTAAATCAACTATACTCCAATAAAATTTTTTAACATTTTTATTGGAGTATAATTGCTTTACAATGGTGTGTTAGTTTCTGCTTTATAACAAAGTGAATCAGTTATACATATACATATGTTCCCTTATCTCTTCCCTCTTGCATCTCCCTCCCTCCCACCCTCCCTATCCCACCTCTCTAGGCGGTCACAAACCACCTAGCTGATCTCCCTGTGCTATGCTGCTACTTCCCACTAGCTATCTATTTTAACGTTTGGTAGTGTCCATGCCACTCTCTCACTTTGTCACAGCTTACCCTTCCCCCTCCCCATATCCTCAAGTCTATGCTCTAGTAGGTCTGTGTCTTTATTCCTGTCTTACCCCAGGTTCTTCATGACCTTTCCTTTTTTTTTCTTTGATTCCATATATATGTGTTAGCATATGGTATTTGTTTTTCTCTTTCTGACTTACTTCACTCTGTATGACAGACTATAGGTCCATCCACCTCACTACAAATAACTCAATTTCATTTCTTTTTATGGCTGAGTAATATTCCATTGTATATGTGTGCCACATCTTCTTTATCCATTCATCTGTTGATGGACACTTAGGTTGCTTCCATGTCCTGGCTATTGTAAATAGAGCTGCAATGAAAATTTTGGGACGTGACTCTTTTTTTTTTTTTTTTTTGTGATACGCGGGCCTCTCACTGTTTTGGCTTCTACTGTTGCAGAGCACAGGCTCCAGATGCGCAGGCTCAGTGGCCATGGATCACGGGCCTAGCCACTCCGCGGCTTGTGGGATCTTCCCAGACTGGAACATGAAACCATGTCCCATGCATCAGCAGGCAGACTCTCAACCACTGTGCCACCAGGGAAGCCCCATGACTCTTTTTGAATTAAGATTTTCTCAGGGTATATGCCCAGGAGTGGGATTGCTGGGTTGTATTGTAGTTCTATTTGTAGTTTTTTCAGGAACCTCCACACTGTTCCCTATAGTGGCTGTATCAATTTACATTCCCACCAACAGTACAAGTGTTTCTATTTCTCCACACCCTCTCCAGCATTTATTGTTTCTAGATTTTTTGATGATGGCTACTCTGACTGGTGTGAGATGATATCTTATTGTAGTTTTGATTTGCATTTCTCTAATGATTAATGATGTTGAGCATTCTTTCATGTGTTTGTTGGCAATCTGTATATCTTCGTTGGAGAAATGTCTATTTAGGTCTTCTGCCCATTTTTGGATTGGGTTGCTTGTTTTTTTGTTATTGAGCTGCATGAGCTGCTTGTAAATTTTGGAGATTAATCCTTTGTCAGTCACTTCATTTGCAAATATTTTCTCCAATTCTGAGGATTGTCTTTTGGTCTTGTTTATGGTTTCATTTGCTGTGCAAAAGCTTTGAAGTTTCATTAGGTCCCATTTGTTTATTTTTGTTTTTATTTCCATTTCTCTAGGAGGTGGGTCAAAAAGGGTCTTGCTGTGATTTATGCCATAGAGTGTTCTGCCTATGTTTTCCTCTAAGAGTTTGATAGTGTCTGGCCTTACATTTAGGTCTTTAATCCATTTTGAATTTATTTTTGTGTATGGTGTTAGGGAGTGTTCTAATTTCATTCTTTTACATGTAGCTGTCCAGTTTTCCCAGCACCACTATTGAAGAGACTCTCTTTTCTCCACTGTATATTCTTGCATCCTTTATCAAATATAAGGTGGCCATATGTGTGTGGGCTTATCTCTGAGTGTTCTATCCTGTTCCATTGATCTATATTTTTGTTTTTGTGCCAGTATCATACTGTCTTGATTACTGTAGCTTTGTAGTATAGTCTGAAGTCAGGGAGGCTGATTCCTCCAGCTCCATTTTTCGTTCTCAAGATTGCTTTGGCTACTCAGGGTCCTTTGTGTTTCCATAGAAAATTGTGAAGTCTTTTGTTCTAGTTCTGTGAAAAATGCCAGTGGTAGTTTGATAGGGATTGCACTGAATCTGTAGATTGCTTTGGGTAGTACAGTCATTTTCACAATGTTGATTCTTCCAATGCAAGAACATGGTGTCTCTCCACAGATTTTTTTTTTTTTCCAGTATGTGGGCCTCTCTCATTGTGGAGCACAGGCTCTGGACACGCAGGCTCAGCAGCCATGGCTCACGGCCCGGCTGCTCCCCAGCATATGGGATCTTCCCGGACTGGGGCACGAGCCCATGTCCCCCGCATCGGGAGGCAGACTCTCAACCACTGCGTCACCAGGGAAGCCCCCTCCACCTATTTGTATCATCTTTAATTTCTTTCATCAGTGTCTTATAATTTTCTGCATACAGGTCTTTGGTCTCCTTAGGTAGGTTTATTCCTAGATATTTTATTTTTTTCTTGCAATGGTAAATGGGAGTGTTTTCTTAATTTCACTTTCAGATTATTCATCACTAGTGCATAAGAATGCCAGAGATTTCCATGCATTAATTTTGTATCCTGCTGCTTTGCCAGATTCATTGATGAGCTCTAGTAGTTTTCTGGTAGCATCTTTAGGATTCTCTATGTATAGTATCATGTCATCTGCAAACAGTGACAGCTTTACTTCTTCTTTTCTGATTTGGATTCCTTTTATTTCCTTTTCTTCTCTGATTGCTGTGGCTAAAACTTCCAAGACTATGTTAAATAAGAGTGGTGAGAGTGGGCAACCTTGTCTTATTCTTGATCTTAGTGGAAATGGTTTCAGTTTTTCACCATTGAGGATGATGTTGGCTGTGGTTTTGTCATATATGGCCTTTATTATGTTGAGGAAAGTTCCCTCTATGCCTACTTTCTGCAGAGATTTTATCTTACATCGGTGTTGAATTTTGTCAAAAGCTTTCTCTGCATCTATTGAGATGATCATATGGTTTTTCTCCTTCAATTTGTTAATATGGTGTACCACGTTGATTGATTTGCGTATATTGGAGAATCCTTGCATTCCTGGGATAAATCCCACTTGATCATGGTGTATGATCCTTTTAATGTGCTGTTGGATTCTGTTTGCTAGTATTTTGTTGAGGATTTTTGCATCTAGTTCATCAGTGGTATTGGCCTGCAGTTTTGTTTTTTTGTGACATCGTTGTCTGGTTTTGGTATCAAGGTGATGGTGGCCATGTAGAATGAATTTGCGAATGTTCCTCCCTCTGCTATATTTTGGAAGAGTTTGAGAAGGATAGGTGTTAGCTCTTCTCTAAATGTTTGATAGAATTCGCCTGTGAAGTCATCTGGTCCTGGGCTTTTGTTTGTTGGAAGATTTTTAATCACAGTTTCAATTTCAGTGCTTGTGATTGGTCTGCTCATATTTTCTGTTTCTTCCTGGTTCAGTCTAGGCAAGTTGTGCATTTCTAAGAATTTGTCCATTTCTTCCAGGTTGTCCATTTTATTGGCATAGAGTTGCTTGTAGTAATCTCTCATGATCTTTTGTATTTCTGCAGTGTCAGTTGTTACTTCTCCTTTTTCATTTCTAATTCTATTGATTTGAGTCTTCTCCCTTTTTTCCTTGATGAGTCTGGCTAATGGTTTATCAATTTTGTTTATCTTCTCAAAGAACCAGCTTTTACTTTTATTGATCTTTGCTACTGTTTCCTTCATTTCTTTTTCATTTATTTCTGATCTGATCTTTATGATTTCTTTCCTTCTGCTAACTTTGGGCTTTTTTTTGTTCTTCTTTTTCTAATTGCTTTAGGTGCAAGGTTAGGTTGTTTATTCGAGGTGTTTCCTGTTTCTTAAGGTAGGACTGTATTGCTAAAAACTTCCCTCTTAGAACTGCTTTTGCTGCATTGCACAGTTTTTGGGTCATCGTGTCTCCACTGTCATTTGTTTCTAGGTATTTTTTTTATTTCCTCTTTGATTTCTTCAGTGATCACTTCGTTATTAAGTAATGTATTGTTTAGCCTCCATGTGTTTGTATTTTGTACAGATCTTTTCCTGTAATTGATATCTAGTCTCATAGCGTTGTGGTCAGAAAAGATACTTGATACAATTTCAATTTTCTTAAATTTACCAAGGCTAGATTTGTGAACCAGGATATGGTCGATCCTGGAGAATGTTCCATAGGCACTTGAGAAAAATGTGTATTCTGCTGGTTTTGGATGCAATGTCCTATAAATATCAGTTAAGTCCATCTTGTTTAATGTATCATTTAAAGCTTGTGTTTCCTTATTTATTTTCATTTTGGATGATCTGTCTATTGGTAAAAGTTGGGTGTTAAAGTCCCGTACTATGATTGTGTTACTGTTGATTTCCCCTTTTGCAGCTGTTAGTATTTGCCTTATGTATTGAGGTGCTCCTGTGTTGGGTGCATAAGTATTTACAATTGTTATATCTTCTTCTTGGATTGTTCCCTTGATCATTAGGTAGTGTCCTTCTTTGTCTCTTCTAATAGTCTTTATTTTAAAGTCTATTTTGTCTGATATGAGAATTGTTACTCCAGCTTTCTTTTGATTTCCATTTGCATGGAATATCTTTTCCATCCCCTCATTTTCAGTCTGTATGTGTCCCTAGGCCTGATGTGGGTCTCTTGTAGACAGTATATATATGGGTCTTGTTTTTGTGTCCATTCAGCCTGTCTGTGTCTTTTCGTGGGAGAATTTAATCCATTTATATTTAAGGTAATTATCGATATGTATGTTCCTATTCCCATTTTCTTAATTGTTTTGGGGTTTTATTGTAGGTCTTTTCCTTACTTGTGTTTCTTGCCTGGAGAAATTCCTTTAGCATTTGTTGTAAAGCTGGTTTGGTGGTGCTGAACTCTCTCAGCTTTTGCTTGTCTCTAAAGGTTTTAATTTCTCCATCAAATCTGAACGAGATCCTTGCTGGGTAGAGTAATCTTGGTTGTAGGTTTTTCTCCTTCATCACTTTAACTATGTCCTTCCAGTCTCTTCTGTCTTGAAGAGTTTCTGCTGAAAGGTCTGCTGTTAACCTTATGGGGATTCCCTTGTTTGTTTTTTGTTGTTTTCCCCTTGCTGCTTTTAATATGTTATCTTTGTATTTAATTTTTGACAGTTTGGTTAATATGTGTCTTTGCATGTTTCTCCTTGGATTTATCCTGTATGGGAATCTCTGTGCTTCCTGAACTTGATTAACTATTTCTTTTCCCATACTAGGGAACTTTTCAACTATAATCTCTTATTCTTCTGCAACCCCTGTAATTCAAATGTTGGTGCATTTAATGTTGTCCCAGAGGTCTCTGAGACTGTCCTCAGTTCTTTTCATGCTTTTTTCTTTATTCTGCTCTGCAGTAGTTATTTCCACTCTTTTATCTTCCAGGTCACTTATCCGTTCTTCTGCCTCAGTTATTCTGCTATTGATCCCATCTAGAGTTTTTTTAAATTTCATTTATTGTGTTGTTCATCATTGCTTGTTTCATATTTAGTTCTTCTAGGTCCTTGTTATATGTTTCTTGCATTTTGTCTATTCTATTTCCAAGATTTTGGGTCATCTTTACTATCATTATTCTGAATCATTTCTCGGGTAGACTGCCTATTTCCTCTTCATGTTTTAGGTCTGGTGGGTTTTTATCTTGCTCCTTCATCTGCTGTGTGTTTTTCTGTCTTTTCATTTTGCTTATCTTACTGTGTTTGGGGTCTCCATTTCACAGCCTGCTGTTTCCTAGTTCCCGTTGTTTTTGGTGTCTGTCCCCAGTGGCTATGGTTGGTTCAGTGGGTTGTGTAGGTTTCCTGGTGGAGGGGACTAGTGCCTGTGTTCTGGTGGATTAGGCTGGATCGTGTCTTTCTGGTGGCCAGGTCCACGTCTGGTGGTGTGTTTTGGGGTGTTTGTGGCCTTATTATGATTTTAGACAGCCTCTCTGCTATGGATTGGGCTGTGTTTCTGTCTTGCTAGTTGTTTGGCATAGGGTGTCCAGCACTGTAGCTTGCTGGTCATTGAGTGAGGCTGGGTGTTGGTATTGAGATGGAGATCTCTGGGAGATTTTCGCTATTTGATATTATGTAGAGCTGGGAGGTTTCTTTTTGCCCAGTGTCCTGAACTTGGCTCTCCCACCTCAATGGCACAGCCCTGATGCCTGGCTGGAGCACCAAGAGATTGTCCTTCACACGGCTGTCTCTTCAATCTTTGGGGCAGCAATTTGCCCTATGTCCACCAGCTTCTCTTACAGATCCAATAAGAGTTGTTGGTTTTCTAGTGGTTATTAGGGTGGAGTGACAACTTCCAAGTTTCATACATGTGGAGCTGCTAGTGTTGGATGGTTTCCTGCAGAGGCAGAGGGTGGCTGTTGCTCTCTGTTGGGATAAGGACACTGGCAGAAGTTCTGAGAAGTACTCCTTGGTGTGAGCTCTCCCAGAGTCCACCATTAGCCAAAAAATTCTTTTAAAAAAGGATCAAAGACCTACATGTAAGAACTAAAACTGTAAATATCTTAGAATAAAACATAGCAGAAATTCTTTATAAGTTTGGATTTGGTCATGATTTCTTAGATATGACATCAAAAGCACAGAAAAAGTAGAAAAAAATAGATAACTTGGACTTCATCAAAATTCAAATTTTTACTGCATCAAAGAACACTATCAAGAAAGTGAAAAGACAATCTACAGGATTGGAGAAAATATTTTCTACTCATAAAATTTAACAACCAATGACAGATAACTCAATTTTTAAAAGTGGCCAAAGACTTGAATAGGCTTTTCTTAAAGAAAATATACAAATGACTGATAAGTACATTAAAATATGCCCACCAACACTAATCATCAGGGCAATGTAAATCAAAACCACAATGATATACCACTTCACCCTCATTGGGGTGACTAGGATATATATATTAAAAGGGAAATAACAAGTGTTGGCAAGGATATGGAGAAATTGGAACCCTTTTGCATTGCTGGAATGTAAAATGATTTAGCCACTGTGGAAAACAGTTTGGCAGTTTCTCGAAAAATAACACATAGAAATCCCATATGATCCAACAATTACACTCCTAGGTATATACCCAAAGGAAGTGAAAGCAAGGACTCAAACATATATTTGTACACCATTGTTCATAGCAGCATTATTCACAGTAGTCGAACAGTAGAAACAGCGCAAATGCTCATCAGGATGTGAACTGATTAGCAAAATGTGATATAAACCTACAACAGAAAGTTATTCAACCTTAAAAAGTAATGAATTCTGATACATGTTACAACATGGATGTATTTTGAAAACATTATGCAGTGAAATAAGGCAAATACAAAAGGACAAATATTGTGATTCCACTTATATGAGGTACATAGAGCAAGTAACTTCTGAGAGATAGAATGTAGAATAGAGGTTAACAGAGACTGGTTGGGGGGTGGGGAGGGCAGAATGGTGAGTTATTATTTAATGGGATAGTTTCTGTTTGAAATGATGAAAAAGTTCTGGATGCATAGTTTAATGCAAGGTACCTGATGTCACTCAATTGTACACTGAAAAGTGACTGAAATGGTAAATTTTATGTTATGTATATTTTATAGCAATAGAAAGGCAAAAAAAATTCAGTGAGTTTGAATATAAGTAACTAAACCTTCCCAATTTGAAACACAAAGAGAAAATTAACTGGAACAAAACCCAGAACAGAACATCTAAGACTGTGAGACATAGCAAAAGGTGTAGCATACATGTAATGGAATACCAGAAGGAGCAGACAGAGAATGGGGCATAAACGTATTGAAGAAATAATGGCTGAGAACTTTCCAAATTAATGACAGACACTAACCCACAGATCTGAGAAGTTCAGAGAATACCAAACAGGACAAATACCAAACACACACACACACTGGACATATCATATTCAAACTGGGGAAACCAAAGACAGAGAGAGAAATCTGAAGAAAACCAGAGGTAATAAAAATTGGACACCTTAACTACAGAGGATCAAGAATAAGAATTACAGTGAACTTCTCATTAGAAACCTTGAAAGAAATGTTAAAATAATTTTGTTAGACAGAAGGAAATTAAATAAGTCAAACATCTGGATCTACATAAATAAGGAGCATCAGAAAAGGAATAAATGGTTTTAGGGAGTGTTCTAATTTCATCCTTTTACATGTAGTTGTCCAGTTCCCAGCACCACTTATTGAAGAGACTGTCTTTTCTTCATTGTATATTCTTGCCTCCTTTATCAAATATAAGGTGACTAAGATATGTGCATGAGTTTATCTCTGGGCTTTCTATCCTGTTCCATTGATCTATATTTCTGTTTTTATGCCAGTACCATACTGTCTTGATTACTGTAGCTTTGTAGTATAGTCTGAAGTCAAGGAACCTGATTCCTCCAGCTTCCTTTTTCTTTCTCAAGATTGCTTTGGCTATTCAGGGTCTTTTGTGTTTCCATACAAAACACCATACACAAAAATAAACTCAAAATGGATTAATGACCTAAATGTAAGGCCAGATACTATAAAACTCTTAGAGGAAAACCGAGGAAGAACATTCTTTGACATCAATCACAGCAAGATCCTTTTTGACCCACCTCCTAGAGTAACAGAAATAAAAACAAAAATAAACAAATGGGATCTAATTAAACTTAAAAAGCTTTTGCACAGCAAAGGAAACCATAAACAAGACAAAAAGACAACTATCAGAATGGGAGAAAATATTTGCAAATGAAACGACTGACAAGGGATTAATCTCCAAAACATACAAACAGCTCATGCAGCTCAATATCCAAAAAAAAAAACCCAATCATAAAATGGGTGGAAGACCTAAATAGACATTTCTCCAAAGAAAACATACAGATTGCCAACAAACACATGAATAGATGCTCAACATCAATAATCATTAGAGAAATGCAAATGAAAACCACAATGAGTTATCACCTCACACCAGTCAGAATGGCCATCATCAAAAAATCTACAAGCAATAAATGCTGGAGAGAGTGTGGAGAAAAGGGAACCCTCCTGCACTGTTGGTGGGAATGTAAATGGATACAGCTGCTATGGAGAACAGTATGGATATTCCTTAAAAAACTAAAAATAGAACTACCATATGACCCAGCAATCCCACTACTGGGCATATACCCTGAGGAAACCATAATTCAAAAAGATACATGCACCCCAATGTTCATCACAGCACTATCAACAACAGCCAGGACCTGGAAGCAGCCTAAATGTCCATCAACAGAGGAATGGGTAAAGAAGATGTGGTACATATATACAATGGAATATTACTCAGCCATAAAAAGGAACGAAATTGTACCATTTGCAGAGACGTGGATGGACCTAGAGACTGTTATACAGAGTGAAGTAAGTCAGAAAGAGAAAAACGAATATCATATAATTTTGCTTATGTGTAGAATCTAGAAAACTGATACAGATGAACTTATTTGCAAAGCAGAAATAGAGACACAGATGTAGAGAACAAATATATGGATACCATGGTGGGAGAGGATGAATTGGGAGATTGGAATTGACATATTTACACTGCTACGTATAAAATAGATAACTAATGAGAACCTACTGTATAGCACAGGGAACACTACTCATGCTCTGTGGTGACCTTAATGGGAAAGAAATCCAAAAAAGAAGGGCTATTATGTAAACGTATAGCTGATTCACTTTTCTGTACAGTGGAAACTAACACAACATTGTAAAACAACTATACTCCAATAAAAATTAATTTAAAAAAAGAAAAGGAATAAATAAAGGTAAAATAATGTTATTTTTCTTATACTTAATCTAAAAGTCTTACTTAAAGCAATAATAGTAACAATGTATTGGGTATTTATGGCATATGAATTAATAACATGAATAACAGCAATGTCGCAAGGCATAGGGGGGAGAATTGAGGAAACTCTGTTAGGAAGTAGCTGCAATCCACATGAAGCAGTTAAGGTGATCTGAAGACGGACTTAGATTATTTTTAAATGCATGTTATAAACCCCAAGGCAACCACTAGAAAAGTTTTAAAAATAAGTATGAATGATATGTTAAGATGGAGATACAATGGAATCATATATACTTAAAACCAGAGAAGACAGAAAAAGTCAGGGGAATGCTACAAAGAATAAATGCAACGAATAAATACACTTACCAAAAATGGTAGATTTTCCTCCAACTATATCAGCAATCCCTCTAATTGTGAACACCAGATGAGAATGAAATCATGAGACTAGATAACAAAACAAAAAGACCCTACAAGAAACTCACTTTAAGTATAATGACATCTATACCTTAGAAGTAAAAGTATAGAGAAAGATATACTATGCTAACAGTAATGAAAAGAAAGTGAGAGTAGCTTATTAATTTCATGCAAGCCGATTTTAGAACAAAGAAGACTATCAGAGATAAAAAAAAAAAAAAAGAACTGTTACATACAGTCATCCTTTGGAATCCATGGGGGATTGGTTCCAGAACCACCAACACCACCCTCCCACACACAGTGGATACCAAAATTCATGGATGTTCAAGTCCCTTACATACAGTGGCCTAATACAGTAGGCCCTCCACATCCACGGGTTTTGCATCTGCAGATGCAATCAAATTTGATCCTTGGTTGGTTGAATCTGTGAATGCAAAACCTACAGATATGGAGGGCAGTTTGTAATTTATAAGAGTTAACTCTCCAAGAGGACACAACAATTCTAATTGTATACACTTGACAGAGCATCAAAATACATGAGGCACAAACTGATAGAACTAAAATACTAGAGCTGGACACATCAACACTTCTTTGTCAGTAATTGATAGATCAAACAGCTAGAAAATCAGCGAGGCTATAGATGACCTAAAGTACACTATCGATCAACTTGATCTAAGTGACATTTATAGAACACCCCATACAACAGCAGAACACACATTTTTATCAAGCACACATGGAACATTCACAAAAATAGACCACACCTGGGCCATGAAACACATCTTAACAAATTGAAAAGAATAGGAATCATACAAAGTGTGCTCCCCTGGGGGCACAGGTTAATAGCTCAGAACCCACTGAACATGTTTACTGGGAGTGAACAGATAAGTAAAGTGATGGTAGCTGGCAGATGGTGGGCACCATGTCCTCACGGTTGGAGCTAAGTTTACAGATAAGCAAGAAGAGAAGGCTAACATGAAACATGGAAAAGGATTAGAATCAGAGACATCAGTATGAACTCATGTTTAGCTTATTGTAGGTGCTGATGGATAAATGTAAAAGTAATTATATATGTGTGTAGATAGATGGGCCAGTATACATACGTGTATTTCCTCTCTGTCCACTGAGAGGACCTAGAAGCAAGGACACCTCAGTAGCAAAAGCACACCCAGCCCCCAGATCTCGGTTACTAATACTATTCTCTAATAAAAGGAACATTTCCTCTCTGGAGAAATGGTTAATTCAAGGTCTGGTGAGAGAATACACAGAGCCTAGAGCATCAGAAAGTTAGAAAGTTCTTACACACACACACGCACACACACACAGTGATGAAGTTTGCCAGGAGGACACAGAAAACCATTGAAATTGCCCCCAGTGGTCAAAACTGGAACAAGTTGAGCAACAAAACAAACGATGCAGTATTGTGTTATATCTCAAAGATGCATGAGTTATGCTTAGGACTTGCTTCTAGAGTCAAGTGTGGAAAGAGGGTGAAAAGTAACTTTATAGTGGATAAACCTGGCAAGTATTATCTTAACCAGGCCGTCCAGGAGAAGCTCTGTTGGGAACATTCTCCCTTGATAGGAGATGGTGAGAATGCACTGATCCTCTGTGATCTCCCTCCCCAAACCCACAAACCCAGTCTAACTACGAGAAAAACGTCAGACCATCCCAAATTGAAGGACACTCTACAAATACCTGTCAAGATCATCAAAACAGGGCAAGTTTGAGAAACTGCCATAGCCCAGAAGACACTAAGGAGACAGGATAACTAAACAGATGTGGTGTTTTGGATGATTCTGGAACAGAAAAGAGACATTAAGGAAAACCTCAGGAAATCTGGATAAAGTATGAAGTTTAGTTATTAATGATGATTAATAATAATGATTAATAATATTGGTTAATTTGTTGTGACAAATGTGCCATAGTAATATAAGATGTTAATATTAGGGAAACAGTGTGAAGCATATATGGAAACTCTGTACTGTTTCTGTAATTTTTTGCAACTTTTCTGTAAATCTGAAATTCTTAAATAAAAAGGTTATTTAACTGTATATATTTTTTATTTTTATTTATTTTTCTGAGTCAGAAAGCTCCTAAAAGATGACGTCCACCAAAATGAGGAGAGAAACCAAGAAAGAGAGCAACCCAGCACCTGGCAAGCAGGGAATCTAATGTTGGAAGGTGGTGGAGGGGAGGCCCAGGACCTCAAGGATCTGCAGGCCTGGAGAGCCTTGCAGGTCAGATTACCAAAGGGATGTGACCACCTTGAGAGGAGATGTTTCTTCTGATTTTTGTTTTGTTTTGTTTTTTTCTGTGCTGCATGGCTTTGAGGATCTTAGTTCCCTGACCAGGAATTGAACCCAGGCCCCGACAGTGAAAGGGCCGAGTCCTAACCACTGGACCGCCAGGGAATTCCCCTGAGAGGAGGTTTAAAGTCTGGTCAGAGAGTCTGGCATAGATTGATGACAGTTGCACAGAAATCTCAAGGAGCAAACAAACAGAAATCCTCAAAAGGCAACTTATTAACTTCAGGAAACAAAGTTTCCTAGGAGAGAAAATGTAATCCTGAGGCACTATAGGGCTCAGATTCAATCATATTTACATGTTGTGACAGGAATGTAAACATGAGATGCTGATTTTCTTTTTCATTTTAACATCTTTATTGGAGTATAATTGCTTTACAATGGTATGTTAGTTTCAGCTTCACAACAAAATGAATCAGTTATATATATATACATATGTTCCCATATCTCTTCCCTCTCCCTCCCTCCCACCCTCCCTATCCCACCCCTCCAGGCAGTCACAAAGGACCGAGCTGATCTCCCTGTGCTATGCGGCTGCTTCCCACTAGCTATCTACCTTAAGTTTGGTAGTGTATATATATCCATGCCTCTCTCTCGCTTTGTCACAGTTTACCCTTTCCCCTCCCCAGAGTCTCAAGTCCATTCTCTAGTAAGTCTGTGTCTTTATTCCTGTTTCACCCCTAGGTTTTTCATGACATTTTTTTTCTTAAATTCCATATATATGTGTTAGCATACGGTATTTGTCTCTCTCTTTCTGACTTACTTCACTCTGTATGACAGACTCTAGGTCTATCCACCTCATTACAAATAGCTCAATTTCGCTTCTTTTTATGGCTGAGTAATATTCCATTGTATATATGTGCCACATCTTCTTTATCCATTCATCCGATGATGGGCACTTAGGTTGTTTCCATATCCGGGCTATTGTAAATAGAGCTGCAATGAACATTTTGGTACATGACTCTTTTTGAATTATGGTTTTCTCAGGGTATATGCCCAGTAGTGGGATTGCTGGGTCATATGGTAGTTCTATTTGTAGTTTTTTAAGGAACCTCCATACTGTTCTCCACAGTGGCTGTATCAATTTACATTCCCACCAACAGTGTAAGAGGGTACCCTTTTCTCCACACCCTCTCCAGCATTTATTGTTTCTAGATTTTTTTCATGATGGCCATTCTGACTGGTGTGAGATGATATCTCATTGTAGTTTTGATTTGCATTTCTCTAATGATTAGTGATGTTGAGCATTCTTTCATGTGTTTGTTGCCAGTCTGTATATCTTCTTTGGAGAAATGTCTATTTAGGACTTCTGCCCATTTTTGGATTGGGTTGTTTGTTTTTTTGTTATTAAGCTGCATGAGCTGCTTATAAATTTTGGAGATTAATCCTTTGTCAGTTTCTTCATTTGGAAATATTTTCTCCAATTCTGAGGGTTCTCTTTTGGTCTTCTTTATGGTTTCCTTTGCTGCACAAAAGATTTTAAGTTTCATTAGGTCCCATTTGTTTATTTTTGTTTTTATTTCCATTTCTCTAGGAGGTGGGTCAAAAAGGACCTTGCTGTGATTTATGTCATAGAGTGTCCTGCCTATGTTTTCCTCTAAGAGTTTGATAGTTTCTGGCCTTACATTTAGGTCTTTAATCCATTTTGAGCTTATTTTTGTGTATGGTGTAAGGGAGTGATCTAATCTCATACTTTTACATGTAGCTGTCCAGTTTTCCCAGCACCACTTATTAAAGAGGCTGTCCTTTCTCCACTGTACATTCCTGCCTCCTTTATCAAAGATAAGTTGAGCATATGTGCGTGGGCTTATCTCTGGGCTTTCTATCCTGTTCCATTGATCTATCTTTCTGTTTTTGTGCCAGTACCATACTGTCTTGATAACTTTAGCTTTGTAGTATAGTCTGAAGTCAGGAAGCCTGATTCCTCCAGCTCCGTTTTTTGTTCTCAAGATTGCTTTGGATATTCGGGGTCTTTTGTGCTTCCATAAAAATGGTGAAATTTTTTGTTCTAGTTCTGTGAAAAATGCCAGTGGTAATTTGATAGGGATTGCATTGAATCTGTAGATTGCTTTGGGTAGTAGAGTCATTTTCACAATGTTGATTCTTGCAATCCAAGAACATGGTATATCTCTCCATCTATTTGTATCATCTTTAATTTCTTTCATCAGTGTCTTATAATTTTCTGCATACAGGTCTTTTGTCTCCTTAGGTAGGTTTATTCCTAGATATTTTATTCTTTTTGTTGCAATAGCAAATGGGAGTGTTTTCTTAATTTCACTTTCAGATTATTCATCACTAGTGTATAGGAATGGCAGAGATTTTCATGCATTAATTTTGTATCCTGCTGCTTTGCCAGATTCATTGATGAGCTCTAGTAGTTTTCTGGTAGCATCTTTAGGATTCTCTATGTATAGTATCATGTCATCTGCAAACAGTGACAGCTTTACTTCTTCTTTTCTGATTTGGATTCCTTTTATTTCCTTTTCTTCTCTGATTGCTGTGGCTAAAACTTCCAAAACTATGTTGAATAAGTGTGGTGAGAGTGGCAACCTTGTCTTGTTCCTGATCTTAGTGGAAATGCTTTCAGTTTTTCACCATTGAGGACGATGTTGGCTGTGGGTTTGTCACATATGGCCTTTATTATGTTGAGGAAAGTTCCCTCTATGCCTACTTTCTGCAGGGTTTTTATCATAAATGGGTGTTGAATTTTGTCAAAAGCTTTCTCTGCATCTATTGAGATGATCATATGGTTTTTCTCCTTCAATTTGTTAATATGGTGTATCACGTTGATTGATTTGCGTATATTGAAGAATCCTTGCATTCCTGGAATAAACCCCACTTGATCACGGTGTATGATCCGTTTAATGTGCTGTTGGATTCTGTTTGCTAGTATTTTGTTGAGGATTTTTGCATCTATGTTCATCAGTGGTATTGGCCTGTAGTTTTCTTTCTTTGTGACATCCTTGTCTGGTTTTGGTATCAGGGTGATGGTGGCCTCATAGAATGAGTTTGGGAGTGTTCCTCCCTCTGCTATATTTTGGAAGAGTTTGAGAAGGATAGGTGATAGCTCTTCTCTAAATGTTTGATAGAACTCGCCTGTGAAGTCATCTGGTCCTGGGCTTTTGTTTGTTGGAAGATTTTTAATCACAGTTTCAATTTCAGTGCTTGTGATTGGTCTGTTCATATTTTCTATTTCTTCCTGATTCAGTCTTGGCAGGTTGTGCATTTCTAAGAATTTGTCCATTTCTTCCAGGTTGTCCATTTTATTGGCATAGAGTTGCTTGTAGTAATCTCTCATGATCTTTTGTATTTCTGCAGTGTCAATTGTTACTTCTCCTTTTTCATTTCTAATTCTATTGATTTGAGTCTTCTCCCTTTTTTTCTTGATGAGTCTGGCTAATGGTTTATCAATTTTGTTTATCCTTTCAAAGAACCAGCTTTTAGTTTTATTGATCTTTACTATCGTTTCCTTCATTTCTTTTTCATTTATTTCTGATCTGATTTTTATGATTTCTTTCCTTCTGCTGACGTTGGGGTTTTTTTGTTCTTCTTTCTCTAATTGATTTAGGTGCAAGGTTAGGTTGTTTATTCGAGATGTTTCCTGTTTCTTAAGGTAGGACTGTATTGCTATAAACTTCCCTCTTAGAACTGCTTTTGCTGCATCCCATAGATTTTGAGTCGTCCTATTTCCATTGTCATTTGTTTCTAGGTATTTTTTGATTTCCTCTTTGATTTCTTCAGTGATCACTTCGTTATTAAGTAATGTATTGTTTAGCCTCCATGTATTTGTATTTTTTACAGATCTTTTCCTGTAATTGATATCTAGTCTCATAGCGTTGTGGTCGGAAAAGATACTTGATACAATTTCAATTTTCTTAAATTTACCAAGGCTTGATTTGTGACCCAAGATATGATGTATCCTGGAGAATGTTCCATGAGCACTTGAGAAAAATGTGTATTCTGTTGGTTTTGGATAGAATGTCCTATAAATATCAGTTAAGTCCATCTTGTTTAATGTAACATTTAAAGCTTGTGTTTCCTTATTTATTTTCATTTTGGATGAACTGTCCATTGGTGAAAGTGGGGTGTTAAAGTCCCCTACTATGAATGTGTTACTGTCGATTTCCCCTTTTATGGCTGTTAGTATTTGCCTTATGTATTGAGGTGCTCCTATGTTGGGTGCATAAGTATTTACAATTGTTATATCTTCTTCTTGGATTGTTCCCTTGATCATTAGGTAGTGTCCTTCTTTGTCTCTTGTAATAGTCTTTATTTTAAAGTCTATTTTGTCTGATATGAGAATTGTTACTCCAGCTTTCTTTTGATTTCCATTTGCATGAAATATCTTTTTCCATCCCCTTGCTTTCAGTCTGTATGTGTCTCTAGGTCTGAAGTGGGTCTCTTGTAGACAGCAAATATATGCATCTTGTTTTTGTATCCATTCAGCCAATCTGTGTCTTTTGGTGGGAGCATTTAATCTATTTACATTTAAGGTAATTATCAATATGTATATTCCCTTTCCCATTTTCTTAATTGTTTTGGGTTCATTATTGTAGGTCTTTTCCTTCTTTTGTGTTTCTTGCCTAGAGAAATTCCTTTAGCAGTTGTTGTAGAGCTGGTTTTGTGGTGCTGAACTCTCTCAGCTTTTGCTTGTCTCTGAAGGTTTTAATTTCTCCATCAAATCTGAATGAGATCCTTGCTGGGTAGAGTAATCTTGGTTGCAGGTTTTTCTCCTTCAACACTTTCAATATGTCCTGCCACTCCCTTCTGGCTTGCAGAGTTTCTGCTGAAAGATCAGCTGTTAACCTTATGGGGATTCCCTTGTGTGTTATTTGTTGTTTTTCCCTTGCTGCTTTTAATATGCTTTCTTTGTATTTAATTTTCGACAGTTTGTTTAATATGTGTCTTGGCGTATTTCTCCTTGGATTTATCCTGTATGGGACTCTCTGTGCTTCCTGGACTTGATTAACTATTTCCTTTCCCATATTAGGGAAGTTTTCAACTATAATCTCTTCAAATATTTTCTCAGTCCCTTTCTTTTTCTCTTCCTTTTCTGGAACCCCTATAATTCGAATGTTGGTGCATTTAATGTTGTCCCAGAGGTCTCTGAGACTGTCCTCAGTTCTCTTCATTCTTTTTGCTTTATTCTGCTCTGCAGTAGTTATTTCCACTATTTTATCTTCCAGGTCACTTATCTGTTCTTCTGCCTCAGTTATTCTGCTATTGATCCCATCTAGAGTATTTTTCATTTCATTTATTGTGTTGTTCATCATTGTTTGTTTCATCTTTAGTTCTTCTAGGTCCTTGTTAACTGTTTCTTGCATTTTTTCTATTCTATTTCCAAGATTTTGGATCATCTTTACTTTCATTATTCTGAATTCTTTTTCAGGTAGACTGCCTATTTCCTCTTCATTTGTTAGGTCTGGTGGGTTTTTATCTTGCTCCTTCATCTGCTGTGTGTTTTTCTGTCTTCTCATTTTGCTTATCTTTCTGTGTTTGGGGTCTCCTTTTTGCAGGCTGAAGGTTCATAGTTCCTGTTGTTTTTAGTGTCTGTCCCCAGTGGCTAAGGTTGGTTCAGTGGGTTGTGTAGGCTTCCTGGTGGAGGGGACTAATGCCTGTGTTCTGGTGGATGCAGCTGGATCTTGTGTTTCTGGTGGGCAGGTCCACGTCTGGTGGTGTGTTTTGGGGTGTCTGTAGACTTATTATGATTTTGGGCAGCCTCTCTGTTAATAGGTGGGGTTGTGTTCCTCTCTTTCTAATTGTTTGGCATAGGATGTCCAGCACTGTAGCTTGCTGGTCGTTGAGTGAAGCTGGGTGCTCATGTTGAGATGGAGATCTCTGGGAGATTTTCGCCGTTTGATATTATGTGCAGCTGGGAGGCCTCTTGTGGACCAGTGTCCTGAAGTTGGCTCTCCCACCTTAGAGGCACAGCACTAACTGCTGGCTGCAGCACCAAGAGCCTTTCACCCACAGGGCTCCTTAATTTGGCATGATTCGTTGTCTATTCATGTATTCCACAGATGCAGGGTACATCAAGTTGATTGTGGAGCTTTAATCTGCTGCTTCTGAGGCTGCTGGGAGAGATTTCCCTTTCTCTTCTTTGTTCTCACAGCTCCCAGGGGCTCAGCTTTGGATTTGGCCCCGCCTGTGCGTGTAGGTCGCCAGAGGGCGTCTGTTCTTTGCTCAGACAGGACGGGGTTAAAGGAGCCGCTGATTCGGAGGCTCTGGCTCACTCAGGCCAGGGATAGGGAGGGTCACGGAGTGCGGGGCGGGCCTGCGGCGGCAGAGGCCGGCGTGACATTGCCAGCCTGAGGTGCGCCGTGCGTTCTCCCGGGGGAGTTGTCCCTGGATCCCGGGACCCTGGCAGTGGCGGGCTGCCCAGGCTCCCCGGAAGGGGGATGTGGAGAGTGACCTGTGTTCGCACACAGGCTTCTTGGTGGCGGCAGCAGCGGCCTTAGCGTCTCAAGTCTGTCTCTGGGGTCCGCACTTTTCGCTGCGGCTCGCACCCGTCTCTGGAGCTCCCTTAAGCAGCGTTCTTAATCCCCTCTCCTCGCGCACCAGGAAACAAAGAGGGAAGAAAAAGTCTCTTGCCTCTTCAGCAGGTCCAGACTTTTCCCTGGACTCCCTCCCGGCTAGCCGGTGCACTAACGCCCTGCAGGCTGTGTTCACGCTGCCAACCCCAGTCCTCTCCCTGCGCTCCGACCGAAGCCGGACCCTCAGCTCCCAGCCCCGCCCGCCCCGGCGGGCGAGCAGACAAGCCCCTCGGCTGGTGAGTGCCAGTCGGCTCCGATCCTCTGCGCTGGAATCTCTCCGCTTTGCCCTCCGCACCCCTGTTGCTGTGCACTCCTCCACAGCTCCGAAGCTTTCCCCCTCCGCCACCCGCAGTCTCCGCCCGCGAAGGGGCTTCCTAGTGTGTGGACACTTTTCCTCCTTCACAGCTCCCTCCCGCTGGTGCAGGACCCATCCCTATCCTTTTGTCTCTGTTTATTTTTTTCTTTTGCCCTAACCAGGTACGTGGGGGGTTCCTTTCCTTTTGGGAGGTTTGAGGTCTTCTGCCAGCGTTCAGTAGGTGCTCCGTAGGAGTTGTTCCACGTGTAGATGTATTTCTGGTGTATCTGTGGGGAGGAAGGTGATCTCCGCGTCTTACTCTTCCGCCATCTTCCCGGAAGTCTCCTGTATATATTTTTTAAAAGCTAGTACCAGCACCACCACCTCCTGCCCATAAATAACAACAAAGAGTAAATCTGCTGATACTGCTTACTGCTCCTAATTATAAATACATAAATCCTATTGTGGGCAATGGAGATATTAAATGAGATAACTTTTTGATGGAGAAGGCAGACTGCTAGGAAAGCATGGACAGTATCTCAGCTGCACTTGTTAGCATGCCCAGTATAGAGACAGGCCTCCTCCTACATTGCCCATCTGTGCCATTTAGGTCAGCCAAGAACAGTCTATTTTTTTCTACATGATGACAGCTCAAGATTTGACACTCACACTTATTGCTAAGGGAGCTTTCTTGCTTTCTTTCTTTCTTTCTTTCTTTCTTTCTTTCTTTCTTTCTTTCTTTCTGTGTGTGTGTGTAATTACACCCGTCTTCTGAGAGAAATCGTTTACTTCCTGTGATATCACTAAAATATCCACCCATACCTTAGTCCGCTGATGCTGCCATAACAAAATACCACAGACTGAGTGGCTTAAACAACAGAATTGTATTTTCTTACAGTTCTGGAGGCTAGAAGTCCAAGATGAGGGTGCCAGCAGGGTTGGTTTCTCCTGAGGCCTCTCCTCTTGGCTTGCACATGACCACCTTCTCACTGTGTCCTCACACGGTCTTCCTTCTGTGTATGTGCTCTGCATGTCCTAATTTCTCCTTCTTATAAGGACACCAGTCAGATTGTATTACGGCCCACCCAAACAGCCTCAGTTTTAACTCAAAAACCTCTTTAAGGCTCTATTTCTAAATACCATCACATTGAGAGGGGGTTAGAATTTCAACATATGAATTTGGGGGGACACCATTTGGCCCATAATAGTGGCATTGACAGCTGGTGGGTAGGTCAATGGTTGTTTTTTGCACTTGCTGGTTGGTGGCACTTGTGTCCCACAGTCTGATAGATCTGACCAGGCCTGGGCAGCCAACTGGGTCCTACTTCTAACTGAACAGTGATCTTGGGAAGAAAGTATTAAAGCCTCGTCTCCTTTTACAATCTGTGGCCAACATACTGCCTACCTCAGAGAGTTATCGGAAGGACTTGGGGCTCAAGGACGGAAGGCTGTCCACAGAGGTGGCTTTCTTCTTAGTGTCGTGAGTCAGGGACTCAGGCGCAGCACCACCTGAGCTCTGCTGCTTCCGCCACTTCACAGGTGTGGGGGCAGTCATGAGCATTGAACCATATGCTAATGGCACAGCCCTTGACTCAGCATTGTTGTTCAGTGGGTGATCTACCTTCAAAATTTGGCCCAATTTTTTTGAAAATTTATCTACTCCCCCCAAACATTTTAAAGAAGTGACCCAAGATTTCTTTTTATCTCTGAGAGTTTTAAATAGCTATAAGGGATATAATTCACAGTGTATCCTAAAACTTGACACTTTAAAATAAAAAGTGTATATCATGCTTTCAAATTTATTCCTTGGAATCTAATCACCTTAGCACTTTGGTGACTATCATCCAATTATTTTTAATGAGCAAGATTTTCTTTAATTTACATTGTTTCTTTGCTCCTTGGACTTACTTTTCCACTCCACTTCCTTGACAGAACTTTCTTCTACATCTTGTTTTTTTATTGCTCTCCCTGTCACAGGCACTCTGGGGCAGATTAGTTGTAGAGTAGAGATGTGTGGAAATTAAGAACCTGGGCCCACCAGGGTGAAGAATGGGAATCCAAGTGTGCCTCACTCTGGTTTGTTCTGGACAATGTCCTTCAGGTGGCTTCAAGTTAAGGCAGCAGGGAAGGCAGGTGGGAACCCCCCAGGCAGGTATCAAAAAAGCAGGGAGGACCAGAAGAAAAGCCCCTCCAATTCCAGCCCTACCTCCCATCAAGGTGGTAGCTACAAACAGAGCCCAGGGGAAGATGCAGCTTGCACTCACTTCAGATCTAACTCTCCCACCAAAATCACTGGGCACACACAGACTGCATAGTGACACTCCCACACAAGGACACACCTCCAACTGGGATAAATAATTGTTTTACCTAATTTCATAGAGATAGAGAAAGTTAAACAAAATGAGAAGACAGAGGACTATGTTTCAAATGAAAGAAAAAGAAAAAACCCTGAGGAAACAGACATAAATAATTTACCAGATAAAGAGTTCAAAGAAATAGTAATGAGAATGCTGACAGAACTAGGGAAAAGAATAGGTGAACTAAAAAATGTAAAGAAGAACCAGTCAGAACCGAAGAAAATAATAACTGAAAGAAAAATACACTATAGGGAATTAGCAGCAGACTAGGTAATAAAGAATAATGTATACACAATCTGGAAGATAGAATAGGGGAATTCACCCAATCAGAACAGCAAAAAGAAAAACGAATTTGAAGAAATGAGGATAGTTTAAGGGACCTCTGTGACAACATCAAGGGTATTAACATCTGCATTATAGGGGTCCCAGAGGGAAAAGAGAGAAAGAATGGGGTAGAAAATAGATTTGATAAAATTATAGCTGAAAAATTCCCCAAACTGAAGGAAACATACTTCCAGGTACAAGAAACACAGAGGGTCCCAAACAAGATGGACCCAAAGAGACTCACACCAAGACATATCACAATTAAAATGGCAAAAGTTTAAGATAGAGAATTCTAAAGGCAGCAAAAGAAAAACAAAGAGTTGCATACAAGGGAAATGAATAAGGCTATTAGCTATTAGATTTTTCAGCAGAAAATTTGCAGGCCAGAAGGGTGTGGCATGATATAGTAAAAGTCCTGAAAATGAAAAGTGTACCTAAGACACTCTACCAGAAAGGATATCATTCAGAATTGAGGGAGAGATTAAGAACTTCTCAGACAAGCAAAAACTAAGAGTTCATCAATACTAAACTGACCTTAAGAGAAGTGTTAAAGGATCTTCTTTAAGTAAAAAAGAAAAAGCTACAATAAGAAATAAGAAATTATAGGAAAGGGGAAATTCCACTGCTAAGACAAGTATATAGTAAAAGCTGTGGAGGAACCACTTAAATAAGATTGTAGGAAGGCTAAAAGACAAAAATTGTAAAATCAATATAACTACAATAAACAGTTAAGGGATAGACATGACAATGTAAAATATGACATCAAACACACAAAGCGTGAAGTAGAGGTAAGTAAAAAATGTAAAGTTGTTAGAATGTGTTTGAACTTTAAATGACTCACTCTAAAACAACTAGATATAGTTACAGGTCAACACATATAAACTACATGGTAACCACAAGTCAAAAACCTACAATAAATATACAAAAACTAGAAACAAAGGAACACAAACATAACACTAAAAAAATTATCAAACCACAGGGGAATACTAAAAGAAGATGAAAAGAACTGAGAAGAACTACAGAAATAAATAACAAAATGGCATTAAGTACATACCTATCAATAATCACTTTAAATGTCAATGGACTAAATGCTTCAATCAAATGACATGGCTGATTGGATAGAAAAAAAAAGAGAAAAAAAGACCCATCTATATGCTGCCTATATGAGACTCAGTTCAGAGATAATGACACCAACAGACTGAAAGTGAGGGGATGGAAGAAGATATTCCATGGAAGTGGAATGAAAAAAAGCCAGGGTAGCAATACACATATCAGTCAAAGAAGATTTTCAAACAAAGTTTGTAATTAAGGACACAGAAGAGTATTATATAATGATAAAAAGATCAACACAAAATAAGTCTATAATGTTCACAAACATATATGAACCTAATGTAGGAGCACCTAAAAATATAAAGCAAATATTGAATATTAACAGACATAGAGGGAGAAATTGACAATAATACAAGAATAGTAGGAGGCTTGAACACCCCCTTACATCAATGGACAGATCATCTAGACAGAAAATCAATAAAGAAACAGTGGCCTTAAATGACACATTCACCAGTTGGACTTAATAGATATGTATAGGGCATTCAATCCAAAAGGAGCAGAATACACACTATTTTCAAGTGTATGGAACATTCTCCAGGATAGATCACATGTTAGGTCACAAAACAAATCTCAATTTAAGAACACTGAAGTCATATCAAGCAACTTTTCCAACTGTAAGCGTATGAAATTAGAAATCAATTAAAGGAAGCAAAATGGGACAAGTAATCAGAAAGAGAAAGCAAGAAGACAGTCCCATTTACAATCACATCAAAAAGAATAAAACACCTAGGAATAAATTTAACCAAGGAGGTGAAATTAGAATTTGTATGGAACCACAAAAGACCCTGAATAGCCACAGCACTTTTGAGAAAAAAGAATGAAGCTGAAGGTATCATGCGTCCTGACTTCAGACTATACTACAAAGCTATGGTAATCAAAACAGTGTGACACTGGCACTTCCACAGATTAATGGAAGAGAATAGAGAGCCCAGAAATAAACCCATTCATATATGGTCAATTAATCTACAACAAAGTATGTGGAAATATATAATAGGGGAAACAGTCTGTTCAACAGGTGGTGCTGGAGAAACTTGACAGCTACATGTAAAAGAATGAAATATGAATATTTTCTCACTCCATAAACAAAAATAAACCCAAAATGGATTAAAGACCTAAATGTAAGACTGGAAACAATAGAACTCCCAGAAGAAAACATAGGCAGAGCATTCTTTGACATAAATCATAGCAATAAGTGTTTTGGAGTTGTCTCCTCAGGCAAGGGAAACAAAAGCAAAAATAAACAAATGAGAGCTAATTAAACTTAAAAGCTTCTGCACAGCTAAGGAAACCACCAAAAAACAAAAAGAAACCTACTGAATGGAGAAGATATTTGCAAATGACATGTGGGATAAGGGATTAGTATCCAAAATATATAAATTGTTCATACAACTCAATATCAAAAAAACAAACAACCTGATTTTAAAATGGGCAGAAAACCTGAATAGATATTTGTCCAAAGAAGACATACTGATGGCCAAGAGACACATGAAAAGATACTCAAAATCCATAATCATCAGAGAAATGCAAATCCAAACCACAATGAGATATCACCTCACACCTGTCAGAATGGCTATCATCAAAATGATCACAAATAACAAATGTAGAGAAAAGGGAACCTTAGTTCACTATTGATGGGAATGTAATGATAAAAGGGTCAATTCATTGAGAAGATATATCAGTCATAAATATCACAGCATCTAAATATATAAAGCAAATGCTAACAGATCTAAGGGAGAAATAGACAACAATACAATAATAATAGTAGGGAAATTGAATACCTTACTTTCAGCAAAAATCATCTTGACAACAAAAAAATCAAAAAGGAAACATTGAACTTGAACCATACTCCAGGCCAAATGGACCTCACAAAAATAAATGAAATAGAGACCAGGAAAGATTAATAAGACTAAGAGCTCATTTTCTTAGAGCTTAGAAACTAACACCACTCACAAAACTAGAAATTAAATGGATTAGACTTAAATGTAAGACCTGAAACTGTTAAATTATTAGAAAAGGACATAGGAGAAAAAGAGTTTATTTTTGTTTAAAAAGATAAACAAAATTGACAAACCTTTAGCTAGACTAAGAAAAATAGTGAAGACTCAAATGAATAAAATCAGAAATGAAAGAGGAGACATTACAACTGACACCACAGAATTACAAAAGGTCATAAGAGACTACTCTGAATAATTACATACCAACAAATTGAATAACCTAGAAGAAATGGATAAATTCTTAGAAAAATACAACCAACCAAAACTGAATCTTGCAGAAGTAGAAAATCTGACCAGACCACAACAATAAGGGAATTGAATCAGTAATCAAAACCTCCTGACGAAGAAAAGCCTAGGACAAGATGGTTTTACTGGTGAATTCTACCAAACACTTAAAGAAGAACAACACTCCTTCTCAAACTCTTCCAAAATACTGAAGAAGAGGGAACATTCCCAAACTCACATTATAAAGCCAGCATTACCATGATACCATAGCAAGATAAGGAGGCTACAAGAAAAGAAAACTATAGACCAATACCCCTGATTAATATAGATGCAAAAATTCTCAATAAAATATTAGAAAACCATATTCAACAGCACATTTAAAGGATCATACAAATCTCATGATCAAGTGAGATTTATCCCTAGGATGCAAGCATGGTTCAATATATGCAAATCAATAAATGTGATACACCACATTAATAGAATGAAAGATAAAAATCATATGATTACCTCAACAGAAGCAGAAAAAGCATTTGACAAAATTTGACATCCTTTCATGATAAAAAAAAGCTCAACAGATTGGGTATAAAAGCACACTGCTAACATCATATTTAAGATTGAAAGGTCAAAAGATTTTCCTCTAAGATTAGGAACAAGACAAGAGTGCCCACTCTCACCATTTTAATTTAAGATAGCACTGGATCTCTTGCCAGAGCAATCAGACTAGAAAAATAAATAAAAGTCACCCATATCAGAAAAGAAGAAATAAAATTTGTCTTTACAGATGATCTGATCTTTTATATGTAGTAAATCTTAAGACTCCACCAAAAAACTGATAGAACTAACCAAAGAATTCAGTAAAGTTGCAGGATATAAAATCAACATACAAAGATCAGTTGCATTCCTATACACTAAAAATAAAACATCTGAAAAAGAAATAATTCCATTCACAATAGCATCAAAAACAATAAAATAATTAGAAATAAATTTTACCTAGGAGGTTAAAGATCTGTACACTGAAAACTATAAGAAATTGATGAAAGAAGTTGAAGAAGACACAAACAAATGGAAATATATTCTGTGTTCATGGATCAGAAGATTTAATGTTGTTAAATCTACTCAAAGATTTAATGTTGTCCATACTACTCAAAGGCATTTATATATTCAATACAATCCCCATCAAAATTTCAATGGCACTTCTCTTAGAAAAAGAAAAAAAATCCTAAAATTTGCATGGAACCATAAAATACCCTGAATAGTGAAAACAATCCTGAGCAAGACCAAAGCTGAAGGCATCAAACTTCCTGATTTCAAACTATACTACAAAGCTATAGTAAGCAAAACAATATAGTACTGGCATAAAAATAGACACATAGAACAATGGACCAAAATTGGAAGTCCAGAGATAAACTTTTGCATATAATGTCAACTAATAATTGACAAGGGAGTCAAAAATACTCAATGGGGAAAGTTTAATCTCTTCAATGAATGGCGTTAGGAAAACTGGATAACCATGTGCAGAAGGATGGCCTCCTATCTTACACCACTCACAAAATTAGAAATTAAATGGATTAAAGATTTAAATGTAAGACCTGAAACCATTAAATTATTAGAAAAGGACATAGGGGGAAAAGATTCTTGATATTGCTCTTGACAATGATTTTTTTTTTTTTTGGATATGACACCAAAAACACCAGCAACAAAAGCAAAAATTAATAAGCGGAACTTTATCAAACTAAAAAGTTTTGCACTGCAAAAGAAACAATCAACAAAATGAAGGAAACCTATAGAATAGGAGAAAATATTTGCAAATCATATATTGGATGAGGGGTTAATATTCAAAATATGTGAAGTCTCAAATAGCTCAATAGAAAAAAAAATAATCCAATTTTAAAATGAGCAATAACTTAAATAGATATTTTTTCAAAGGAGATATCTAAATAGCCAGCAGGTACATGAAAAAGTGCTCAACATCACTAATCATCAGGGAAATGCAAATCAAAACCTCAGTAAGATACTCACCTCACATCTATTAGAACAGCTATAATTTAAAAAGAAGAGATAACAAGTGTTGGTGAGGGTTTGGAGAAAAGGGAACCCTTGTGTATCATTGGTGGAAATGTAAATTGGTATAGCCTCTACGGAAAACAATATGGAGGTTCCTCAAAATATTAAAAATAGTACCATATGATCCAGAAATCCCACTTCTGTGTATATATCCAAAGGAAATAAAAACAGGGTCTTGAAGAGATATTTGCACTCCATATACATTGCAGCATTATTCACAATAGCCAAGATTCAGAAACAACCTAAGTGTCTGTCAATGATGAGTGCCTAATAATGTGGCATATATATGCAATGGAATATTATTCAGCTATGAGAAAGAAGGAAATCTTGCCATTTGTGTTAACATGGATGAAACTTGAGGGCATTATGCTAAGTGAAATAAGTCTGATACAGAAAGACAAAGTATTTGCAGTGATAGCAGTATGCATGCTATCACTCAAATGTGGAATCTAAAAAAGTCAAACTAGAAACAGAGAGTAGAATGGTGGTTACCAGTGACTGGGCGTTGGGGAAAATGGGGAGATGTTGGTCAAAGGGCACAAAGTTCTAGTTATAAAATAAATAAATTCTGAGGATATAATGTGCAGCATGGTGGTTATAGTTAATAATGCTGTACTATATACTTCAAAGTTGCTAAGAGACTAGATCTTAAATGTTCTCACCACAAAAAAAGGTAATTATGTGATGTGCTGGAGGTGTTAGATAACACTATGGTTGTAGTCACTTTGGAATATATGTGTATTAAATCAGCATTTTGTACTCCTTAAAATTACAAAATGTTATATGTCAACTGTATCTCAATAAAGCTGGAAAAAATTATCAGCAAATAAAAAAGAAAAAAATTCAAATTAAAAAAACACTCTTAGCTTGTGGGACTCACAAAAAGTGGTCTAAGAAACAGTTTCTCCTGAGCAGTTTGTTAAATCAAAATCTGTCTGGGTCCTCCTGCTTAAGGTTCTGACCAGGAGGTCCAGGTGAGACTGAGACATCTTGACTCTTAATCAGTTCCCCAACGATTCTAGTGCGAGCCTTCAAAAGCATCACTCTGGTGGTGGGAGAGAGTGGTCGAAAGTTTCTATTCAGAGAAGTGATACTGTTGAGAAAATTTCCCAAGCTGAAGTATGGAGGGTGGACTGAAGGAGGCTGAACCAGAGGCAGGAAGTCCCATTGGAGGGCTGCCACCAGGGTCCAGGGACAACACAAGGATCTTGAAGCACAGCAGTGCTGGAAAGATCAGCAGAGGCAGAGGGTGGAGTGGAAGAGAAATGTTTGAGAGGGGGAATTGATGAACTGATAGAACTTGTCTGGATATAACAAGTTAGACAAACAGGGAAGGTCTAGAATGACTTGTGAGATTGGGGAGATGGGAAGAGTTGAAAGAGCAGGTTTGAAGTGAAGATGCTGAACTCAGGTTGGTGTTCATGTGTGGGACATGGAAGTGGCTGTGGGATAACCTGTGATCAGAGGCCTTGAGCGCTGTGATGAAAAGTTGAGGTTGATTCCAGGGGTAATAGGGATCCATTGAAAGTTCTTGATCTAGGAGAACAACATGGAGAACCTAGAGTTTAAGGAAGGTTACCTTGGTGTGGAGATTGCACTGTGGATCTGGTACATATGAAAGAAGTCAAACACTTAGTAGGTGATGGTGCTTGTTCAGGTGGGACATGATAGGGGCTCAAGCTGGAGGGGTGCAGCTAAGTGCTACCTCTAAGGAAGAGTATTAACAGAATTTGTGAGCTCCTTCTGATGAACAAAGAAGTATTTATTAATTCAACTGGATTACAAATCCACAAATTCATACTTGAGATATTCTTAAACTGGGACCACTGTGTGCCTGGCCAAGACAGGACAGTCACATGGGAGAATGCCCACTGCTTCCATCATGTATCTCCTGGAAGCTGTCAGAGAGATTGTGTTTTTTTTCTAGCAGATTCAGTACTTCTTTGCTTTTTGCTCAACAGTCCTATTTTTTACATTGAAGTATAGTTGATTTACAATGTTATATTAGTTTCAGGTGTACAACTAGTATGATATTTTCATAGATTATACTCAATTTAAAATTATTGGTTATATTCCCTGTGCTGTACATTACATCCTTGTATCTTATTTATTTTACACCTAGTAGTTTGTACCTCTTAATCCCCTTCCCCTATCATGCACCTCCCCCACCCCTCTCCCCACTGGTAACCACTAGTTTGTTCTCTGCATCTATGAGTCTCTTTCTGTTTTGTTGTAGTCATTCACTTGTTTATTTTCTAGATTTCACATATAAGTGAAAACATGCAGTATTTGTTTTTTCTCTGTCTGGCTAACTTCACTAAGCATAATACCCTTCAGGTCCATTCATGTTTTTGCAAATGAAAACATGTCATTCTTTTTTATGGCTGAGTAATATTCCATTGTTTATATATACAACATTTTCCTTATCCATTTTTCTCTTGATGGACACTTATGTGGCTCCAATATCTCGACTACTGTAAATAATGCTGCTATGAACATTAGGTTGCATGTATCTTTTCAAATTAGTGTTTTTATTTTCTTTGGATATATACCCAGAAATGGAATTGCTGGATATGGTAGCTCAGTTTTTTTAATTTTTTGAGGAAGCTCCATCATGTTTTCCATAGTGGCTGCACCAATTATTGACAGGTAAGAACTTATAAATGCCATCTTATTTTTTTCTGGTTGTTTCGTAGCTGCCTTCTTTCTTTCTTGCTGCCTTCCTTTGTAAATTTTTGATTTTTTGTAGTGTTATGCTATGATTCACTTCTCTTTATCTTTTGTGAATCTGTAGGTTTTTGCTTTGTGGTTACCATGAGGCAAACATGAAACATCTTTTAGATATAACTATATTTTTTGCTAACTCATTAACTTCTATCTCATTCAAAAACTCTACTCTTTTATTCCTCCCTTTTATGTTTTTGATGTTAAAATTTACATCTTTTTAATATTATGTGTCCATAACAAAATATTGTAGATTTAGCTATTTTTATTGCCTTTGTCTTTTAACCTTTACACTAGAGTTAAGTAGCTAACACACTACCATATTACAGTATTAGAGTATTCTGAATCTGACTATATGCTTACTTTTACCAATGTGTTGTATATTTTCATATGTTTTCATGTTAATAAGTAGCATCCTTCTGTTTCAGCTTGAAGAAGTTGTTTTAGCATTGCTTGTAAGAGAGGTTTAATGGTGATGAACTCTCTCAGCTTTTGTTAGGGAAAGTCCTTATCTCACCTTCATTTCTGAAGACAACTTTTCTGGGCTATGTATTCTTGATTGGCAGTTTCTTTCTTTCTGTCTTTTGAATATATCATCCCATTATTTTCTGGCCTGCAAGGTCTCCACTGAGGAATCCAGTAATAGCCTTATGGGGTTCTCTTGTATAAGAGATTTGTTTTTCTCTTGCTGCTTTTTAAATTCTGTCATCCATTTTAAACAGTTTTATTATAATGTGTCTTGGAGAAGATTGTTTTAGATTGAAATTTTGGGTTGACCTATTAGCTTCACGAACTTGGATATCAAAATCTCTCTTGAGGTTTGGGAAGTTCTCAGACTTTATTTCTTTAAATAAGCTTTCTATCCCTTTCTCCCTCTCTTCTCTTTCTGGGACTCCAATGATGCACACATTGTTTCTCTTAATGGTGTCTTGTAAGTCCCATAGGCTTTTTATTCCTTTTCATCCTTTTTCCTTTTTGCTCCTCTGATTGGGTAATTTCAATTTATCTTCCTTCTAGCTCTCTGATTCTTTCTTCTGCTTGGTGTAGTTGCTGTTGAAGGTCTCTAGTGAATTCTTCAGTTCAGTCATTGCACTATTTAGCTCCAAAATTTCTGTTTAGCTCTTTTTAATGTTCTCTATTTCTTTGTTTAACTTCTTGCTTTGTTCTAATATTGTTTTCCTGGTATCATTAAATTGTTTATCTGTGTTTTCTTGTAGCTCTCTGAGCATCTTTAGAACAGTTATTTTGAATTATTTGTTGGGCAATTCCTGGATCTCAATTTCTTTGGTGTCAGTTACTGGAGGATTACTGTATTCCTTTGCTGGAGTCATGTTTCCCTGATTCTTTGTTATCTTTATAGATTTGTGTAGGTGTTTGTGCATTTGAAGAAACAGTCATCTCTTCCAGATTTTATGAACTGACTTCCATAAAGGAAGGCTTTTACTTGTGGGTGGAGGCATGCTGGAGCATATTGTGACCCCAGTCTAGTGTGGTTCAGGGTGCCAAGTGTGGGAGCATAAAATGGCACTTGGGTCCAGGGGTATGTGACCTCTCTTTGGCTCAGGCCATGGGGTCTGGAGGATCAACAGTATGTGGTCCTTGGCAAGCACTGCAGGATGTCCATAGTAGCTGCAAGGGCTTTTGGGGTCCTCAGCAGTACTTTCAATTCTAGGCAGCAACAATGGTGGCTTGGGAGAATGGTGTACACACAGTCAACTGCAGGGGCTAGTTGCAGGTGCCTGTGTAATGTCAGGGACTAGATGCAGACACATGTATTGGTGAGTACCAGGGAATGCAGAAAGGGCCAGGGCTACTATGGGCTCACTGGCAGCTGCAGCATCCCTGGCTGTCAGTGTGCTCTCCTGTGGCTGCACAGTGTCCCCAGGGCATGTACATGCTCATGGGAGACAGTGATAAGAATCAGGCTGGGAGCATGCAGGTGCACAGCTGGAGAAGTTAGCCCTGAGCACACACACAGTGCTGGGGTCGTCTGCATGGGTGTAGGCCAGGGTCTTACATTCGTACAGCCACAGAGCCTTGGACTGTCTGCCACTGCAGTTCTCAGGCTCTGCGGGCAGAAGGAGAAAGTGGAGACAGACTCGGGTGTCAACAAACACAAATACCTATGGGCCAAACACTGGAAAAATCTGCAGGGGGCCCATAGCAGCTGTCCTGGCTGCTTATTTCTTCCGTGGCAGAATGTGTTGGGTTTATCTGCAGGGCAAGTCACTGTGAACCACAATTGCTCCCACAGCATGGCTGCTATTGGTAGTTCCTGCTTTTCTTCCTTGTTCCTAGCGGTCTCTATACATCTCAGCTTTGCCAGTCTGAGTTGGGTGAAACTGAAGTAGGACTTTTGTATGGTGCTCTGAAAGGCTGGGTAAGCTGGTGTTCACTTCCCTCTTCTTTCCCAGGCCAGGGGAACTCTTACTGGTGAAGAAATTCCCTCTTGGCTCTGAGCCAGCATCCCCACCCCACTCCCACCCCCATGCTGACTTGGGGGTTGGGATGATGCAGGCAAAGGAAGCTGTCTTCCTTCTCTTCTTCTGTGGTTATTCTCAGGTTTTCCTTTCACTTTGTTGCTAAATATCTCTAAGTGGACTCCAGAGCTCTCCCAGAGCTGTTTATGTTAGATAACTGTCTAACTGTCAATCTTTGTGGGGGCACAGAAGCTAGTGTCTTCTACACCACCATTTTTGTGACACCACTTGGTTTTTATATTTTTTTAAATGTTGGGGGGAAAAAGAAACCTTTCATGACATGTGAAATCATATAAAATTCAAATTTTAAAGTTTTATTGGACACAGCTATGCCCATTCGTTGACATATTATTTATGGCTGCTTTCAAGTTAACACAGCAGAGATCATATCTGTGACAGAGATCATATGGCCTGAAAAGCCTGAAGTATTTACTCTCTGGATCTTTACAGAAAAGTCTTGCTCACCTCTGACAAAGGATGAAGTCCAAACTTTGTGAATAAAAAGTATTCACCACAAGACTTGTCACACAGGGGTTCCCAGTCAGGGATGCTAATGATTCCCATCCCAGCAGCTCGCCTGCCCCAGCCATGCTCTCCCTTAAGCATCTCCACTCACCACATTAATCCCAGCTCCACTCCATTTCCCATTCATTGAAAATCTTCTCCACTAAGACCTCCTGGTTCCTCCCAAACCAAGCCCACCCCCAGCTGTACTTCCAATAGCATTTTGTTTATAGCTGTTTGTAGCTGGTTACATTCTGCTTCACATGATTATTATCTATTATTGTGTGTACATATCTGTGAACTCCCTGAGAAAGAGGTAAAGTGTCCTCCAAATCCTGGCAGTGCTCTTGGCATATAGTACCAAGCTGCAGTGCCCAGGAAATGGATGTTGAATGTCTGGGTGGAAGGGTGGGTGGATAGGTGAATGGGTGGATGGGTGGATGGATGGGTGAATCAATGGATGGATGAATGGATGGATGGATGGATGGACGGTGTTAGAGAAATCAAACCTGAGTTCCTTGAATACAACTAGAAGACCCCTGCACAATCCTCAGGGAACATTCTTGGCATTCTACTCACACATTTTTTTCTCCCATCAACGAGCTGGAGATGAGTCTCACTGGCCTTCTAGGAGTCCCAAGCTACTCTAAGAGGGCTCCCCCAATTCTTACCATCCTCAGGCTGCTGGATAATGATAACATTGGTGGGGACTCGGGACCAGGGTGATAAGGAAGAAGATGTAGGAAGTAACTCATCCCATTTGTTGCTATCTATCCTTCCACATGGGTTCCTTGAGCTTTTGGGGTGCCACCCAAACTTAATTAATTAAAGGCTGATCATCATAATACCCACTTCTATAGAAAGCATCACAATCCAGGGGCAAATGATCAAGGATTAGGCAGAAACAGAATGGAAAGGTGCTGAAGGAGGGAAGAGGGCTCCTAGCGTTCTGAGTTAGGAGCTTCTCAGCCAGATGTGTAAAAGAAAAAGACTTCAAGTTCACTGGGCCAAGTGGTCCCCTAAAGCTGTGGAACAGTGTCAACCTTCTCCAATTTCCTCCCCACACTGTACTTGATCTGAAAGCAGAGAAGATGGAACTTAAGAGTAAAAGTTGAGAAGACTAAGGAGCTGTGTTTTATTGAAACTCTTGTCTAAGAATAACTATCACCATGTCTTGTATTGAGCACCATCTGTCTGTCTGGCATGTATTTGCTCTCTCGCTCAACAACACCTATGCAAGGAAGCTGTGCTTATCTCCATGTTGAGCCCAGGAAGGTTGAATGACCCAGGTCAGACATATGCTCCAATACCTGACCCTTCCTGCAGCAGGTCACCCAACATCAGTGGTTCAGCCCCTGTTTGGTCCCACAAGAAATCAGGTGGAAGACAATACGCTCTGATCATTAATCAAGTCAAGGACTCCTATTGGGGAATTCCCCAGGCCATGACTGTCTGTACATTGCTGCTTACACTCCTTAGCCGCCACCGCCAACCACATGAGCCTATTTACTTAAATGGGGTTGAAAAATAAAGGCAAATGTGCTCTGTTGGTAAAGAGGTATTAATCACCCAATTGTCACATTGGCCTAAAATGTGCTTGCTGACGTCTGAGCTGCCCAGGGAAGGCGTTTGACTCAACAAGAAGTAATGCAGCAGGCAGCTGGGTCTGTAGTCAGGCCTCGTGGAACACCTACACCTGCCCTACTCACTCTTAGCTCCTGCACTGGAAGCTAATTATTTTTATAAAAGCTGTATTGAAATATAATTTATATACCATAAAATTTACCCTTTTAAAGTGGACAATTCTATGGTTTTTAGTGTATTCATAGAACTGTGCAACTTTCACCTAGTTAGTTGTTCTAATTTTAGAATATTTTCATCCTCTCTAAAAGGAGCCTATTTGTTAGCAATCATTTCCCATTTTCTCTTCTCCCCAGTCTGTGGCAACCACCAATCTATTTTCTGTCTCTACAGGTTTTCCTATTCTGGACATCTCATAGAAATAGAATTACACACTATATGGTCTTTTGTGGCCAACTTTCATCAGTTAGCATAATGTTTGCAAGGTTCATTCATGGTGTTGCATGTATCACTATTTCATTCCTTTTTATGACTGAATAATAATTCTACTCCATGGACATGCCTGATTTTATTTAACCATTCATAAGCTGGCAGACATTTGAATTGTTTTCATTTTTTTATTATTATGAAAAATGTTGCTATAAATATTCATGTACAAGTTTTTTTTTGAAAGTATGTCTTCATTTTTCTTAGGTTTATACCTAGCAGTTGAATTTCTAGACCATATGGCAATTCTATGTTTAACATTTTGAGGAACTGCCAAACTGTGTTCTAAAACAGCTGCACCATTGTACATTTCCACTAGTGATGTATGAAGGTTCCAGTATCTCCACATCCTTCTTGACACTTGTTATTGGAGCCATTCTAGTGGGTATGAAATGGTATCTCCTTGTAGTTTTGATTAGCATTTTCCTGATGACTAATGATGTCAAGCATCTTTTCATGTGCTTATTGGTCACTTGAAGAAACTTCTTTTAAAATCTTCACCCTTTTTAAATTGGGATTTTGTCTTTTTATTGTTATTGTAGTTCTTTATATAGTTTAAATACTAGACCCTCACCAGGTATGTATTTTGCAAATATTTTCTCTCATTCTTCAAGTTGTCTTTTCAGTTTTTTGATAATAGTCTTTGACCAACTGTATTTTTTTTTTTTTTTTTTTTGCGGTACGCGGGCCTCTCACTGTTGTGGCCTCTCCCGTTGCGGAGCACAGGCTTCGGACGGGCAGGCTCAGTGGCCATGGCTCACGGGCCCAGCCACTCCGCAGCATGTGGGATCTTCCCAGACCGGGGCATGAACCCATGTCCCCTGCATCAGCAGGCAGACTCTCAACCACTGCGCCACCAGGGAAGCCCTTTGATAATAGTCTTTGAAACACAAAAGTTTCTCATATGAATGACATCCAATTTATCTATTTCTTCTTTTATCATTATGCCTTTGTTGTCATATATAAGAAGCCATTACCTAACTCAGTTTCATGAAAATTTACTGCTATTCTTTCTTCTAAGAGTTTTATAGTTTTAGTTCTTGCATTTATGTCTATGATCCATTTAGCGTTAATTTTTACATAACATATGATATGTAAAATTTCTTTCTTTTGCATGTGAATACCCAGTTGTCCCAGCACTATGTGTTGAAAAAGATATTCTTTTTCCCACTGAATTATCTTGGCATACTTGTCAAAAATCAATTGACCACTGGGAACACTCAAGCCCTGTTGGTAAATTGGTACAACTACTGTGGAAAACAGTATGGAGCTTCCTCAAAGAATTAAAAATAGAACTGCCATATGATCCAGCAATTTCACTTCTGGGTATTTATCTGAAGAAAACAAAAAACACTAATTTGAAAAGATATATGCACCTCACTGTTCATTGTAGCATTATTTACAATAGCCAAGATATGGAAACAACCTACATGTCCATTGGTAGATGAATGGATGAAGAAGATGTGAATACTATTCAACCATAAAAAAGAATGAAATCTTGCCATTTGCAACAACATGGATGTACCTAGAGGGTATCATACTAATGAAATAAGTCAGACAGAGAAACACAAATACCATAAAATTTCACTTATATGTGCAATCTAAAAAAACAAGTGAACAAAAGTAACAAAACAGAAACAGTGTCATAGATACAAAGAACAAACTGGTGGTTGCCAGAGGGGAGGGAGGATTAAAAGTACAAACTTCCAATTATTAAATGAGTAAATCACAGCTGTGTAACTTATGCCATGGGAAATATAGTCCATAATATAGTAATAACTTTGTATGGTGACAGCTGTAACCAGACTTATCATGGTGATCATTTTGTAATGTATAGAAATATTAAATCACTATGTTGTACACCTGAAACTATGATAATATTGTAAGTAAATTATACTTCAATAAAAAATCAATAAAATTATACTTCAATAAAAAACCAGTTGACCACAAATTAAGGTTTATTTCAGTTTGATTCCATCTACCCACGTATCTCTCCTTATACCAGTACCATGCTGTCTTGATTACCATAGCTTTATACTAAGTTTTGGAATGGCACAGCATGAGTCCTCCACATTTGTTATTCTTTTTCCAGATTATTTTGACTATTCTGGGTCCTTGAATTTCTATATGAACTTTAGGATCAGCATGTCATTTTCTGCCAAGAAAAAGATGTTAGCTGAGATATTGATAGTGATTATGTTGAATCTGTAGATCATTTGGGGGAGTATACCACTTAATGATCTTAAATGTTCCAATCCATGAACATAGTTTCCATTTTATTGAGGTCTTTTATTTCTTTCAACAATGTTTTGTAGTTAGTGCACAAGTCTTGCACTTCCTTTGTTAAATTTATCTTTAAGTATTTTCTTCGTTTTGATGCTGGGCAGCTAATTTAAAAGGAAGGGAAGCAGGTAGAGACAAAATGATTCTCCAAGATCCAAGATGTAAAAGAAAGGAGAAGAGAAAAGATTCATTTCTACTGTCATCATTGGACCTTCATGATGCAGACCAGCCATAGTTTGGATGCTGGAATCCAGGTTGTCTGTATCCCCTTCCTCCCCTCACAACTCACCATTTTCTCAGGAAATGGGAGGTGGATGTCAGTTACCTGTGTCCTCTACCATAAGATTTATGATTTCACTCTCAAGCCAGGAGATGGGAACTGCAATGTGAATGACATGAGTAATTGTTTGACCTTTTAAAGAACATTTTAACTCCCTACCACCATATACAAAAATAAACTCAAAATGGATTAAAGACCTAAAGGTAAGGTCAGACACTATAAAACTCTTAGAGGAAAACACAGGCAGAATACTCTATGACATAAATCACAGCAAGATCCTTTTTGACCCTCTCCCTAGAGAAATGGAAAGAAAAACAAAAATAAACAAATGGGACCTAATGAAACTTCAAAGCTTTTGCACAGAAAAGGAAACCATAAACAAGATGAAAAGACAACCCTCAGAATGGGAGAAAATATTTGCAAATGAAGCAAATGACAAAGGATTAATCTCCAAAATATACAAGCAGCTCAATATCAAAAAAACAAACAACCCAATCCAAAAATGGGCAGAAGACCTAAATAGACATTTCTCCAAAGAAGATATACAGATTGCCAACAAACACAAAAAAACTAAAAATAGAACTACCATACAACCCAGCAATCCCACTACTGGGCATATACCCTGAGAAAACCATAATTCAAAAAGGGTCATGTATCACAATGTTCACTGCAGCTCTATTTAAGCCAGGACATGGAAGAAACCTAAGTGTCCATCAACAGATGAATGGATAAAGAAAATGTGGTACATATACACAATGGAATATTACTCAGCCATAACAAGAAACAAAATTGAGTTATTTGTAGTGAGGTGGATGGACCTAGAGTCTATCATACAGAGTGAAGTAAGTCAGAAAGAGAAAAACAAATACCATATGCTAACACATATATATGGAATCTAAAACAAAAGTGGTTCTGAAGAACCAAGGGACAGGACAGGAATAAAGATGCAGATGTAGAGAAAGGACTTGAGGACACGGGGAGGGGGAAGGGTAAGCTGGGACGAAGTGAGAGAGTGGCATTGACATACATACACTACCAAATGTAAAATAGATAGCTAGTGGGAAGCAGCTGCATAGCACAGGGAGATCAGCTCCATGCTTTGTGACCACCTAGAGGGGTTGGGTTAGGGAAGGTGGGAGGGAGACGCAAGAGGGAGGGGATATGGGGCTGTATGTATACATATAGCTGATTCACTTTGTTATACAGCCAAAACTAACACAATATTGTAAAGCAATTATACGCCAATAAAGATGTTGAAAAAAAAAGATATACAAGGCAAAAAAGTAAATAAAGAACATTTTAATTCCATTTCTTCATCATCTGATGTATTCTAAGTGCCTTGTCTGTGTCAGGAGCTGATGACACAGCAAGTAACTTACAAGTTAGCCCCTGCTCCAGGGGGCTCATAAACGTGGGAAGGCCACCACACGGACGGTGATATTCAGGGCAGAAAGTGATTCAGTGGAGGAGAGTACACAGGGGTCCTGGATGCCCAGAAGGGCACCGTCTGTGACACCCTTCAGAGGTTCCCGAAGGGTGAGGGCAAGGGCACTGGAAGCAGGCACCGGGAGAGCAGCTCATGAGCAGAAGCGTGGAGAATGGAGCAGGCATGGAAGGTGGGGATAAGAAGTCTCAAGGGGTTCAGTGCAGAGGAGACAGACACATGGGGCTGAGCAGACAGACACATGGGGCGGAGCGCAGACAGTGTGGTCGGAGAGTCCTATTGTCTTTGCTTCAGCAGAGCATCTCCTGCCTGCTTTCCTGAGGGGGTGGTGCCTGCATGTTCCCTGAAACCTCATCCTGGGGTGGAGGGGATGATCGACTATGCATACCTCAGAGTGAAAAACTGATAAAACTTCCACAAGATAGGACTTTTAAAGAGAATTTTGTTTATTTAGTACTATTTAAAGGTACCAAAGCATATAAAGACCACACAATGGATACCCATGTGTCCACACACTAGCTTAAAAATAAAACTGCTCCTGTATGCTGCTCCCCAATCACCAACACCTCCTTCCACCCAGAAGTAACCACTTTCCTGAATTTGGTATTTGTTTTTGGCCCCATGCATCCCTTCATACTTTGTCTCAATACACATGAATGCTTACACTATATTCAGTCCTTGTTGGCTGGCAGATTTTATATGGCATCATTCTGTAGAGAACCTTGTGTAACTTGCTTTTCTCAGAGTTTGAAGTCTCTGATACTCATCCACACTAAGTGCACTTCTGGTGCATATATTTCCTCGCTCTGTACTATCCCACTGTTAGAATGTCCCACAGTTCGTTGTTTCTGGGTCTTTAATTTGCTGACAATTTTTGGCTCTTCCAAGTGCTGCCATGTATCATCTTGGCTTGTGTCTCCTGAATTACAGACAACAGTTCCTCCAGGGAAGAGGTTTTCAAACTGATCTGCAGGGAAAAGATGATTTTATATTGTAACTCTGTACACATATTTTTACAAGAGTTCTAGAAAATAATGCTTGCCCTACCTGGAGTGTACTCTCAGTATTTTCGTTCTATTTCATTTCTTAATGCTGCCCTTGACCCGTTGAACTAGGTTTATGGCTCACGATGACTCCCATCAGCTGAGAAAGGCCCTATTCCCACCTCTCTATTTACTGGACGGGAAATGCTGGGTGTAGGAAGTGCACCCCTCACTTCACCACGTCTGCCAAGTTGTTCTCCTCTTGGCAGTGACAGACCCTGCCTCCAACAGAGAGCAGGACTTTCCATATTGCCAGAAACTTTCATATTGGGCCATCTGGTGAGTATAAAATAGCATTTCACTGTGATCTCATTTGGCATTTCCCTAATGAAAATACCCAATGACTAACGAGGCAAAGCATCTTTTCATGAGCTTCTGGACCGTCCACACTTGCTCTTCTGTGAAATGCCTTTTCATACCTTCTACCCATTTTCCTATACTTTTCTTATTGATTGGTGCAACTTCATTATGCATTCTGTATACTAATCTATTATTTTGTTCCCTGTCTGTGGACCGTCTTGTTGTTTCTATCACTGATTTTTGGTGGTAGTGTCAAATTCTTATATGATTTGTCACAACAAATTCATAAATATTGTCTTGTGCCTGCTGGATCCACCCCCTACCTGGAAAGCAAATTCCAGTCCTCAGTGAGATTTTTTTTAAAAAAGGGAAAAGAAAAGCCCACAGGAGAAACCCCATGTGTTTCCCTGGCAGGAAGGTGACTGAGGAGCCCAAGTCATGGTAAGGATGTCATGAGCACAGACTGCGCCCCACCCCCCCCAGCAGTCCAGACACACCTGTAGGTAGGCCTGAATCCTGCACAGTCCAGTTCCCTGAACCCGCTGGTAGATCCACACATAATGCACGTAATGCATTGTTGGTCTCTCAGCCATTTCTCATGCAACACAAGGTCATTCTGAGGTGGCCCAAGTGCATTCAGTCTGGCAGACAGACAGTAAGCACAGACCATAAGTCCAGTTGTGCAGTTGTGCTGCCTCCCCAGACATCCTCCACATTCTCTGGGGTCACCCCTGTCAGGAGCATCAAGAAAACAGCCTAGGCTATGGGAGACTATGTGCTATTCCTTTTAGAGCCCCAAGAGGGAGATGTGGGCCAGTAGAAGTGAAAGGAGCCTCCATTTAACATTGGATTGAGGAGGGAGGGATGCCAAGGTCAGGTGGAGGCCAGATGAGGCCCTTTGTCACTGCCCCTGGTGATTTTGCCTCCCATTCTATTCTGGCCCGAGGGACGGGATGACCTTGCTGGATAGAACAGAAATATATATGTTCTACCGCATTCTGGAAGCTGTGTGCTTGCGACAGCCCCTTCCGGGAGTAAGTCAGCCAAGCTGATAGTCATACCACTTAGAAATCAGCAATTCTGAAATCCACGTGCAAGAACTTAGGACCCCCCACCTCCCCCAAACATGTGTGCATGGTCATGAGATTGGGAAAGTTGGTGCAGGCAGGAGGGGTCGTCTGGTTGTGGTGTCACTGAGGGATGGGGTTGTCCACATGGACCAACTGACATTTCAGTGCTGGGCAGAGCAGGACTATGACAGTGGCTCATCAGACATTTAAACTTTTAGTAATGGTTCCACCACAACACAGACAGAAAATAGGGAAGGGGCATCTTGCTATGGCCAAGGCCACCCTCACTCTACTCCAGCTGATATTGCCACAACTCCGAGTGTCCCTGGAAGGATGTGTCAGAGCCAAGTATACCCTGGCCACCAGCTCCAGCACACTAGCCCTGGGATTGTTAAGACACACTTGCTTCCTCTCCAGGGATCTTACTGGGACAGAGATCATGCCACTGCTCTGCCACTCACAGTGCCTTCTGCGATGGAGTCACAGGGATGGGGAGCTTCCAGACAGCTACTCTCTCACTCTGCACTTGCCAATGACTGCACACCTCCCTCTTTAGAAAAGGACAAGCTGAGTCTCATTTCTGTATCTCCAAAACAGTATGACAACATGGAATGGGACTTTGACTGAGTTTTGGCTGAGAACACACCCAAAGGTGCTAACCACACCTCCCCTGGTCTCCAGTCATCAGTGCCATGCCCATCTTCAGGCCTGCACCTCAGCATAACCCTGGAATGAGACCTGTCAGTAGGAGACAGGCTCCCAGGATTAGGAGGAGGCCTCCTGAGCTCCTGCACTCACAGGCCCATTCCTGTTGCAAGAACAGACACATAACATTCCTGAAACAGATGGGCAGCACCCCAGATCTGAAGGATGTGGATAGGTCCCCCCTGGAGAAGCCAGGAAGAGAATGGAGAAGGGCTGGTGGCTGGCAGGATTGGGCAGAGGAAAAGCTGTATGTACAGAAAGTGGAGAGGCAAAGATATGTGAATTTTCCCAAAGCCAAGTGACACTGATCCCCAAGGTATCAGGTGTGAGTCATCCTAAAAGGACCCTGCCTAAGAGGGCAGACTGTCAGATGAAGTGCCCCTGGGGTCACAGCAAGGCTAGGAGCTGAGAAGAAGAAAGAAGTCAACCAGAAAATGTGGGATCCAATTAAGGGAATGTGCAGAGAGGCAGTCCCTCTACATCCTCAAAGAATACCACAGATACCTCGCTCCCTTATCACCCACTTCCTACCTCATGGCAAGGTCACTGTTAGAAATGACAAAGGACAGCCTATAGAGAAGCACCACCAGCATCTGCTAAACAGAAGCACCTAGGATTTTCTCCCTCATCTTATTCCCCATCTGTACCTCCTCCTTCACCTGCACTAGCCTGAATGGATCAACTCTTGAAGGGCATGAAGGCACAGACCCATGCCCCCTTCTCAGCCTGGCCTGTGCCAGTGAGGGCAGGAGCTTTGGCTGGACAACAGGATGCACTTTCATATTTCCATTTAAACTAGACTTCACTTCTTTGTGTGTTTTATTTTCCCAACTTTTATAATGGTTTTCAAACATACAGACAAGCTGGGATAATAGTACAGTAAGATCAGGATATCCTCCTCTTTCAATGAGGTGAAAGACTTGTATACTAAAAATTACAAAACATTTCTGAAAGAAATTTTGAAAGACATAAATAAATGGAAAGACAACCCATGTCCATGGATTGGAAGAAATATAATTATTAAGATGACACAGTTACCAAGACTGATCAATGATTCAATGGAATCCCTATCAAAAGTCCAAGAACGTTTTTTCAGAGATGGAAAAGTAGATCCTCAAATTCAAATGGAATTGCAACAGCCCTGAACAGTCAAAACAATCTTGAAAAAGGAGAATAAAGTTGGAGGACTTACATTTCCCAATTTCAGAAATTACCATAAAGCTACAGTAATCAAAACTGTGTGGTAATGGCATAAGGATAAACCTACAGATCAATGGAATAGAATTGAGAGTCCAGAAATAAATCTACATATATATGGCCAACAGATTTTCAACAAGGGTGCAAGTCTATTCAATGGGGAAAGAATACTGTCTTCAACAAATGGTGCTGGGATAACTAGATATCTACATGCAAAACTATGAAGTTGGACCCTTACCTCATACCATTTACAAAAATTTATTCAAAATAGATCAACAATGTAAATATAAGAGATAAAACTCTTGGAAGAAAACATTTAAATCTCCATGACCTTGGGTTTGGCAATGGATCTTTAGATATTAAATCCAAAGAAAAAAAACAGACAAATTGAACATTATCAAAATTAAGAACGTTTGTTCAACAAATGATATTATTAAGGAAGGAAAAAGAAAACTGTCAGAAGAAAATATTTATAAATTGTATATATGATAAAAAGCTCAATATACATAAAGAATTCTTACAACTCAATGACAAAAAGACAAACAACTCAATTTAAAAATGGACAAAGGACTTGAAGGACATTTCTGCAAAGAAGATATACAAATGGGCAACAAGCATATAAAAACACGCTCAACATCATTAGTCCCTAGGGAAATACAAATCAAAACCGCAATGAGATATCACTTCATACCTACTAGGATGACTATAATTTTTTTTAAAAGGAAAATAAATGTTGCAAGGATCTGGGGAAATTGGAACCCTCATACAACTGCTAGTGAGAATGCAAAACGGTGCAGCTGCTGTGGAGATCAGTTTGACGATTCCTCAAGAAAGTTAAACATAGAATTAACATATGAAGCAGAAATTTCATTCCTAAGTACAGTCAGCCCTCCATATCTGTGGGTTCCACATCCACAGATTCAGGCAAGAGTGATTATAAATATTTAGGGAAAAAATTCCAGAAAGTTCCAAAAAACTTTCAAAACTTGGCTTTGCAACAGGCCAGCAACTCTTCACACAGCATTCACATCGTGTTAGGTATTACAAGTCATCTAGAGATGATTTAAAGTATACAAGTGTTTATCCATGGGTTATATGCAAATACTACACCATTTTATATAAGGGTCTGGAGCATCCACAGATTTTAGTATCCATGGCAGATCCTGGAACAAATCCCCTGTGGATACAGAGGAATGACTATATATACCCAAAAGAATTAAAAACAGGGACTCAAATAGACACTTGCACACCGTGTGCATTGCAGCATTATTCACAATAGTAAAAAGGTGGAGACAAGCCAAGTATCTATTAACAGATGAAATGATAAACAAATGTGGTAAATACATACAATGGGATATTATTCAGTCATAAGAACAAATGAAATTCTGAAACATGGATGAACCTTGAATACATTATGTCAGGTAAAATAAGCTGGATACAAAAGAACAATTATTGTAGGATTCCACTCATATGAAGTATCTAGAATAGGCAAATTATAGAGGCAGTAAGTAAATTAGAGGTTACCAGGGGCTCTGGGAAGTGGGAAATGAGTTATTGCTTAATGGGTACAGAGTTTCTGTTTTGGGGTGATGAAAAGTTTTGGAAGTAGTGATAAGGGTTGCACAAAATCGTGAATGTAATTAATAGCACCAAATTGTACACTTAAAATGGTGAATTTTATGTTATATGTATTCTACCACAATAAAAAATATTAAAGATAGTTGGTGGTTTCCAGGTGTGAAATGGGAGAGAATGATGACCGGGACTAGAAACCTACAGGGTCAGAGCTCTTTACCCTGCTAGGCCAGAGGGGAACCCGTTGGCATACCAGGGTCCACTTACTCTCACACAGGAGCTTCCTTGCTGCAATATAGCAGTCATGGATCTGGAGTGGGTGGAGATATGGGGCCACAGGGAGGCTTGTGCAGAGGTGACAGGGCACAGCTCTACCTTTCTACCTTCTCCTTCCACTGTGGAAATCTTGTTCCCACTTGTCTCCAGCTTTATTCCAAGTCATGCTTGGGAAGTGCTGAGCCTGTATCTGGGAGCGCCTCCAAACTAGGCCATAGCTGGGTGCACTGTGAAGAGGCTGACTTACGGTATTGTGATTTTATCTGTCTGTGAATAATACAAATCTTCTCATTCCCCTTTCCTTCCCTACCAACTTATCCACCTTGCTATATTGCAGCAAGGAAGCTCCTGTGTGAGAGTAGGTAGACCCTGGTGTGCTGATGGGTTCCCCTCTGGCCTAGCAGTGTAAAGAGCTTTGATCCTGTAGGTTTCTAGTCCCAGTCATCATTCTCTCCCATTTCACACCTGGAGATTTTGATATGTTTCAGAGAGATAAGGGAATGTTGGGGATGGGGTGGTGGAATGCAGGTGTTTCATCAAGGTGACCATCAAGGTATTCAGGATGGCATGAGCTAGAACAGGAATGAGAGGGTGGTATCCAAAGGGGAGTTGGAGAGCAGTCCCATCACAGGGACTGGAAGGGGGAACTCCATGTGGGGCTCTGCATGCAGCCTTTGTAGTGCAGGCAGAACCCTGTGACTCGGGCAGCCTTAGGGACGGTGCTCAGGCAAACATGATACAGAAGAGCAAATCCTCCAGAAGACCTGTCCACAGAGTCTGCACTTGCAGGGAACTGCAGCACAACACATTCTCACAATATGGCCTGGGTGAGCCTTGGGGTCCTAATGTAGCCCAGGGAGAGCAAGGCGGCCAGGAAAAAGATGGCCAACAATTCCTCAACACCTGGCGAGCAAACACACATATTACCTACATTGTACAGTCATTCTCACACCTACAGTTCCCAAAACAGCACTCGCTTATCACAGCTGTGGTGGTCTGGAATAAAGCTCATAGGGAAAAGGAATTTTGTTCTAGTTTGCCATTTTTAAAAAGCAAATTCACAACCCTTTGAATTTTTAGTCATACAAGTTAAAGCATCAAAAAGGACATATGCCCTGGACTCGGAACCACTGCCACCGCTGCTGCCATCATCACTAACATCCAGCATTTCAAAACTTATTAAAAAACTACAGTAATAAAGACAGTATGCTACTGGCATGAGAATAGACATACATATTAATGGAACTGAATGGAAAGTCTAGAGATAAATCCTTACATTTAGGGGCAATTGATCAACAAGAGTACCTGGGCAATTCAATAGGGAAAGAATAAACTTTTCAATAAATGGTGCTAGGACAACTGGATATTTACTTGCAAAAGAATAGTTACACCCCTCCCTACACATTTTACAAATATTAATTCAAACTATTCATACACCTAATTAAATGTAAGGGCTAAAACTATAATGATCTTAGAAGAAAATATAAGAGTAAATTTTTGTGACCTTGAGTTAGGCAATGGCTGCTTAGGTATGACACCAAAAACAAAAGTGACCAAAAAAAAAAAAAAAAGATGAATCAGACAATCAAAATTAAAACCTTTTATGCTTCAGAAGATACCGTGAAGAAAGTGAAAAGACAACTCAAAAAATGAGAGAAAATATTTGCACAGTACAGTGTGATCCAGCAAATGAAGGAGAAATTGAGACTTTCCTGGTAAAGAAAAGCTGAGGGAGTTCATCACCATTAGACCTACCTACAAGAAATGCTGATTTCCTTCAAGTTGAAATGAAGGGATTATAGAAAGCAATATGAAAGCTCTCTGGTAAAGATAACTGCATAGAAAATACAGAATCTTGTCGTATTGTAATGTTGGGGTGTAAATCACTTTTAATTCTGGTATAGCATTAGAGAGAAAAAGCATAAAATTAACTCTAAGTCTACGTTAATAGATATATAATATTAAAATGTAATTTGCATGTGATAATATTTATAGTAAGAAATATATATTTGGGGCTTCCTTGGTGGCGCAGTGGTTGAGAGTCCGCCTGCTGATGCAGGGGATGTGGGTTCGTGCCCCAGTCCGGGAGGATCCCACATGCCGTGGAGCGGCTGGGCCCGTGGGCTGGGGCCACTGATCCTGCGCGTCCGGAGCCTGTGCTCCGCAGCGGGAGAGGCCACAACAGTGAGAGACCTGCGTACTGCAAAAAAAAAAAAAAAAAAAAGAAATATATATTTGGCCTTAGTCACCAGTCCAGGCACAGAGATCCTAAAACCCTTGGAATTTACTTGGAGATACACCTTGGAGATAAATGTGTCTCTTCTTATATTAATGAGGTGACTTTTGGGCCACACCTAAGTATGCATGGGGGCTGGTTGCCAGGAGAACCAACCAGTGATTAAAGGTTTGGACATTCAGCCCCAAACCCCTGACCTCTGGGAGGGGAGAGGGGTTGGAGGTTAAATCAATCACTAACAGCCAAAGATTTAATTAGTCATACGTATGTAATGAGGCTTCCATAAAAACCTAAAGGGATGGGGTTTGGAGAACTTTCAGGTTGATGAACATATGGAGGTTTGGGGAGAGTAGCATGCTCAGAAAGGGCATGCCCTTTCCCCATATCTTGCCCTATGCATCCCTTCCATATGGCTGTTCCTGAGTTATATCCTTTTATAATAAATTGATGATCTAGTAAGTAAATGTTTCTCTGAGTTCTGAGAGCCACTCTATAAATTAATCAAACTGAAGAAGGGGTTTGCTGAAACTTCCAATCTATAGCCAGTGGATCAGAAGCATAGGTAAAAACCTGGGCTTGCAACTGACATCTGGAAGTGGGTTGGGAAGCTGTCTGTGAGACTGAGCCCTTAACCTGTGGGATCTGATGCTATCTCTAGGTAAACAGCGTCAGAACTGAGTTGAATTGTAGGACACCCAGCTGGTGTCTGAGAATTACTTGTCATTGTTGGTGTGGAAACACCCCCCCACACACACACACACGCTGTAACTGGTTGCAGAATGAAGACTTTCTTGATGGTGGCATGAGGAAGAACCCAAACACACACATTGGAATTGGTGACCAGAAAACATTTTATTGCAATATTAATAACATATAGTTGGGGGAGGGGGACAGAAATGTAAAGGAATAGAGATTTTGTATATGATTGAAGTTAAGTTGTTGTCAGCTTAAAATAGATTGTTATAACTTCAAGATGTTTTATGTAATCTCCCTGTTCACCACAAAGAAAATACCTATAGAAGATACACAAAAGGAAATGAGAAAGGAAACAAAGCACATCACTGCAAACAAACAAAAATCAATGAAACAGGAAGGAAGGCAACAAGAGAGGAAATGAGATACCAAATAGCTATAAGATATACAGAAAACAATTAACAAGATAGCAGTAGTAAGTCCTTCCTTATCACTAATTAATTTAGTGGGTTATACTCCCCAATTAAAATGATATACTGTCAGAATGGATTAAAAAGAAAAAAATATCCAGCTATGTGCTGTCTAAATGAGACTCACGTTAGATCAAATGATGCACCCAGGGTGAAAGGGAAAAGATGGAAAAAATTATTCCATGCAAATGATAAACAAAAGAGAGCAGAAGAGGCCATACTTATATCACACAAAATAGATTTTAAGTCAAAAACTGTCAAGAGACAAATAGGACATTATATAATGTTAAAAAGGACAATTCTTTAGGAAGATATAACAATTTAACTATATATGCACCAAACACCAGAGTTCCCAAATATATGTAGCAAATATTGAGAGAATTGAAGGGAGAAATAGCAACACAATAATAGTAAAAGGATTCAATACTCCACTTTCAATAATGGATAGAAAAACCAGACCAATAAGGAAAGAGAAGACTTGAACAATACTATAAAGCAATGGACCTAACAGACACATACAGAACACTCCATCTAACACATTTTCCTCAAGCATCCATGAAACTTTATCCAAGATGGCCACATGTTAGGCCACAAAACAAGTTTTAATTTAAGAAGATTGAAATCATACCAAGTATCTTTTCTGACCACAATGCAATGAAACTAGAAATCAATAGCAGAAGGAAAACTGGGAAATTCACACATATGTGGACATTAAGCAACACATTCTTAAAGAACCAATGAGTCAAAGAAAAAATATCACAAGAAAAATTTTAAAACTATCTTGAGACAAATGAAAAATAACATCCCCAAACTTATGGGAATGCAGTTAAAGCAATACTAAGAGGGAAATCTATGGTTGTAATCAGATTAAGAAGAAATATCTCAAATCCACAACCTAATTTTACACCTCAAGGAACTAGAAAATGAAGGAAAAAACTAAATCCAAAGATAGCAGAAGGAAGGGAATAATGAAGATTAGAGTAGAAATAAGTGAAATAAAGAAAAGAAAAACAATAGAAAAAATCAACAAAACACAGGGTTTTTTTAAGATCAACAAAATTGACAAGCCCTTAGCAAATTAACCAAAGGAAAAAGAAGTCTCAAATAAAATCAGAAATGGAAGAGGGAACATTACAAGTGATACCAAAGAAATAATAAGGAATGTAAGAGACTACTATGAACAATTATACAGCAAAAAATTGGATAATTTAGAAGAAATTAATAAATTCCTAGAAACATACACCCTATCAAGACTTAATCACAAAGAAATAGAAAATCTGAACAGACCTAGTAAAGAGATTGAGTCAGTAATCAAAAATCTCCCAACAAAGGAAATCTTAATACCAGATGGTTTCACTGGAGAATTCTACCATACTTTTTTTAAATTAACACCTATTCTCTTCAAACTCTTCCAAAAAGTTAAAGAAAAGTGAATACTTCCAAACTCATTCTGTGAGGTCAACATTCCCTGATATCAAAGATAGACAAAGATACTATTAAAAAACTACAAACCAATATCCCCAATTATCATAGATACAAAAATCCTCAACAAAATACTAGCAAACTTAATGCAACAGCACATTTAAAGGATTACACAGCATGACCAATTAAAATTTATTCCTTGGTACAAGGATGGTTCAATAGATATGAAAACCAACCAATGTAACACACCATATTAACATAATGAAAGACCAAAAATATGACCATCTCAATAGATACAGAAGTATTTGACAAATTTCAACACCCTTCTTTTGTTTTTTTTTGTTTTTTTTTGCGGTACGCGGGCCTCTCACTGCTATGGCTTCTCCCATTGCAGAGCACAGGCTCCGGATGCACAGGCTCAGTGGCCATGGCTCACAGGCCCAGCCACTCCACGGCATGTGGGATCTTCCCAGACCGGGGCACAAACCCGTGTCGCCTGCATCAGCAGGTGGACTCTCAACCACTGTGCCACCAGGGAAGCTCCCAACACACTTCTTTGATAAAAAGACTTAAAAAGTAGGAAGAGATTGAAACAAGCTCAATGTAATAAAGGCCGTATCTGCAAAGCTCACAACTAAAATCATACTCAATAGTAAAAAACTGAAAGTTTTTCCTCTATAATGAGGAACAAGGCAAGTATGCCCACACTTACTGCTTCTACTGAGTATAGTACTAGAAGTCCTGGCCAGAGCAGTCAGGCAAGAAAGAGAAATAAAAACCATCTAATTTAGAAAGGAAGAAGTCAAAATATCTCTATTTGCAGATGACATATTCTTCTATGTAGAAAACCCTGAACATTATATGTGCATACACACACACAGACACAGAGTTAAAGCTAATAAATAAATTCAGCAAAGTCATAGGACACAAAAATCCATTTCTATATAGTAACAATGAATAATCCAAAAAGGAAATTAAGAAAACAGTCCCACCTACAAAAGCATCAAAAAGAATAAAATAATTAGGAATAAATTTAACCAAGGAGGTGAAAGATTTGTAAAATGACAAAAACTACAAAACAATGGCAAAGAAATTAAAGAAGACACAAATAAATGGAAAGACATCATTTGTTCATGGATTGGAAGAATTAATATTGACACACCACTGTATTTAAAATAGAAAATGAACAAGGACTTACTGTATAGCAAAGGGAACTCTGCTCAATATTGTGTAATAAGCTAAATGGGAAAACAATTTGAAAAAGAATAAATACATGTATATATATAACTCAGTCATTTGCTGTACACCTGACACTAATACAACATTGTTAATCAACTATGCTCCAATATAAAATAAAATTTTTTTTAAAAATTATCCATACCACCCAAAGGGATCTACAGATACAATGTAATGTCTCTTAAAATCCCAATAGCATTTTTTGAAATATAGGAAAAAAATCCTAAAATTTATTGGAAACTCAAGGGGCCCCCAAAAGCCAAAATGGACTTTTAAAAAGAAGAAGAAATTTGAAGGCTTCACATGTCCTGATTTCAAAAACATGTTATAAAGCTACAGCAATAAAAACAGTGTGGTACTGGAATAAAGACAGACATATAGTCTAATGGAACAAAATAGAGAGCCCAGAAATTAATCCTCACATATATGGTCAAGTGATCTTTGAAGGATGCCAAGACCACTCAACTGGGAAAATCTCTTCAACAAATGGTGTTGGGAGAACTGGATATCCACATGAAAAAGAATAAAAGTGGACCTTTACATTATACTACATACAAAAATTAACTCAAAATGGGTTAAATGCCTAAACACAAGACCTCAAGCTGTAAAACTGCTAGAAGAAAACATAGGGAGAAACTTTCATGACATTAGACTTGGTAATGATTTCTTGGATATGACACCCAAATCCTGTGACAAAAAAAAGAAAAAAAAAGACAAATGGAAGTACATTAAACTTAAAAACTTCTTTGCATGAAGGGAAACAACAGAGTGAAAGGATAATCTGCAAATGGGAGAATACATTTGCAAATCATGTATCTGATATATATATATATATATATATATATATATAAATATAAATATACATATATAAAAATATTCTTTATATATATAAAGAATCATACAACTCAATAGCAAAAACAAACAAAAAACCTGATTTTAAAATGGATAGAGGAACTGAATAGTCATTTTTCCAAAAGAGATATACAAATGGCCAACAGGTACACAAGAAAGTTGTTGACATCAAATCATCAGGGAAATGCAAGTCAAAACCACAATAAGATATCACCTTACACCCATGGCTACTATTGGCATAGTCATTGAGAATATTGGTGAGGATATGGAAAAACTGGAACACTTGTACACTGTTGGTGAGAACGTTAATGGTGCAGCCACTTTGGAAAGCAGTATGGAAGTTCCACAAAAAATTAAAGATAGAATTATCAAATGATCCAGCAAACCCACTTCTGGGTATTTATCCAAAAGAATTGAAAGTGAGATCTTAAGAGATATTTGCACACCCATGTTCATTGCAAGCATTAATCACAATAGCCAAGAGGTGGAAGTAACTCAATGTCCATTTACAGATAAATGAATAAATAAAATGTGATATATATATGAATATATATATATTCATGAATATATATATATATTCATATATATTCTCATATATATATATATAATTTCCTTCTTTTTAAAAGTTGAATATATATATTAGGGGAGAGGCAGCACTTCAAAAGGAGGGCCTCCCAAGCCTGGAGTTCTGGAGTTTGGAGGTAAGGCCCTGAGTGAGGCTGTGTGAGTGGGGTTTAGGCCCAGATCTTTGGAGGGGGTTATTATAGATAGATAGATAGATAGATAGATAGATAGATAGATATAGATATAGATATATATTTAACCTTTAAAAAGAAGGAAATTTTGGATTAAGAGAGAGAAGGAAAAAGATAGCAGAGTAGAAGGATGTGGGCTCATCTTTTCTTCTGAAAACACCAAAATCACAACTAACTGCTGAACAACCACCACCAAAACAACAACAACAACAAAAAAAAAGCACTGTAACCTACCAAGACACAGTACATCCAAAGACAAAGAAGCCACAGTCACTATAAAATCCCATACCCACTGGGTGGACAACACACAAACTGGAAAATAATTATACCATGGAAGTTATCCCACAGGAATGAAAGTCCTGAGTCCCATGTCAGACTCCCCAGCCTGGAGGTCTGGCAAAAGGAGGAGGAGCCCCCAGAGAATATGACTATGAAGGCCAGTGGGGTTTGAGTGCAAGAATTCCACGGGACTGAGGGAAACAGAAACTCCACTCTTGGAAGGCACACACAAAGTCTCGTGTGCACTAGGACCCAGGAAAAAAGCAGTGATCTCATAAGAGACTGAGCCAGACCTACCTGCTAGTATTGGAGGGTCTCCTGTGGAGGCGAGGGGGTGACTGTGGCTCACTGCAGGGATGAAACACTGGCAGTAGTAGTTCTGGGAAGTACTCATTGGCGTGAGCCTTCCTGGAGGCCACCATTTTCTCACCAGGACCTGGCCCCACCAAACAGTCTGTGGGCTCCAGTGCTAGGATGACTCAGGCCAAACGGCCAACAGGACAGGAACACAGCCTCACCCACCAGCAGGCGGGCTGCTTAGAGTGTCCCTGAGCATACAGCTATCTGCTAAACACACCCATTTACACTGTCCTGCCCACCAGAGGGACAGATCCAGCTCCCCCCACCAGTGAGCAAGCACCAGTCCCTCACACCAGGAAGCCTGCATAAGCCTCTTAGACAGCCTCATCTCCCAGAGATGCAAGAAGCAAGAAGCAAGAAGAACTACAACTCTGCTGTAACAGAGGCTGCAATCACAGAAATTTAGACAAAATGAGACAGCTGAGGAATATGTCCCAGATGAAGGAACAAGATAAAACCCCAGGAGAACAGCAAAGTGAAGTGGAGATAGGCAATCTACCAGAAAAAAAAAAAAATTCAGAGTAATAACAGTGAAGATGATCCAAGATCTTGGAAAAAGAATGGAGGCACAGAACAAGAAGATAGAATATTTAGAGATAACAAGAAGATAGAATATTCTTCTAGAGACCTAGAAGAACTAAAGAACAAACAGAGATGAACAATACAATAACTGAAATAAAAAATACACTAGAAGGGGAGGCAGAGTCAAGGTGGCACACTAGGAAGACGCAGAATTCACGTCTTCTCACAACTAGGGCACATATCAGGCACCAATGGGAGACCACAGACACCTAAGGAGACGGGAGGAACCCCCAGTGACCAGGTAGGATGTGGAATGTGGGGGAAGTGAAGGGGGAGGAAAGTAGAGGTGGGATGGGACTGGCACTCCTGAGGGGCGGCTGGGGGAGGGAAAGGGATCCCATGCCTGAAGGGGGAAGTTGGGGAACCTTTGGGAGGGCAGAGGATCAAAAGGGATCATGACCAGTTTTCCCCTGCTCACTTGTGCCTCCAGGAACCTGCTGGGATCCCGGGCCCGGTCCTCTGCCCACCTAGGCCCCCTCCAGCCATGCGGGTCCTGAAGGAGTGGGAGGGAGGGAAGGGGGAGCAAAAGTAAAAGCCGGACCTCTGGGACCAGTACCCCTGAGGGGTGGTTGGGGGAGGGGAGGAGTTGCTACACCCAATGGGACCCACCCACGGTTAGGGGTACAGCGGCGACAGGGGAGACCCTTGGGGAGATGGTGGGGGAGGGACATGAAGGAATGGAAAGGAATGGGACGAGTGCTTTTCTTGTCCACTTGAGCACTGGGAAGCCTGTTGGGCTCTCAGGACTAATCCTCTGCCCTTGTAGCCTCCCTCCTGCCATGCAGAGTACAAGCCCCACCCTTACACCCCCACCTCTACACTCAGAGACCCCCTCTGAGACCCCCTCCAACATGCTGGGCCTAAACCCCACCCACACACCCTCACTCAGGGCCTTACCTCTAAACTCCAGAACTCCAGACATTGGAGGCCCTCCTTTCGATGTGCTGTCTCTCCCTCTCCACGCAGGCCCCTCCTCAGTCTTGAATGGCACCCTGCCATGGCACAACGCACACTCAGATGTCACCCCTCCACACTGCCTAGGTCCCACCCCACCCTAAACAATGCCCCTGCCTAAGTTCCACCCCTGCATAAATTCTGCCCCCATAGCAAAGGCTTATTTTTTTTTTCTCTTTTCCTATTTTAGATTGGGGTTCTGTTTTACATTGTTAATTCATGGTTCTTGATTCTTGTATATTTTTATTTTTCCTAATAAATATTTCATTTTTCTAACTATATTTTATTCTTTATTCTTTGTTATTGTTCTCTCCTTTGGCTTCTTTCCCACCCCCACCCCTTTTTTTTTTCTGTTGTGGTTTTCTTTTACCTTGCTGCAGTTGTTGCAATTATAGTTTTACTATTCCTAATATATTTTTTACCTCTCTAATTTTATTTTCTTTTATTCTTTGATATTTTACTGTTCCATTTGTTTCCTTTCTTTTTTTTTAGCCATGCCTTGAAGCTTGTGGCTCATGGTTCCCAAGCCAGAGGTTGGGCCTGAACTCCTGTGGTGGAAGCGCTGAGTCTAAACTACTGGACTAACAGAGAACCTCAGACCACAGGGAATATCAATTGGAGTGAGGCCTCATGGAGGTCCTCATCTCAGCACCAAGACCCAGCTCTATACAACTGCCTGCAAACTCCAGTGCTTGGCCAGTCTCAGGCCAAACAACAAGTAAGTTAGGAACACAGCACCAACCATCAAAAAAGAAAAAATGAGACGTGCCGCAGCACATGGAGCAGGGAAGTCATGCAGAGCCCTTAGCCCATGCTGCGCTGGCCGATAACACTCCAGAGAGGCCGCAGGGAGGGGGATGTGGTGCAATGGCCATGTGGATGACAGGCTCTCGGTGCTCCAGGAAGACGTCAGGGCTGTGCCTCTGAGGTGGGAGAGCCAAGTTCAGGACACTGGTTCACAAGAGACCTCCCAGCTTTATGTAATATCAAACGGCAAAAATCTCCCAGAGATCTCCATCTCAACACCAAGACCCAGCTCCACTCAATGACCACTAAGCAACAGTGCAGGACACCCCATGCCAAACAACTAGCAAGACAGGAACAAAACCACATCCATTAGCACAGAGGCTGCCTAAAATCATAATAAGGCCACAGATGCCCCATATCACACCACCAGACATGGACGTGCCCACCAGAAAGAAAAGATCCAGACACATCCACCAGAACACAGGCACCAGTCCCCACCACCAGGAATCCTACACAACCCACTGAACCAAACTTAGCCACTGAGGATAGACACCAAAAACAATGGAAACTACAAACCTGCAGCCTGTGAAAAGGAGACCCAAAACACAGTAAGTTAAGTGAAATGAGAAGACAGAGAAACACACAGCAGATGAAGGAGCAAGGCAAAAACCCACCAGATCTAAGAAATGAAGTGGAAATAGGCAGTCTACCTGAAAAAGAATTCAGAATAATGATAGTAAAGATGACACAAAATCTTGGAAATAGAATGGAGAAATTAAAAGAAATGATTAACAAGGACCTATAAGAAATAAAGAGCAAACAAACAGTGATGAACAACACAATAAATGAAATTAAAACTTCTCTAGAAGGGATCTGTAGCAGAATAACTGAGGCAGAAGAACAGATAAGTGACCTGGAAGATAAAATAGTGGAAATACCTACTGCAGAGCAGAAAAATGAAAAAAGAATGAAAAGAATCGAGGACAGTCTCAGAGACCTCTGGGACAACATTAAATGCACCAACATTCGAATTATAGGGCTCCCAGAGGAAGAAGAGAAAAACAAAGGGACTGAGAAAACATTTCAAGAGATTATAGTTGAAAATTTACCTAATATGGGAAAGGAAATTGTTAATCAAGTCCAGGAAGCACAGAGAGTCCCATACAGGATAAATCCAAGGAGAAACATGCCAAGACACATATTAATCAAACTGTCAAAAATTAAATACAAACAAAAAATACTAAAAGCAGCAAGGGAAAAACAACAAATAACACACAAGGGAATTCCCATAAGGTTAACAGCTGATCTTTCAATAGAAACTCTGCAAGTCAGAAGGGAGTGACAGGGCATATTTAAAGTGATGAAGGGGAAAAACCTACAACCAAGATTACTCTACCCAGCAAGGATCTAAATCAGATTTAATGGAAAAATTAAAAACTTTAGAGACAAGCAAAAGCTAAGAGAATTCAGTACCACCAAACCAGCTTCACAACAAATGCTAAAGGAACATCTCTAGGCAGGAAACACAAGAAAAGGAAAAGACCTACAATAACAAACCCAAAACAATTCATAAAATGGTAAAAGGAACATACATATTGATAATTACCTTAAACGTAAATAGATTAAATACTCCAACCAAAAGACATAGACTGGCTGAATGGATACAAAAGCAGGACCCATATATATGCTGCATACAAGAGACCCAATTCAGACCTAGGGACACATAAGGACTGAAAGTGAGGGGATGGAAAAGATATTCATGAAAATGTAAATCAAAAGAAAGCTGGAGTAGCAATTCTCATATCAGACAAAATAGACTTTAAAAAAAAGACTATTACAAGAGACAAAGAAGGATATTACATAATGATCAAGGGATCAATCCAAGAAGATATAATAATTGTAAATATTTATACACCCAACATAGGAGCGCCTCAATACATAAGGCAAATATTAACAGCCGTAAAAGGGGAAATTGACAGTAACACATTCATAGTAGGGGACTTTAACACCCCACTTTCACCAATGGAAAGATCATCCAAAATGAAAATAAATAATGAAACACAAGCTTTAAGTGATACATTTAACAAGATGGACTTAATTGATATTTATGGGACATTGCAACCTAAACCAACATAATACACATTCTTCTTAAGTGCTCATGGAGCATTCTCCAGGATAGATCATATCCTGTGTCACAAATCAAGCCTTGGTAAATTTAAGAAAATTGAAATTGTATCAAGTATCTTTTCTGACCATAACACTATGAGACTGGATATCAATTACAGGAAAAAAATCTGTAAAAATCACAAACACATGGAGGCTAAACAAGACACTACTAAATAACCAAGAGATCACTGAAGAAATCAAAGAGGAAATCAAAAAATACCTAGAAACAAATGACAATGAAAACACGACGACCCCAAACCTATGGGATGCAGCAAAAGCAGTTCTAAGAGGGAAGTTTATAGCAGTACAAGCCTACCTTAGAAACAAGAAACAGCTCAAATAAACAACCTAACACTACACCTAAAGCAATTAGAGAAAGAAGAACAAAAATCCCAAAAGTTAGCAGAAGGAAAGAAATCATAAAGATTAGACCAGTGATAAATGAAAAAGAAATGAAGGAAATGATAGCAAAAATCAATAAAATGAAAAGCTGGTTCTCTGAGAAGATAAACAAAATTGATAAAGCATTAGCCAGACTTATCAAGAAAATAAGGGAGAAGACTCAAATCAATAGAATTAGAAATGAAAAAGGATAAGCAACAACTGACACTGCAGAAATACAAAGGATCATGAGAAATTACTACAAGCAAATATATGCCAATAGAATGGACAATCTGGAAGAAATGGACAAGTTCTTAGAAAAGCAAAACCTTCCGAGACTGAACCAGGAAGAAATAGAAAATATGAAGAGACCAATCACAAGCACTGAAATTGAAACTGTGATTAAAACTCTTCCGACAAACCAAAGGCCATGACCAGATGGATTCACAGGTGAATTCTATCAAACATTTAGAGAAGAGCTAACAGTTATCCTTCTCAAACTCTTCCAAAATATAGCAGAGGGAGGAACACTCCCAAACTCATTCTAGGAGGCCACCATCACCCTGATACCAAAACCAGACAAAGATGTCACAAAGAAAGAAAAGTACAGGCCAATATCACTGATGAACATAGATGCAAAAATCCTCAACAAAATACTAGCAAACAGAATCAAACAGAACATTAAAAAGATCATACACCATGATCAAGTTGGGTTTATCCCAGGAATGCAAGGATTCTTCAATATACGCATATCAATCAATGTGATACACCATAGTAACAAATTGAAGGAGAAAAACCATATGATCATCTCAATAGATGCAGAGAAATGTTTCGAAAAAATTCAACACCCACTTATGATAAGAACACTACAGAAAGTAGGCATAGAAGGAACTTTCCTCAGCATAATAGAGGCCATATATGACAAACCCAAAGCCAACATCGTCCTCAATGGTGAAAAACTGAAAGCATCTGCACTAATATCAGGAACGAGGCAAGGTTGTCCACTCTCACCACTCTTATTCAACATAGTTTTGGAAGTTTTAGCAACAGCAATCAGAGAAGAAAAAGGAATCCAAATCGGAAAAGAAGAAGGAAAACTCACTGTTTGCAGATGACATGATACTATACATAGAGAATCCTAAAGATGCTATCAAAAAACTACCGGAGCAAATCAATGAATTTGGTAAAGTAGCAGAATATGAAATTAATGCACAGAAATCTCTTGCATTCCTATATATTAATGATGAAAAATCTGAATGTGAAATTAAGAAAACACTCCCATTTACCATTGCAACAAAAAGAATAAAATATCTAGGAATAAACCTACCTAAGGAGAAAAAAGACCTGTATGCAGAAAATTATAAGACACTGATGAAAGAAACTAAGGAAGATACAAACAGATGGAGAGATATACCATGTTCTTGGATTGGAAGAATCAACATTGTGAAAATGACTCTACTACCCAAAGCAATCTACAGATTCAATGCAATCCCTATCAAACTACCACTGGCATTTTTCACAGAACTAGAACAAAAAATTGCACAATTTTTATGGAAACACAAAAGACCCCAAATCACCAAAGCAACCTTGAGAAAGAAACTCGGAGCTGGAGGAATCAGGCTCCCTGACTTCAGACTATACTACAAAGCTACAGTAATCAAGACAGCATGGTACTGGCACAAAAACAGAAAGATAGATCAATGGAACAGGATAGAAAGCTCAGAGATAAACCCGCACACATATGGTCACCTTATCTTTGATAAAGGAGGCAGGAATGTACAGTGGAGAAAGGACAGCCTCTTCAATAAGTGGTGCTGGGAAAACTGGACAGGTACATGTAAAAGTTTGAGATTAGATCACTCCCTAACACCATACATAAAAATAAGCTCAAAATGGATTAAAGATCTAAATGTAAGGCCAGAAACTGTCAAACTCTTAGAGGAAATCATAGGCAGGAACACTCTATGACATAAATCACAGCAAGATCCTTTTTGACCCACCTCCTAGAGAAATGGAAATAAAAACAAAAATAAACAAATGGGACCTAATGAAACTTCAAAGCTTTTGCACAGCAAAGGAAACCATAAACAAGACCAAAAGACAACCCTCAGGATGGGAGAAAATATTTGCAAATGCAGAAACTGACAAAGGATTAATCTCCAAAATTCATAAGCAGCTCAATAACAAAGAAACAAACAATCCAATCTAAAAATGGGCAGAAGACCTAAATAGACATTTCTCCAAAGAAGATATACAGACTGGCAACAAACACATGAAAGAATGCTCAACATCACTAATCATTAGAGAAATGCAAATCAAAACTACAATGAGATATCATCTCACGCAAGTCAGAATGGTCATCATCAAAAAATCTAGAAACAATAAATGCTGGAGAGGGTGTGGAGAAAAGGGTACCCTCTTACACTGTTGGTGGGAATGTAAATTGATACAGCCACTGTGGAGAACAGTGTGGAGGTTCCTTAAAAAACTACAAATAGAACTACTATATGACCCAGCAATCCCACTACTGGGCATATACCCTGAGAAAACCATAATTCAAAAAGAGTCATGTACCAAAATGTTCATTGCAGCTCTATTTACAATAGCCCAGAGATGGAAACAACCTAAGTGCCCATCGTCGGATGAATGGATAAAGAAAATGTGGCACATATATACAATGGAATATTACTCAGCCATAAAAAGAAACGAAACTGAGCTATTTGTAATGAGTTGGATAGACCTAGAGTCTGTCATACAGAGTGAAGTAAGTCAGAAAGAGAAAGACAAATACTGTATTCTAACACATATATATGGAATTTAAGAAAAAAAATGTCATGAAGAACCTATAGGTAAGACAGGAATAAAGACACAGACCTACTAGAGAATGGACTTGAGGATATGGGGAGGGGGAAGGGTAAGCTGTGACAAAGCAAGAGAGAGGCATGGACATATATACACTACTAAACGTAAGGTAAGGTAGATAGGTAGTGGGAAGCAGCTGCATAGCACAGGGAAATTAGCTCGGTGCTTTGTGACCGCCTGGAGGTGTGGGATAGGGAGGGAGGGAGACACGAGAGGGAAGAGATATGGGAACATATGTATATGTATAACTGATTCACTTTGTTATAAAGCAGAAACTAACACACCTTTGTAAACCAATTATACTCCAATAAAGTTGTAAAAAAAAAAAAAGAACTAAAATACAATTACCGTATGACCCAGCAATCCCACTACTGGACATATACCCTGAGAAAACCATGATTCAAAAAGAGTCATGTACCACAATATTCATTGCTGCACTATTTACAATAGGTAGGACATGGAAGCAACCTAAGTGTCCATCAACAGATGAATGGATAAGGAAAATGTGGTACATATATACAATGGAATATTACTCAGCCATAACAAGAAACAAAATTGAGATTTTTATAGTGAGATTAATGGACCTAGGGTCTCTCGTACAGAGTGAAGTATGTCAGAAATAGAAAAACAAATACCATATGCTAACACATACATACGGAAGCTTAAAAAAAATGGTTCTGATGAACCTAGGGGCAGGACAGGAAGAAAGATGCAGACGTAACAAATGGACTTGAGGACACTGGCAGGGTGAACGGGAAGCTGGGACGAAGTGAGAGAGTAGCACTGACATATATACACTACCAAATGTAAAAGAGATAGCTAGTGGGAAGCAGCTGCGTAGCACAGGGAGATCAGCTGTGTGCTTTGCAACCACCTAGAGGGTGGGATAAGGAGGGTGGGAGGGAGACGCAAGAGGGACGGGATATGGAGATATACGTATGCATATAGCTGATTCACTTTGTTATACAGCAGAAACTTACACAACACTGTAATGCCATTATATTCCATTAAAGATGTTAAAAAATATACTAGATGGAATCAATAGCAGAATAATTGAGGCAGAAGAATATATAGGTGATCTGGGAGACAGAATGGTGGAAATCACTGCTGCAGAACAAAATAAAGAAAAAAGAATGAAAAGGAATAAGAACAGTCTAAGAGACGTCTTGGACAACATTAAACTCACCAACATTCACATTATAGGTGTCCCAGAAGGAGATCAGAGAGAAAAGGACCTAAGAAAATATTTCCAGAGATGGTGGCTGAAAACATCCTTAATATGGGAAAGGAAACAGTCACCCAAGTCCAGGAAGTGCAGAGAGTCCCAGGCAGAATAAACCCAGGAAGTAATATGCTGAGACACATAGTAATCAAACTGACAAAAATTAAAGACAAAGAAAATATATGAAAAGCAACAAATAACATACAAGTGAACTCCCATAAGGTTATCAGCTGATTTTTCAGCAGAAACTATACAGGTCAGAAGGGAGTGGCATGATATATTTAAAGTGATGAATGGGAAGAACCTTCAACCCAGAATACTTTACACAGCAAGGCTAACATTCAGATTCAGTGGAGAAATCAAAAGCTTTACAGATAAGTAAAAGCTAAGAGAATTCAGCACCACCAGCCCAGCTTTGCAACCAATGCTAAAGAAACTTCTTTGGGTAGAAAAGAAAAGGCTACAGCTAGAAACAAGAAAATTACAAATGGAAAAGCTCACTGGTAAAGGCAGTAAACGTAGGAAATCATCCACACACAGTAAAGGTAGGAAATCATCCACACACAAATATGATAACAAAGCCAGCAATTTTGAGAAGAGGAGAGCACAAAGGCAGGATATTTGAAATGCATTTGAAATGAAAAGACCAGCAACTAAAAAGAATCTTGTTTATATATAGATTGCTATATCAAAGCCTCATGTTAACTGCAAACTGAAAATCTACAATAGATACACACACCAAAAAAAGAAAAAGGAAACACAACACTAAGGTTAGGCATCAACTCACAAGAGAAGAGAACAAACGATGAAGGGAAGAAAAGAGACCTACCAAAACAAATCCAAAACAATTAACAAAATGGCAGTAAGAACATACATATCAATAATTACCTTAAATGTAAATGAATTAAATGTTCCAACAAAAGACACAGACTGGTTGAATGGTTACAAAAACAAGACCTATATATATGCTGTCTACAAGAGACCCACTTCAGACCTAGTGACACAGACAAAGTAAGGGGATGGAAAAAGGTATTCCATGCAAATGAAAATCAAAAGAATGCTGGAGCGGCAATACTCATATCAGACAAAATAAACTTTAATATAAAGACTGTTACAAGAGACAAAGAAAGACACTACATAATGATCAAAGGATCAATCCAAGAAGATATAACAATTGTAAATATATATGCACACAACATAGGAGCACCTCAATATATAAGGCAAATACTAACAGCCATAAAGGGAGAAATTGACAGTAGCACAATAATAGTGGGGGAATTTAACACCCCACTTTCATCAACTGACAGATCAGACAGAAAATCAATAAGGAAACACAGGCCATAAATGACACATTACACCAGATGAACTTAATTGATATTTATAGATTATCCCCTCCAAAAGCAGCAGAATACACATTCTTCTCACTGAAATGGAACATTCTCCAGAACTGATTTCATGCTGGGCCACAAAGTGAGCCGTGGTAATTTTAAGAAAATTGAAATTATATCAGCATCTTTTCTGACCACAATGCTATGGGAGTAGAAATCAACTACAAGAAAAAAAAAAGTATAAAAGCATAAACACATGGAAGCTAAACAGTCTGCTACTAAACAACCAATGGATCACTGAAAAACTCAAAGAAGAAATTAAAAAATACCTAGAGACAAATGAAAATGAAAACCCAATGTTTCAAAATGCATGGGATGCAGCAAAAGCTAAGAGGGACGTTTATAGCAATACAATTTCACCTCAGGAAACAAGAAAAATCACAAATAAACAACGTAACCTTACACCTAAAGCAACTAGAGAAAGAAAAACATACAAAACACAAAATTGGTAGAAGGAAAGATATCATAAATATCAGAGCAGAAATAAATGAAACAGAAATGAAGAAAACAATAGAAAAGATCAATGAAACTAAAAGCTGGGTTTTTAAAAATGTATTAATATGTATTGAATTTATCAATTACTAAATAATAGTAAATACATTGTTGTTAATCAATTTTTAAATTTAAGAAAAATAAATGTATATGTGTAAACTACTTTTTCTGTATGTCCGCTGTAACTAACATACAAAAGGCGATACATATTTAATGTGTGCAACCTGATGAGTTTATAGATAATATACATCTCTGTAGCCATCACCACGAAAACATATACTTCCTCTCCAAAAGGTTTCTCCTATCCACTTTATTTACTATTATTATTATATAATAATAATTATTTAACAAAAGATTTACCCTCCTAGCAATTTTTAATGTGTACAGTATAGCTGGTTCTTTGAAAAGATAAACAGAATTGATAAACCTTTAGCCAGACTCATCAAGAAAATAAGGGAGATGGCTCAAATCAATAAAATTAGAAATGAAAAAGGAGAAGTTACAATGGACACCACAGAAATACAAAGGATCATAAGAGACTAGTACAAGAAACTATATGCCAATAAAATAGATAACCTAGCAGAAATGGACACATTTTTAGAAAGGCACAATCTTACAAGACTGAAGCAGGAAGAAACAGAAAATATGAAAAGACCAATCACAAGGACTGAAATTGAAACTGTGATTTTAAAACTCCCAACAAACAAAAGTCCAGGACCAGATGGCTTCACAGGTGAATTCTATCAAACATTTAGAGAAGAGTTAACATCTATCCTTCTGAGACTATTCCAAAAAGTTGCAGAGGGAGGAACACTCCCATACTCATTCTACGAGGCCACTATTACCCTGATACCAAAACCAGACAAAGATACCATACAAAAAAAGAAAATTACAGGCCAAAAACACAGATGAACATAGATGCAAAATTCTCAACAAAATACTAGCAAACCAAATCCAACAAAACTTTAAAAGGATGGTACACCATGATCAAGTGGGATTTATCCCAGGGATGCAAGGATTTATTCAATATCTGTAAATCAATCAGTGTGATACACCACATTAACAAACTGAAGAATAAAAACCATATGATCATCTCAATAGATGAAGAAAAATCTTTTGACAAAATTTAATACACATTTATGATAAAAACTCCCCAGAAAGTGGGCATAGAGGGAACATACCTCAACATAATAAAGGCCATATACAACACACTTACAGCTAGCATCATGCTCAACAGTGAAAACCTGAAAGCATTTCCTCTAAGATCAGGAACAAGAGAAGGATGCCTGCTCTCACAAATTTTATTCAGCATCATTTTGGAAGTCTTAGCCATGGCAATCAGAGAAGATGAAGAAATAAAGGGAATCCAAATTCAAAAAGAAGAAGTAAAACTATCACTGTTTGCAGATGACATGATACTATACATAGAAAATCCTAAAGATTCTACCAGAAAACTACTATAGCTCAGCTTGAATTCAGTAAAGTTGCAGGATACAAAATAAATACACAGAAATCTGTTGCATTTCTATATTTAACAAAAGATCAGAAAGAGAAATTTTAAAAAACATGCCATTTACCATTTTATCAAAAAGAATAAAATACCTAGGAATAAACCTACCCAAGGGGGCAAAAGACCTGTATTCAGAAACTTATAAGATGCTGATGAAAGAAATTAAAGATGACACAAACAGATGGAAAGAAATACCATGTTTTGGATTGGAAGAATCAATACTGTCAAAATGACTATACTATCCAAGGCAATCTACAGATTCAATGTAACGCTTATCAAATTACCAAGGGCATTTTTCATAGAACTAGAACAAAAAGTCTTAAAATTTGTTTGGAGACACAGAAAAAAACCTTAATAGCCAAATCAACCTTGAGAAAGAAAAACAGAGCTGGAGTTATCAGGCTCCCTGATTTCAAACTATACTACATAGCTACAGTTATCAAAACAGTATGGTATTGGCACAAAAACAGAAATATAGATCAATGGAACAGGATAGAAAGCCCATAAATAAACCCATGCAAAAAATAAGAGGCAAGGCTATACAATGGAGGAAAGACAGTCTTTTCAACATATGTTTCTGGGAAAATTGTACAGGTACATGTAAAAAAGTGAAATTAGAACATTCTTTACACCATACACAAAAATAAACTCAAAATGGATTAAATACCTAAATGTAAGAGATACTATAAAACTGTTAGAGGAACACATAGCCAGAACATACTTTGATGCAGATCATAGCAATATCTTTCTCAAGCCATCTCCTACAGTAATGGAAATAAAAACAAAAATAAACAAACGGGACCTAATTAAACTCAAAAGCTTTTGCACAGCAATGGAAACCTAAACAAAATGAAAAGATAGCCCACAGAATGGGAGAAAATATTTGCAAATGATGCAACTGCCAAGTGATTAATCTCCAAAATTTACAAACAGCTCATGTGGCTCAATTAAAAAAAAAAAAACAATCAAAAAATGAGCAGAAGACCTAACTAGACATTTCTCCAAAGTAGATATACAGATGGCCAAGAGGCACATGGAAAGATGGTCAACATTACTAATTATTAGAGAAATGCAAATCAAAACTACAATGAGATATCACCTCACAAGAGTCAGAATGACCATCAACAAAAGGTCTACAAACAATAAATGCTGGTTAAGGTGTGGAGAAAAGGGAACCCTCTTACACTGTTGGTAGGAGTGTAACTTGGTACAGCAACTATGGAGAACAGTGTGGACATTCCTTAAAAAGCTAAAAATAGAGATACTATATGATCCAGCAATCCCAGTCCTGGGCATATAACTGGAGAAAACCATGGCTTGAAAGGATACATGTGTCCCAATGTTCATTGAAGCACTGTTTACAATAGCCAAGACATGGAAACAACCTAAAAGTCCATTGACAGAAGAATGGGTATAGAAGATGTGGTACATATATACAATGGAATATTACTCAGCCATTAAAAAGAATGAAATAATGTCATTTGCAGAAACATGGATGGACCTGGAGATTATCATACTAAGTGAAGTAAGTCAGACAGAGAAACAAATATATGATATCGCTTATGTGCAGAATCTAAAAAGAAATGATACAAATGAATTTATTTACAAAACAGACTCACAGGCTTAGGGAATGAACTTACAGTTACCAGGAGGGCTGCTGGGTGGGAAGGGGATGGATTGGGAGTTTAGGATTGACAAGTACATGCGACTGTATTTAAAATAGATATCCAACAAGGACCTACTGTATAGCACAGGGAACTCTGCTCAATATTCTATAATAACCTAAATGGGATAAGAATTTGAAAAAGAATAGATACATGTATATATATAACTGAAACACTTTGCTGTACACCTGAAACTAACATAACATTGTTAATCAACTATACTCCAATATAAAATAAATTTTCTTTTAAAAGACTGAAAAAAAATAATTTTTTTTTTAAAAGGAAACAACACACAACAGCATGGATGACTTTTGAGGACATTATGCTAAGTGAAATAAGCCAGTCAAAAGGGTAAATACTGTATGAATCCACTTATATAAAGTCTCTAGAGTAGTTAAACTCATAGAAAGTAGAATGGTGGTGACCAGGAGCTGGGAGGAGGGGAAAATGAGGAGTTGTTTTTCAATGGGTATAAAGTTTTAGTTTTGCAAGATGAAAAAGTTCTAGAAATTTGTTGCACAACAATATGAATATGGTTAACACTAATTAACTATACACTTAAAAATGGGTAAGATGATAATTTTATGGGGATTTTTGTTAACCACAACTTACACTTTTTTAAAAGGCCTCATATTGTATGCTCCATTTACATGAAATGTCCAGAATAGACAAATCCATAGAGACAGAAAGTAGATTAGTGGTTGGACTGGGTGGAAGGTGGGCTTTTGGAGTGACTACTAAGGAGTATGGTGGTTTTGGCAGGGGGGTGGAGGGAAAGAAAATGTTGTAAAATTAGATTATGATGACGGTTGCACAATTCTGTGAATATACTAAAAATCATTGACTTGTGTACTTTAAAAGGTGAGTTGTGTGACATGTTAATTATATCTCAATAAAGTTGTTTAAAAGGGTTGGGGTGTAGATAGTGATATGCAGGAAATGGACGCCATTAGAATGGGGAGGAGGTGGGAGGAGGAGGGTGGTGAAGGGAGAGAAGAACTGGGATAGTGTGGCAAGTGCCAGAGAGAGTGAAATATATTAAAAGTGGTGCCAACAAATTTTGCTTTTCATATGTGGTATTAGCTAATGTTTCCTTATAAAAACTCCAGTAAAATCCACATTATTTGCAAATGCTTTAGGAGTTGCACCTGCATGCATTTTTTGGATGTAATGACTGCTGACTGTGACCCCAAGGAAACCCAGTGATCCTTGCTGCCCCCACCCCCGACTTAGTGCAGCATCTGGCATGTTGTAGGTACTCAATACTGTTGGTTAATTTGAAGAATGAATAAGTGAATGAATGAACAAATGAAGGCTCTTAAATTCTCTATGTCATCCAGAGTCTGCTTGGAGGAGAACAGGCTTCCTCAAGCAAGTTTACTACAGATAAATTTGCAACCTCCCCTTCTGCCATGGCAATTTTCTTGCCTGCTTTGCCCAAATCATCTTCTGCTGATTTCCAACAAAGGACTGATGTCACATTTCCAGGGGTCCTGTATTCTAATAGGAATGAAATACATATTCATCAAACACCTACCTGTGCTAAACACCCTGCTAGATGCTTCACCTATTTCTCTCATTTAATTCTCACAACAATAAACTACATAAGATGGAAACTATTATGACTTCAATTTACACATTAAGAGAGTGTAAGTGACTTGCCCAAGGCCACATGGTGAGTAGGTGGGATATCTAGACGTGAACCCAGATCTCTCCACTCCAGAGCTTTCTTCACCACTGTAATTTCTTGACGACCTCAAGTCCTCCAAGGTTCAATGTATTAAAGTCTCTAATAGCGGAATTCTAGGCACTGGTGGGTGAAGGTGGTGCAGGGAGATTCTTTGGGGCAGTAGTTCTCCTACATGAACTACATCCCATCAGGAGCTCCACAGTGAAGACCAGCAGAAGTATTGAGCGGATTGTTTGACTCTGAAAAGTGAGTAGAAGAAAAGATCTGACCTCTGAAGAGGACAGGTCTAGTCAGGCTCTGGGGAAGGAGCTAAGAGGCAGAGCATGAAGGCAGGCCTTGGCTACACCCAGACACACCCAAGCAAAGGCTCACTGCCAAGGAGAGGCTGTGACTGACGGCAGTGGCAGAGGCAGGCCACACCCAGGCAGGGCCAGTGATGTGGGAGAGCACCCCATGGCACCTCCCTGGCCCTGGAACTCGGGATCTGGACTGACTTGGTTGGTGCACAGGAAGTCCCCTTTCCCCCTCCCTTCAAAGCCCCAGGCTGACTCCCACACCCAGACACCCCAGCACCACCCCCGCCACATACACAGGAGCCACTGCTAAAAGCACATACTGTCACACCCACATCCACACATGTAACAACTTGCACTCATCTGCCCACATGTGCCGTCACACACAGAGATGGCTACTGTCTTAGGCATGGATTGTTGGTTGCAAATAACACACATCAGCTCAAACCACTGGAAGAAAAGTGAGAGTCTGAAGGAACCTGAATGAGATGGCACCTGACAGACAATGCCCGGTTGGCAGAAACCCCTGCCTGTGAGGGAAAAGCCCCTGCTAAGTGCTTGGGCTAGACTGGGACCTGGGAAAGAGGAGGAAGACAGAGAGGGAAGCAGAGGGCTGGGGTGAAGGGTAGCACCAAGCACAGACTTCCCCATATCATCCCCGAGAGGGGAGGCCTGGCTGCTCCTGTGAAGAAACTCAGGTCCTGCTGTGATTCTCCACTAGACAGAAGGGTGCCACGCAGGCAAGTGGGGAATGTCCTCCACTAGGACTTTCTCAACTGCTGCCCCTTCACACACATCCACATGGACACACCCACTTCTCTGCTTCCAGATGACTTCCTGCCAGCCACACTGAGCCTCCATTTCCAGTGGGAGTATGTGGGTTCAAAGAAAGATCCAGAACGGTGGATTAGAATCATAACCCCAAATTCCTAGCCATTTTCTTAAAGATTATGGAACAGGTTTCTCTCTGGTGTCTCTCAGCTCTCAGGTTTGTTTTGCCCCATGAGGTTACACTGACAGCCCTTCTTCCAAGACCTTAACTTGCTCCACTACATTCCTAGCTGCTGGGGGCCCTCCTGCAGTTTGTAGCCCACAGAAAACTCAATTCAGAATAAACCTGCATTCTGTGGATCATGCCTGGAGAAGATGTTGGGCAGTTCCTGAAAATAATAAACACACACATACCATGTAACCAGCAATTTTACTCCTGGAGATATACCCAAGAAAAGTGAAAACCCATCCACAGAGAACCTTGTGCACAAATGTTCAGAGCAGCATTAATCAACATTGCCAAAGGATGGAAACAAGCCAATGTCCATCAACTGATGAGTGGATAAGGAAAACAGGGTGTGTCCAAACACTGAAATATTATTCAGCAAAAAAAAAAAAAAAGAATGAAGTTGATACATTCCACAACATAGCTGTACCTTGAAAACATTATCTAAGTGGAAGAAGCCAGTCATGAAAGACCACATATTGCATGATTCCATTTATGTGAAATACCCAAAATTGGCAAATCCAGAGAGACAGATAGACTAATCATTGCCAGGAATAGGAGAGAGGAGAGAGAAGTGGTTCTTTTGGTAGTGCTGAAAATTAGATAGTGATGATGGTGGCACAACTCTGTGAATATACTAAAAATACTGACTTGTACACTTTAAAAAAGCAAATTATATGGATATGAATTGTGTCTCAATAAAACTCAGTAAACTCGAGAGGACATTCAAGATGGCAGAAGAGTAAGAAGTGGAGATCACCTTCCTCCCCACAAATACATCAAAAATATATCTACACGTGGAACAGCTCCTACAGAACACATACTGAATGCTGGCAGAAGACCTCAGACATCCCAAAAGGCAAGAAACTCCCCACATACCTGGGTAGGGAAAAAGAAAAAAGAAAAGACAGAGACAAAAGAATAGGGAAGGGACCTGCACCTCTGGGAGGGAGCTGTGAAGGAGGAAAAGTTTCCACACATTAGGAAGCTCCTTCACTGGTGGAAACGGGAGGTGGGCAGGGTGGAAGCTTTGGAGTCATGGAGAAGAGTGCAGCAACAGGGGTACAGAGGGCAAAGCAGAGAGATTCCCGCAAAGAGGATCAGTGCCAACCAACACTCACCAGCCTGAGAGGCTTGTCTGCTCATCCTCTGGGGTGGGTGGGGGCTGGGAGCTGAGGCTCAGGCTTCAGAGGTCAGATCCCAGGGAGAGGACTGGGGTTGGCTGTGTGAACACAGCCTGAAGGCAGATAGTGCACCACAGCTAACCGGAGGGAGTCCGGGAAAAATTTGGAACTGCCTGAAAGTCAAGAGAACATTGTTTCAGGGTGCGCGAGGAGAGGAGATTAACACCACCTAAACGAGCTTCAGAGGTGGGCGTGAGCTTTGGCTATCAGCACGGACACCAGAGATGGGCCTGAAAAGCTAAGGCTGCTACTGCAGCCACCAAGAATCCTGTGTACAAGCACAGGTCACTATCCACACGTCCCCTCCCAGGAGCCTGTGCAGCCTGCCACTGCCAGGGTCCCTAGATCCAGGAACAATGTCCCCAGGAGAACACACGGCACACCTCAGGCTGTTGCAACATCACAGTGGCCTCTGTCGCCGCAGGCTTGCCCCGCATTCCGTAAACCTCCCTACCTTTGGCATAAGTGAGCCAGAGACACCTAATCAGCTGCTGCTTTAACCCCCTCCACCCTGGGCAGGGAACAGATGCCAGAGGGCGACCTACAAGCAGAGGCAGGGCCAAATCCAAAGCTGAACCCCAGGATCTGTGCAGACAAAGAAGAGTAAGGGAAATTTCTCCATGCATCCTCAGGAGCAGCAAATTAAATCTCCACAGTCAACATGATGTAACCTGCATCTGTGGAATACCTGAATAGGCAATGAATCATCTCAAAATTGAAGTAGTGGACTTTGGGAGCAACTGTAGACTTGGGGTTTGCTGTAGGCGACTGACTAGTTTCAGATTTTTATATTTATATTGGTATAGTTTTTAGCACTTGTTATCATCGATAGAATGTGTGTTGGTTTTGCTGCTCTTTTTCTTCTTTCTTTTTTGAAATTTTTATTTTAATAACTTTCTTTTCTTTCTTTGTTTTTCTCTGTTTTCTTCTGAGCCGTGTGGCTGACAGGTTCTTGGTGCTCTGGCCAGGTGTCAGGACTGAGCCTCTGAGGTGGGAGAGCTGAATTCATGACATTGGACCACCAGAGACCTGCCAGCCCCACATAATATCAATCAGTAAGAGCCCTCCCAGAGATCTCCATCTCAATGTTAAGACCCAGCTCCACTCAACCACCAGCAAGCTCCAGTGTTGGACACCCCATGCCAAACAACTAGCAAGACAGGAACACACCCCCACCTATTAGCAGAGAGGCTGCCTAACATCATAATAAGGTCACAGAAACCCCAAAACACATCACTGGACGCGGTCCTGCCCACCAGAAAAACAAGATCCAGCCTCATCCATCAGAACACAGGCACAAGTCCCCTCCACCAGGAAGCCTACACAACCCACTGAACCAACATTACCCACTGTGGGCAGACATGAAAAACAACTGGAACTATGAAACTGCAGCCCATGAAAGGAGACCCCAAACACAGTAAGTTAAGCAAAATAAGAAGACAGAGAAATATGCAGCAGATGAAGGAACAAAGTAAAAACCCACCATACTAAATAAATGAAGAGGAAATAAGCAGTCTACCTGAAAAATAATTCAGAGTAACGATAGTAAAGATGATCCAAAATCTTGGAAATAGAATGGAGAAAATACAAGAAATGTTTAACAAGGAACTACAAGAACTAAAGAGCAAACAAACAATGATGAATAACACAATAAATGAAATTTAAAAATCTCTAGAAGGAAACAACAGAAGAATAACTGAGGTAGAAGAACAGATAAGTGACCTGGAAGATAAAATAGTGGAAATCACTACTGCAGAGCAGAATAAAGAAAAAAGAATGAAAAGAAATGAGGACAGTCTCAGTGACCTCTGAGACAACATTAAAACACACCAACATTTGAATTATAGGCGTCCAGAAGAAGAGAAAAAGAAAGAGACTGAGAAAATATTTGAAGAGATTATAGTTGAAAACTTCCCTAATATGGAAAAGGAAAGAGTTAATCAAGTCCAGGAAGTGCAGAGAGTCCCATACAGGATAAATCCAAGAGGAAACCTGGAAAAAAATATATTAATCAAACTAACAAAAAATAAATACAAAGAAAAAATGTTAAAAACAGCAAGGGAAAAGCAATAAATAGCATAAAAGGGAATCCTCATAAGGTTAACAGCTGATCTTTCATCAGAAACTCTGCAAGCCAGAAGGGAGTTGCAGGACATATTTAAAGTGATGAAAGGTAAAAACCTACAACCAAGATTATTCTACCCAGCAAGGATCTCATTCAGATTCGACAAAGAAATTTAAAACTTTACAGGCAAGCAAAAGCTAAGAGAATTCAAAACCACTAAACCAGCTTTACAACAAACACTAAAGGAACTTCTCTATGCAGGAAACACAAGAGAAGGAAGAGACCTACAATAACAAACCCAAAACAACTAAGAAAATGGAAATAGGAACATACATATCGATAATTACCTTAAATGTAAATGGATTAAATGCTCCAACCAAAAGACATAGACTAGCTGAATGGATACAAAAACAAAACCCATATGTATGCTGTCTATGAAAGACCCACTTCAGACCTAGGGACACATAAAGACTGAAAATGAGAGGTTGGAAAAATATATTCCATGCAAATGGAAATCAAAAGAAAGCTGGAGTAACAATTCTCATATCAGACAAAATAGGCTGTAAAATAAAGACTATTACAAAAGACAAGGAAGGACGCTACATAATGATCAAGGGATCAATCCAAGAAAATATAACAATTGTAAATATTTATGCACCCAACATAGGGGAAACCTCAATACATAAGGCAAATGCTAACAGCCATAAAAGGGGAAATTGACAGTAACACAATAATAGTAGGGGATTTTAACACTCCACTTTCACCAATGGGCAGATCATCCAAAATGGAAATAAATAAGGAAACACAAGCTTTAAATGACACATTAGAACAGACAAACTTAACTGATATTTATTGGACACTCCATACAAAAACAACAGAATACACTTTCTTCTCAAGTGCTCATGGAACATTCTCCAGGATAGATCATATCTTGGGTCACAAATCAAGCCTTGGTAATTTTAAGAAAATTGAAATCATATCAAGTATCTTTCCAACCAAAACGCTATGAGATATCAATTTGAAGAAGAAACTGTAAAAAAGAAAAATACATGGAGGCTAAACAATACACTACTTAATAACCAAGAGATCACTGAAGAAATCAAAGAGCAAACCAAAAATTACCTAGAAACAAATGACAATGAAAACACGATGACACAAAACCTATGGGATGCAGCAAAAGCAGAACTAAGAGGGAAGTTTACAGCAATACAATCCTACCTAAAGAAACAAGAAACATCTCAAATAAACAACCTAACCTTAAACCTAAAGTAATTAGAGAAAGAAGAACAAAGACAACCACAAAGTTAGTAGGAGGAAAGAAATCATAAAAATCAGATCAGAAATAAATGAAAAAGAAAAGAAGGAAACAATAGCAAAGATCAATAAAACTAAAAGGTGGTTCTTTGAGAAGATAAACAAAATTGATAAACCATTATCCAGATCATCAAGGGAAAAAGGGGAGAAGACTCAAACCAAGAGAATTAGAAATGAAAAAGAAGTAACAGCTGACACTGCAGAAATACAAAAGGATAATGAGAGATTACTACAGACAACTATATGCCAATAAAATGGACAACCTGGAAGAAATGGACAAATTATTCGAAAGGCACAACCTTCTGAGACTGAACCAGGAAGAAATAGAAAATATAAACAGACAAGTCACAAGCACTGAAATTGAAACTTTGATTAAAAATATTCCAACAAACAAAAGCCCAGGACCAGATGGCTTCACAGGAGAATTCTATCAAACATTTAGAGAAGAGCTAACACCTACCCTTCTCAAATTTTTCCAAAATATAGCAGAGGGAAGAACACTACCAAACTCATTCTTCATGGTCACTATCACCCTGACATCAAAACCAGACAAAGATGTCACAAAAAAAGAAAACAAGAGGTCAATATCACTGGTGAATGTAGACGCAAAAACCCTCAAAAAAATACTAGCAAACAGAATTCAAAAGCACATTAAAGGGATCATACACCATGATAAAGTGGGGTTTATCCCAGAAATGCAAGGATTCTTCAATATATGGAAATCAATCAACGTGATATGCCATTTTAACTAATTGAAGGAGAAAACCATATAATCATCTCAACAGATGCAGAAAAAGCTTTTGACAAAATTCAACACCAATTTATAATAAACACCCTCCAGAAAGTAGGTATAGAGGGAACTTACCTCAACATGATAAAGACCATATATAACAAACCCACAGCCAACATTGTTCTCAATGGTGAAAAACTGAAACCATTTCCACTAAGATCAGGAGCAAGATAAGGTTGCCCACTCTCACCACTATTATTCAACATAGTTTTGAAAGTTGAGCCACAGCAATCAGAGAAGAAAAGGAAATAAAAGGAATCCAAATCAGAAAAGAAGAAGGAAAACTGTCACTGTTTGCAGATGACATGATACTATACATAGAGAATCCTAAAGATGCTACCAGAAAACTACTAGAGCTAATCAATGAATTTGTTAAAGTAGTAGGATGCAAAATTAATGCACAGAATTCTCTTGCATTCCTATGCACTAATGATGAAAAATATGAAAGAAATATTAAGGAAACACTCTCACTTACCATTAGAACAAAAGGAATAAAATACCTAGGAATAAACCTACCTAAGGAGAAAAAAGATCTGTATGCAGGGAACTATAAGACACTGATGAAAGAAATTAAAGATGATACAAAAGATGGATAGATATGTTCTTGGATTGGAAGAATCAACATTGTGAAAATGACTCTACTCCCCAAAGCAATTTACAGATTCAATGAAATCTCTATCAAAATACCAATGGCATTTTTCACAGAACTAGAATAAAAAATTTCACCATTTGTATGGAAACACAAAAGACCCCGAATAGCCAAAGCAATCTTGAGAAAGAAAAACAGAGCTGGAAGAATCAGGCTCCCTGACTTCAGACTATACTACAAAGCTACAGTAATCCAGACAGTATGGTACTGGCAAAAAACAGAAATATAGATTAATGGAACAGGATAGAAAGCCCAGAGATAAACCCACACACATATGGTCACCTTATGTTTGTTAAAGGAGGCAAGAATATACAATGGAGAAAAGACAGCCTCTTCAATAGTGGTGCTGGGAAAACTGGACAGCTACATGTAAAAGAAAGAAATTAGACCACTCCTTAATACCATACACTAGAATAAACTCAAAATGGATTAAAGACCTAAATGTAAGGCCAGACACTATAAAACTCTCAGAGGAAAATATAGGCAGAACACTCCATGACATAAATTACAGCAAGATCCTTTTTGACCCACCTCCTAGAGAAATGGAAAGAAAAACAAAAATAAACAAATGGGACCTAATGAAACTTCAAAGCTTTTGCACAGAAAAAGAAACCATAAACAAGACGAAAAGGTAACCTTCAGAATGGGAGAAAAGATTTGCAAGTGAAGCAACAGACAAAGGATTAATCTCCAAAATATACAAGAAGCTCATGCAGCTCCGTATCAGAAAAACGAACCACCCAATCCAAAAATGGGCAGAAGGCCTAAATAGACATTTACCCAAAGAAGATATGCAGATTGCCAACAAACCCATGAAAGGATGCTCAACATCACTTATCATTAGAGAAGTGCAAATCAAAACTACAATGAGGTATCACCTCACACAGGTCAGAATGGCCATCATAAAAAATCTAGAAACAATAAATTCTGGAGAGGGTATGGAGAAAAGGGAATCCCCTTGCACTGTTGGTGGGAATGTAAATTGATACAGCCACTATGGAGAACAGTATGGAGGTTCCTTAAAAAACTAAAAATAGGACTACTATATAACCCAGCAATCCCACTACTGGGCATACACCCTGAGAAAATCATACTTCAAAAAGAGACATGTACCACAATGTCCACTGCAGCACTACTTACAATAGCCAGGACATGGAAGGAAGATAAGTGTCCATCAACAGATGAATGGATAAAGAAGATGTGGCACATATGTACAATGGAATATTACTCAGCCATAAAAAGAAAAGAAATTGAGTTATTTGTAATGAGGTGGATGTACCTAGAGTCTGACATACAGAGTGAAGTATGTCAGAAAAAGAAAAACAAATACTGTATGCTAACACATACATATGGAATCAAAAAAAAAATGGTTCTGGGCTTCCCTGGTGGCACAGTGGTTGAGAGTCTGCCTGCCGATGCAGGGGACGCGGGTTCGTGCCCCGGTCCAGGAAGATCCCACATGCCGCAGAGCGGCTGGGCCCGTGAGTCATGGCCACTGAGCCTGCGCTTGACATATATACACTACCAAATGTAAAATAGATAGCTAGGGGGAAGCAGCTGCATAGCACAGGGAGATCAGATAGGTGCTTTGTCACCACCTAGAGGGGTGGTATAGGGAGGGTAGATGGGAGGGAGACGCAAGTGGGAGGAGATATGGGGATATATGTATACATATATCTGATTCATTTTGTTATACAGCCAAAACTAACACAATATTTTAAAGAATTATACTCCAATAAAGATGTTAAAAATAAATAACTTAGTAAACTCAATGCATGTACATACACACACAATAATATATATATATAGACATACACGTGTGTGTGTGTATCTATGTAAATCATATTGGTGCTCCTTTCAAAACCCTCCAGGGTCTTTTTCTGTTTCACTCAGTGTAAAGACCAAAAGCCTTGCAATGTCCATAATCCCTTATACCATCTGTCACAACTACTTCTCTGACATTTCATACTACACCCCCCACCTCACTCCACTATAGGCATTCTGGCCATGCCAGGCATAGCCTGACACCAGCATCCCTGCACAAGTCATCCCTCTATCACTCTGCCTGGAATGTTCACCCACCTTGGATCTGCATAACTCACTGTTATGTCTCTTATGTGGAGAAAAACAAAGGAGATCTTTCCTTCACCTGCTCTGCAGCACTTCTGTATGTAGGAGTGTAGGTAAAAATATATGGAATAAACATTAAAATATAAAACATTTACATAAAAATTATGAAATAAACAAAAAAATTAATTATATGGAATAAGCAATATCTTAAAAGTGAAAGGAATATTCCATTTTTTGGAAAAATATATGGAAATAATATATGGAAAATAAATATATGGAGTAAATAAATACTATATGAAATAGACAATATCTTCAAAGCACCAACTGGTAATGTCAGCAATTGAGGAATATAACTAAATTAAATTAGTCCATTAGTGCACTGAATCTCTTTGCCCCTCACCAAATCTGTTTTTTTAAATCTACAAACTTTTACTGTGTACCTAAAGAGAACATATTTTAAATATATGAGATCAGTTGCCTATGAGCTGAGGGAAGGAGACTAAGTATTCAGGAAAAAGGGGGGAAATAACAAAATAAGATAAAATAATTTCTAATAATTAAAATAAAATAAGAGAAGTTTCCTGCCATACTGGGGGTACTCTGTGTACCCCGAACTGAGACATATGAATGACTCAATTCCCTGCATCTGGAGTGCCCAAGAGAAACAAGATGAACCAGGGACAGAAAAGACAGCTGAAAATTAAATTGTTCTGAGAGAAACGACTTAGGATACAAAGGAAAAAGAGAAAGAAAAAAAAACTTTCCAAACTAATGTACAGAGAGGCAAGAAAATGGAAATTACAGAAGATGATATAATAAGAAGGTAGGATAAACATTTAATTGGAACAGCAGAAGGAATGGAGGGAAAAAATGGGACAGAAGCAATATTTGAAGAGATAAAGACTGAGAATTTTCCAAAATTCATGAATAATATGAATCCTCATATTCAGGAAGTTTAATGAGTATGAAGCAGGATAAATAAAAAGAAACTCATTCACACACCATAGTGAAACCCCAGAAAACCAAGACGAAGAACAAACATTAAAATAAAGTGGAAAAAAAATACACAGACAACCTTCAAGAATTAAAGTGACAGATTTCTCAAGAGCAGTAATGAACACGGGAAGCCAGTGGAATGATACCTACAATGTACTGAAAGAATGTAACTTCCAACTTGGAATCCTATACCAGTGAAAAGCATTTTTTTAAGAATGAAAGTGAAATAAACACATTGTTAGATACACAAAAAGTAAAATTCTCCACTAGCAGACACACACTATTGGAAATTCAGAAATTACTTTTTGACAGAAAGAAAATGATCCCAGTTAGACAGAGATGCAGAAAGGAATGAAGGACAGTGGGAATGGCGTGTGTGCATCTAAATGAATATGGACTGTATAAAACAAGAACAGTGCTGTCCGAGGCGTTTAGAACACTGAAGAATTAACATGCACGACAACAATAACATACTGTTGGCAGGGGGAGTAAATGGAGTTAAAAGTTCTAAGACCCTTGCTTTATCTAGGAGGAGAGTAAAGTTATCCGTTCACATTAGGCTTTGATGATTCAAAAAGGTATGTTATACATTTTAGGGTAACAATAAAAATAAAAAATATATAAGAGGGGGCTTCCCTGGTGGCACAGTGGTTAAGAATCCACCTGCCAATGCAGGGGACATGGGTTCAAGCCCTGGTCCGGGAAGATCCCACATGCCATGGAGCAACTAAGCCCATGCGCCGCAACTACAGAAACCCACGCACCTAGAGCTCATGCTCTGCAACAAGAGAAGCCCCTGCAATGAGAAGCCCGCCCACCACAAAGAAGAGTAGCCCCCGCTCGACACGACTAAAGAAAGCCCACGCGCAGCAATGAAGACCCAATGCAGCCAACAATAAATAAATAAATAAATAAATTTAATATATATAACAGAAGAAAGAATCTAACTTAATACATTGAATGCAAATGGATTAAATGTTCCAGTTAAAAGACAAAAATGACACAAACCGTCACGCCAAATATTTTTTTACTTATCTGCCAATTCTGTTGGAATTAGAATCACTTTATTTTTCTAAATTATGATAGTGCCAAGACTTAAAGCCCCTACCATAAGAGACAAACCATGATGAAACTGAATACAAAATATTTGGGGCAATCTGGCTTGACCAAGATTATGTAATGACAACTAAGTTTCCATGAGGGCCTGATTTATTTATTTATTTTTTAAACTTTGCATTTTACATTGGAGTAGAGCCAATTAACAATGTTGTGATAGATTCAGGTGCACAGCAAAGCGACTCAGCTGTACATATACACGTATCCATTCTCCCCCAAACTCCCCTCCCACCCAGGCTGCCACATAACATTGAGTAGAGTTCCCGGTGCTCTACAGTAGGTCCTTGTACACTAGACCGTATAAAAGAGAAAACCACTGTATGCTGTTTATAAGAGGCACATCTAAAACCTAACCCAAGTGTTCAAAAGTTGAAAGTAATTGGTGGAGCATACACACACCGTGTATTCCTGCCCCAAACCCCATCTTTTGTGGTGTGCAGAGGTCAGAGGCACTTTGTTAAGACAGGAGATCACTTCCCCTACAAAGTAGGACCAGGAGCCTCCCAGCTCAGCATCAGAAGAATTTGCCGATGGGAGGGGCGATGGGCATAGCCCTGGCTCCACGTCTGGGATCTGCCCCTGGCTGGGCTCCGTTCTTCCTCCTGTGGGCCTCCAGGCTTGCTGCTGCCTTTTCAGGGCTCTGAACACTCTGTCAGTGCCAGAACAATGCTGCCTGTGGGCCCTGCCCTCCATTCCCTGCAGGTAGGCTGGAAGATTCCACAGTGTTTGATCCAGGGCTCGGGGAAATGAACACAGCCTCACACACTCAGAATCAGAGTCCATTGATGTGAATGTTCCCGTTACTCTGTAAGCAGTTTTGGTGACTCCTGCTTCATACAAGCCCCTCACCTCCTGTACTGCGCTGGGCAGCAGCCCTCCTCACGGATACGCAGAATCTTGGATGTAAAGAGCCTTATTAGAAGCTGCCACGAGCTTCCTTTCTGGAGAACACTGGGGCCGTTTATTTTTTTTTTTTGCGGTACGCGGGCCTCTCACTGTTGCGGCCTCTCCCGTTGCGGAGCACAGGCTCCGGACGCGCAGGCTCAGTGGCCACGGCTCACGGGCCCAGCCGCTCTGCGGCATGTGGGATCTTCCCGGACCGGGGCACGAACCTGTGTCCCCTGCATCGGCAGGCGGACTCTCAACCACTGCGCCACCAGGGAAGCCCTGGGGCCGGTTTTGGAGAAGGAATGGATGAATCGCCCTGGGGCACCAGCTGCACAACCACCCTTGAGCAGTGAAAGGGAAGAGCTCTGCCTCCCCCGCCCTCTGCTCGCACACAGCGCGCCACTCTGGTGGCCCGACGTGCGGGGTTTTCCATACACCAAGCAATTCTCTGCGACTCCAGCTGACTGTCGACAGCTGCACTCAATGCTGACACTATCTACCTGCAATTAGCGAGGACTCCACAGGTCAAGGGCTCAGTCCCACAAGACTTCCTCCGGCTTCAGACCTCAATCGCAAGTCCAGGCTGTCACCTGTGCTTCTGACCAAACAGCTGTAAGTCAAATGTCTCCTCAAGTTCAATCATTTGCTAGAGTGGCTTCAAGAACTCAGGAAAACAATACTTATTAGAACAGCAGTTTATTAGAAAAGGATAGAGCTCCGGAGCAGCCAGGTGGGAGGGTGCACAGCATGCAGGTGAGAAGCGGGGAGGTGCTCCCATGCCCAGTGTGGGCACAAGAGCCCCAAGCTCCCCCTCGTGCCCACCAACCCAGAAACTCTCCGAACCTCACCCTTCGGTGATTTTTAAAACATTTTTTTGGAAGTTTCATTACATAGGCAAAATTGATTAAGTCACTGGCCACTGGTAATTAATTCAACTTCCAGCCCCTCTCTCCTCCCTAGAGGTCACATAGGTGTTGAACAAATCAATGCACATGCTCTATACCGCCTTTCCCCATGTACCCCCCAACCGTTAGTGACTGATGTGCTGTCCCAGTTTGAAGATGCAGCAACTGCAAAGTGGGGAGCTGGGACTCCAGCCCAGGGCTGTATGGCTCTACCTGGTTCTTCTGAGGGGCTTTGAGATGAGGGCCAGGGGCTGAGATGCCTGGTGGTTAGGGCCTAAGGACAGCAGCAGCTCTCCTCTGCCACCCCTGGAAGCACCCAGGCCAGCCCAAGGTGGAGCCACTTGTGCTGGGAAAGTGCATGAAACAGGCATCCACTCCAAGCAGAAAGGAAGTGAAAGCCCCCACAAGCTGGATTAATAGCAAGACCACGGAAGATCTCAGGGTAAAGCAGGGTCCAGAGCAAGGAGACAGCCCCAGGGCTCCATCTCCTTCTAGCTACCGCCTTGTGCCTCACCAGCCCCTGCTCAGGTGGCTCATGGGAGTGTGGCAGCTCATTGCCACCATGGGAGACCCAGACCAGAGCTAGCGTGAGGGTCTGGGGGCTGACGAGCACAGAGTCAGCTGACCTTGGTACTCCCTGACACCTGTCCCTGCTAGAACTGCCCGGCTCGGCCTGCAGTCACCCAGTGGGTCAGGGCAGAGCAGGCTGGGGATGGGGCCCCGGGCCATCGGATCACCTCTGCTGTGCTGCTGGGTGACCGCAACGGGGACTGATCCTCGCCCAGCACTGTGGGTTGCTGCTGGGAGCGTCTTCGGTTGCATGACATGTTCAGAAAACCTAATCACAACTAGACTAGGGAAGTAAAGTCCTTATGGCCTTTTCCCCCTCTGCTCAGCAGCTGGCAGCTCTGTGCACTCACAGACAAGCATGCCCAACTGGGAAAAAACAATGTTCTTCCCAAGAGCTGCGTAATGAACAGGCCGTACTGAGAGCAAAAGAAAACACCGCCCAGCTGGACACCAACTTGCCTTAGAAGGAAAGGAACCTGGCCTGGGGCCACCGCTTGCGATGACAAATTTGCTCTCAGAGCCATAAAACAAAGCACTTTCAGCCTGGAGCTTCAGCTTGAGTTTTCCTGAAGCCAAGGAGGCATTTGCCTCTGTGTGTCAGAAAAGGAGCTCTCCAAGGGACAGCAGGCACCAGGGACAGAGACCCCTTCACACAGGCTTTTCAACCTGGGGTCAGCTACCAATTCCAGGCCCTACTGCGGGCTTCGAAAAAGACTGTTGCATCAGGTGAAAGTAAGTAATAGTGTAGCTAATGTATATAGAACTTGTCCTTTAGATCCACTGTCTATTAATCCTCACAATAGCCCTCTAAGGGAGGTATTACTATTATCCCTGTTTCACAGGTAAGGGAACTGAAGCACAGAGAGGGTTAGCAACTTGCTCCAGGTCACACAGTAATTATGTGTCAGAGCTGGGATTCATCATGCAGCCTCTCATTTCAGGGCTAGGACTTCCGGGTCTGCTGGGGCTTTGTGTGTGTTGGTGGGGGTGGGGGTGGGGGGGTGGAAGTTACCCAAGCAGAGTAAGCAGAACTCCCTGGGGTGGCACAGGATCGGGACTATATTGTAGGCTTGTGATCCTGCCTGTGTGATCAGCATTTGTAAAGCTCTTGTCTGTGCCCCTGGGGCAGAGGCCTGAAGTCAGTGGGTAAGGGGGAAATGGGTGTACAGGGGAAAAGCAAGGCGAGCAGAAGCCCACTGGAATTTCTGGGACCAGCTAGAACCCAAACCTCCAACATGGATCATCGGCTTCCTGTGGGCAAAGGTGGTGCCCTTCTCCAGGGGCAGAACACTTCTGGCCCAAGGTGAGGGAGGGTCCAGCAGGGGCTGGAAGAACTGTGGCCAGGCTGCTGCCCTCAGCCTGCGTGAGCCAGCAGGGAGTGCCAGCATTTGTGAGACCCTGCACCCATCTCCTGAGTGTGAAAAGAGCATGGCACTGCTTTGCTTCCACATCCCAGATCTCACACTAACCATCTCTTGTGACTGTCAAAACAGATGGCTCTTGTGGTCTACCCACGCTGAAGGCCATGCTGCACTGTGCTCAGTGGCCAGCAGGTATGGGTGGGTACATCCCCCCATATCCATGGCTCTTTACCCCAACCTGGGCCCCCTGTACCTAGGTCTCCCCAAGCCCATCTGGCTCACCCCATCTCCATCTCCCTTGGCCAAAGCGAGAACTAGAGCTTTGCTCCCCAGAGAGTTGAGACCCCTCCCCCTCTTTTCTTTCTGGTCTCCTCTCTCCACAGGCCTTTAGCCACAATCCGAAGGCTCTGTGCATCTCAGCTCCCGGGAATCCTATCCTGCCCCGGGTGGTGGCCCCTCTCCACCTGCAGGGCCAGCCTTGGCACCTGGGAGGATGCTCCAGGGGGGCTAAGGCTGCCCCAGCGGCAGCTCCTGGGACGAGAGCTCAGTTCAGGAGGAGAAGCAGGCCCTGTGCTCCCGGACGACACACCTGGCTGGGGAGTGGGGGCCACCTGCGGGCTGGAGGCCCGTGGAGGAGGCCGCAGCGGCATGGCACCAAGAGCGTCTGTGGGGGTCAGATGCAGCTGACCGGGCCACACTCACCTCCGCGTCTTCCCCACCTTGACTGGTGTGGCGAAAGGGACCCAAGCACCTGCCTCCCAGGCTGTGGGGGGGCCAGAGAAAGGTGAGCAAGGGAAGCCAGGCTGATCCACATGGGATGCCCACTCCTGAGGCGAAGAAGGTAGCTGTGGAGGACACGCTCCTGAAATAATAGAAAATACGTGGTCTGGACTCTGCCCCCGGTTCCTGACCCAGGGCTCCTAAATCCCTTGGAATTTCCTGGGTGATAGGAAATTCACCCAGGTTTTTGTTCTAATGAGGTGAGTCTGGGTGGGCTCCTAGACTGGGCCGGTCACCAGAAAGACCAAGCCATGATCAGAAGCTTGGGGGTTTCGACCCCACCCCCTACTCTCCAGAGAGGGGAGAGGGGCTGCATATGGAGTTAATATTCAGATGCACCTCCGTAAAGATCCCAGAAGTGTGGGACTCAGAGAGTTTGCACGTTGGTGAGCACATGGCGGTACCGGGAGACGGCCCGGAAGCTGGCGCCACTTCCCCACTTCACCCTGGGTACCACTTCGTCTGACTGTTCATCTGTATCTTTTATTACACCCTTTATAATAAAGCAGTAAACATAGGAAGTACTTTCCTGAGTTCTGTGAGCCATCCTAGCAAATTATCCAACCCAAGGGGGAAGTTGTGGGCACCTCGATTCATAGGCAGTGGCTCAGCACCAACGGGGACAGCCTGGCCTTGCGATTCTCCTCTGAAAAGGGAGGGGCAGTTTGGTGGAACTGAGCTCCTACCTGGTGGGACGGAAGCCTGGGTAGATAGTGTCAGAATTGAATTAAGCCGGGGGATACCAGCTGGTGTTGCAGAGACTTGCTTGATAAGTGATGTGAGAAGTATTGTGAGTGTGTGAATAAAGGAAACACAGGAGCAGTTCTCCTAGACCGCACTCTGGAGGGCGCCCATGGCCACCTGACTAGGAACCCAAGAAACCCAACAACTACGGCAAGTATTTGTTCACACCGGGAAGCAGCTGCAGTGCTGAGCGAGGGGTGGGAGTGTGGGGCCGGAGAGTAACCCGCGAGGGAGGGAGGCTGCCCTCTGATGAAGGGCGCTGGGCTTTTGTTGGGCAGCTGTTGGGGCCATCCTGCCCCAAAGAAGTTGCGGTCTGGCTGTTGAGAGACCAGGCAAAGGTAATCTGTGGCCGTCTCATGGCCGTCTCACTCTGGGCTGTCCCTGTGCAGGACCTACAGTACTCCTGAGGACGGAGCCCCTTGCTGTCATCTCGCTTCCAGGCGACGGCCACCTGTGGTTCAGCATGCAGCCGCCCTGCTGTGTGGTGTCTGCCTGCCTCACACTCCCTGTCAGTGTGGACTTCTTAGCTGACCAGCTGGCTGCCCTGGATGACAGCCAGGGCACGGTGGTGGGGTAGTGACTAGGTCGAGCCCTATTAGCCCAGGGGCCCTATTTCATGTCCATTCCCTCATGCACTCATTCACGTCCCCCTGCCTAAGCCTACTTAGCCTGCCCCCCTCCAAAGCCTACTTCCAAGGCCACCTCCAAGTCCCTGGTGAGAAACCTGATACCCACAGAGGCTGGAAGCTTCCGAGGCCACAGGAGACTTAGGGTTGAAAGCACACTGGCCCCAGCTCTGTCTGGCAGACTTTCCCAGGGGAAAGGGAACCTGTCCTGGGCCTTTCTTCTGGCAGCTCAGCACCAGCTGCCTCTACCCCTACCCCCATGCACACTGAGGTCCTGCCATGCCCCTGTTACTTGGTTGCATCCCCAGGGACCACCCCCCATGAGCCCAGTAGTTTCAGAACATAACCCTCATCCCCTGTTCATGCAGTAGAAAGTCAGCCAGACCTGGGATAGCATCGAGTCTGCCACTCCCACATTGCAGGGGATTACTTTGACTTCTGAGCCTCTGTTTCCTCATCTGTGAAATGGGCTACTGATGTAGGTGAACAGCCAGCTTGGTGTGGGTCTGGGCGCTGCGGAGAGTGGCTGATAGAAGGCCAATAGGGCTGGCCCAAGTCCTGTCTCTGTGGACATGGACAGGCCCCCAGGGCCATGAGCCAGGGGCCAGCACACACCCACACAAAGAGGACATCCTGAGCAGCCCATTGCATGACCATCTGTATCATATCTTCATCCGAAATCTAAAGATTCTTGTGAACACAGCCTAAACTGCTGCTAAACAGCTTTCATTTTTGAAAACTGTGTTTTCTGTGTAAGAGAATTGATTCACACAGACCCAGATGCACACTGGGCAGAACCTTCTAAATCTCATCTCAGCTTCCTGCTTTGCACAGGAGGATGAGTCACCAAGACTTTCAAATGCGCCCCCAGTGGTGAACAAGGGTCGTGGACCCTCATTCAGTCTTTTTGTACTGCTTGAGCTCCCGTCCCATGTGTAAGCAGGAATGATTCACACACACACAGACACACTGTCCCTCTGTAAAGCTATCTCACACAAGCACGTAATCTCAGTGGCTGGCAGTCAGGCACAGCCTGAATTATAAGCAGATTTTCCCTGTGTGCCCTGTTGCTAAGAGCAGCCTTGGCCTGGCTCCCGGGCACAGGGACACAAGTCTGTCCCTCTGCCAGCCCAGCCATGGGGATGGGGCGGGGCAGGGTGTTGGGGACCCACTCTGTGGCAGGGCTGTGGGGAGTGAGCAGTACTGTGGACTCACCCTGCCTCTGGCACCTGCCCTGCCCATCCCCTGCCCATGGACCCTAGGGTGGCCTCCAGGGCAGGTGGGCTGTTTGCATGGAGGTGCTCAGCTCACAGTCAGCTTCCTAGCCTGGCCCATAAGGGAGGCAGGACTGGGGATGGCCACACAGTGCAGTAGAACAGTGGCCTTTTGCTCCCCAGCTGCACGGTCGTCCTCAAAGGAGGACCCGGTCTCACTCTGTCCACCTGTTGTGCCCAGGGGTCACTCCCATGCAACTGATGCTTCCCTCAGGGCCAGGACTGCCTCAAGACTGGAGACAGAGTTCACGGCCTGGGCAGACCCCCTGTGGGAGGTGACACTGCAGCTCAGAGGACTCGGGCTTCATGCTCTGAGTTATTCTTCCTCCGATTGAACCTGGGAGTCCTCTTGGCCCACCTGGAGGAAGCAGAAAGCCCTGTCATGGGAACAAGGCTGAGTGGCCTGCAAACGTGGCCACAGCCCTGCTCCACCCCTGACCAACACAGGCTGAGCCTTCTCCACCCTGAATGGGGTGCCTCTCTCAGGCCCCAGAGCCCCTAGCCAGGACCCTATTCAGAGCACGCAGCCTCTGGCCTTCTGGGCCTGAAATAAAACCCACTCGTTGCCTGGTGAGGGTACGAGGTGCACATCTTCATCATGTTTCATGGCCCATTTCTCTCCTGCAGTCATCTCCTCCCTCCACCCCTCCCTCCCCATCAGGCCTGGGAACACACCCGCCCACCTCCCAACCCCCACAGTCTGCTGCACACAAAAGCTCATTCTGGACTGTCTCTTTGAGGCCAGGCAGCAGTGGCGTCACCCTGGAGACTGGCGTCTTCCGGCCCAACTTCATCCCCTCCTCTGCCCAGCCCTGCCCCCCTGCTGGCCCAACTCAGCCCCAAGTAAGCTCCCAGGCCACAGGAGCCCAGCCTGCTGCCCTCACTCCAGCTGCTCTGGATCCTGTCCTGTGAAGCTGGGAATCTGATGTGTCCAGTGGTCTCTCCAGGTGCCCTGCTGGCCCCAGATCAGGGTCGTTTCCTCTGCTGCCATCGCCCTGCACTTGCCTGCAGCCCTGTGCTCACCCCTCCCCCCAGCCCTTCAAGGCCTCCTGAGCCCAGCTCAGGCCTCTCCCCACGATGTCCCCCAGGAGCTGCTCCAAGCCCTCATCCCCTCTTCTCGAGTCACAACCTGCATTATGTGCCAGGGTGCATGGTCACAGATGCACATGGCACCCCTTCCTCGAGGATCACACCACGCAGAGGTGGTAACTTAAGCAATTCCGTAATATACACAGACACAGTAACGTGGGAGCTGACCCTGCCCGAGTGACTGGTAAGCCCTGCTTTGCATAGTGGCTCAGACCTCAACAATAGGAGGCAGTAAGCACCCCAAAATGGAGGGGCCTAATGGAAACTTTTATTATGACCTCTCCTGGTTCTGGGGGCTGACAGGGCTCAGCTGGAGGTTCTTGGTGGGGAGGAAGGAGTGGGGAGGCCTGGACCAGTGAGCTGAGCTGCTCAGGGGAGGGCCTGCTTTGCACATAAAGATCCCACTTCTCATTGGTGTCATTTATCAGTAATAAAATAATAAAATCAATAATAAAATGAATCAAAACATGCAACGGCTCTTAAAGGGAAAAAAGCCTGGCCCCAGAGGTGACCAGTGCTAACAGGTGGGTATCAAAGCCGACTCTGTCTGTCATTCCTTCTTTCGTCAACACCCACTTCCCTGGCCAGGCGCTGGGAGGGGGGTCCCAGCTCAGTGGAATGCACTTACCTCCTCCAAGACTCGAGGCTTATGCTGACACCTCCGTATACATTCACAGCAGCCCTAGAAGGCAGGTGCCGTGACTGCCCCTGTTTTACAGATGAGTAAACGGAGGCACAGAAGAGTCAAGTAAGCTGCCCTCAAGCTGCAGAGCCAGCTGTGGCAGGGCCCGGAGCCCATGCTCCCCGCAGGTCCCCCAGGCTTCCTCCAACACAGCACCCAGTGTGGCCAGCTTATCCCCACACTTGGGGGGCTCCACCCCTGCGGACCCCACCACAGAGCATCCCCAACGAGGCTCTGCCTTGGATTCCTGAAGTCACCGGCTCTGTGTCCCCTGCAGACCTCGGCTCAAAGGCAAGCTCCCAGACACGCCTGCTGACGGTCCCTCTCAGGTACCCATCCTCGCCCTGTCCACCCTCAGTTGTAGTCCTACCCCTGCTAAAATCAGCTGTGACCCTGAACTGAGAAAAGTGGTGCCCAGCAGTGACACAGTATCCCGCAGCAGTGGCACGCACGGCCCTGCTCCAGGAATTCAGGGGCTGGATGGGGTGGTCCCAGACAAGGACAGGACAATTCATGGCAGCACGTGAGGGGCGGTTGAAGCGCAGGGCATGGGGAGGTGGTCTAGGGAGGAGGGGCTGTGGATGAAGGTCCCAATCCTGCTGCTGAGGCTCCCACATGCCCAAGTTCCAGCAAACCCCTATCTGCCTTTCGTCCCAGCTCAGCCCCTGGAAGGCGTTCCTCAGCCCGGGCCAGTCCTCTGGGTCTCTCCCCACCCAGGGTCCAGTTCTCTCGTGGCCCCTAGTGATTTCCCTGAGGATGTGTGTGCGGGGCGGGAGGGGGGGGTCCCCGAACACACCCACCCTGTTTCCGTCTTGAGGGCTCCACCAGCAAAGACAGAAAAAGAAGGCTGCCACTGCTCCCAAATAAAGACTCCGTGGGATCCTCCTTCACTTTTTCTTCCTTTGCCTTTCTTTTTCTTCTCTTTCACTTTGTAATAAACCATCTGTGGTGTTGGCCAGACACTCTACGGACACTCTTCTTTGCTGTTCATGAGTCGTGGCTTCAGGGAGCTGCGCAGAGGCTCACTGGGGTTGCGGAAGGCTCGGGGGAGAGACGGGAGAGGGCTGTGTGTTCATGCACCAAGCTGGTCATACTAGTGTCAAATCCTCCATGTCTCTGGGTTCAAAATGCCCCAGCTTCACCCTCGCTGCAGTCAGCCCTGTCCTGGTTCCCGGTGGGGGGAGCCGGAGGCAGTGAACATTCTGCCAGAGGGGCCCAGAGCCCTGGTCTGCACCTGGGTCATTTCCCCAGAGTTCCACCTCCCAGCTCTGTGGAAAGCGTGGCCTACTCCTGCTGTAGGGCCCAGGCCCGGCTCCTCCTGGGGCACCAGTGACATTCTGCGTGAGATATGACATAGTTGGCACCCCTTCCTGAAAGGCTCTCCTACCTGAAGGTCCCAGAGCCCCTAACCCACCCCCCCACCCCAAGGACTAAGTCGTGTTCCTTCTCTCTGAAGAGTGGCTTCCTCCCCAGGAAGGGATATGCATGAGTCCCCGGAGGCCACAGGGAGGGGTGTGGATTGTTTTAAGGGCAGAAGGAAGCCACTGAGTTGGGCGCAGAAGGAATCAGACCTTTGAGACCACCTTGGGGGCCTCGGGGTGGGGTGGGGGCAATGGTTGGAGCAGGGCTGAGACAGTGGAGGTAGCTGGGAGGGGTGGGACTGAGGTACATCCCACAGGAAGTGCTGGTGAACTGAGTGTAGGGCTTTTGGAAAGGGAGGAAACTGATTTTTTGCCTAAGTGGAGGGGTAAGAGTATTACTCAGTGACATGGGAGGAGCCCTGGTGAAGGTGCCCCTTGGGCTGTGTGGGGAACAAGGATTCAGTTTTGAACGTGTGAAGTTTGGGGTCCAGTCCCAAGGGACTCAGAGAGCAGGGTCCCTGCCCCCTCAGAGCTCACAGCTGGGGGGAGATAGAGGATCACAGAGCAGGGATCGTGTGGGCACGGGCGGCTGCCTGGGAGGCCTGGGTTGTAGGCGTCCTGTGAGTACTCACCTGTGTCCAGGCCTGAAGCCAGGGAGTAGAGGGGATGACACCCTCTCGGCCTCAGGGTGCTTGGGTTCCCGTCAGCTGACCTGGCTGCAGGCATGCGTCCCATCCTCCTGTCTTCTCACAGGGCTTACTCCTGCTGGGATGCCTCACACCTGGCCATGTGCTCTCTGCTTTCAGAATGTCCCTGCCCTACACACTCCCCGACTCCCCGCTGCCCTGTGTCACAGTAAGCCCCTTCTCCAGGTTCAGGCTCACCTCTCAGAGGGAGAAGGGCCCCTCGGCTGTGGTCCATCAGAGCCCGGGTGCCCCTGCCCTGAGATGACTGCACTGCCCCAGCAGGATGGGGATCCCTGGGTGCAGAGGGATTGAGGCATGGGCACACTGAGCCCTGGGCCACTGGAACAGGTCACGTTCCCAAGGCCCCCTGGCAAATGCTGACATCAGTCAGGGAGCATGGGAAGCAGAATTCATTGCCCCTAGAATTAGCAGTCTTGTCTTTAGTGAGGCCCTAACCCTGCCACCTGAGGAGTCCTCAGTACTCATAGGTCCTCAGAGACCCCCTACACACTAAACAGGGGGACAGATGTGGAGAAAGGGAGACACAGGGGTCCTAGAGAGACGGGGACAAAAAGAGGATGGTGAGCTGAGGCAGGAAGCTCGCCGAGGGGAGGGGAGTGGAGTGGTGCTGGACAGGACGCTGTGGTGCCCAGGGGCATGGACAAGCTGCGTCCCGTCTCTGTCTGGGGGGATGCTCATTACGGGTTGCTCATTACCTCAAGCAGAGGTGGTGAGATCAGCTATGTGAGCTGCCTGGAATGGAGGAGCCCCTTGTCCTGCAATTGTGGCACCTGCACCGGGGAAAAGGCAGCAAGGGATGGGAATGGTGAGGGCAGGACAAATCCTTTGCTTAGCCTCCAGGCCCTCATCGCCCTCCCCTACACACTAAACAGTTCTCCTGGAACCATGGAAGCTCAGGGACTCTCCAAGGTGCTTTGCTGAGCTCCTCACAAGTGTGTCACCCTCTGCTTGGCTCTGCGCTCTTGGCCAGGTGTTCTCCATCTGCCGTCATTGGGGAGCTCGGACATCAAGGTGCATCCTGGCTGTAAGCACTGAGCAGAGAGCACTGCTTCTTTGTCCTGATGGTCCCTGAGGGAAGCCAGAGTGGGCTCCCCTGGGCCTCCCCTAATCCCTTTCTGCCCTCACAAACGCCACCATTTTAGGACCCTGATTCAGTCTGGAAGCTCCTGCAGAAGCATTTTTACATTGTCCCAAGTCCCCAGGAAAATCTGACTCACAGAGTTGGGCACGAGAGGGCCAAGATGGTGGGGGCAGGTAAGCCGCTCTCCTGGGCACTGCCTCCCAGGCCAGCCAAGTGGGGACACTAACGAGGCTGTATCTGCCTGTGGCTGTGACCCCCAGTGGTTGGCTGTGTCTCCTTGGCTGTCTGAGCTGGAGCTCTGCAGACCTGTCCTTATGTCAAGGACCATTTGGTTTCAATTCAGCCCAAAGAATGGCATCATTTGTTGTCACTCACTCTTCAGCCTTGAGGAGCTCTCTTTTTTATTTTATTTATATATTTATTTATTGGCTGCATCGGATCTTAGTTGGGGCACGCAGAATCTTTCCTTGCGGCACGCGGGCTCTTCGTTGCGGTGTGGGGGCTTCTCTCTAGTCGTGGGCTCCAGAGCACGTGGGCTCTGTAGTTGTGGCACATGGGCTCCAGAGTACATGGGCTCTCTAGTTGTGGCGTGTGGGCTTAGTTGCCTCGTGGCATATGGGATCTTAATTCCCCGACCAGGGATCGAACCGGCGTCCCCTGCATCGCAAGACAAATTCTCAACAACTGGACCACCAGGGAAGTCCCGAGGAGCTCTCTTAAATTCTGTTTCCAATATGTCCAGAATTTGTCCCCCATTTGGTGGCAGCAGTGCAGGCAGGCCGACTTCCTGCCGAAGAAACCGAAGGCTCATTCCCTTCCCATCCTCAGCTCCCTGGAGCAGGCACGCGATGGGAGACTCAGGCGATCCTGGACTTTACATCTTGGGAGCTGATGGAGGCTCAGGGACCCAAGGCTCACTGGCAGAGGCCAGGGCATGCCAGAAGCTAGAAGCAAAGTGCAAGTGTTTGGGGCTATAGTACATTCTGGGAGGACATTCAGGCACCAGCATCGGCCTCTGCAAATGGGCAGTTTCTCTTGCTGAATCTTGACCACATCTGCTGCAGCTACCCCTTATGATTTCTGCCTCTTCCCTGAGTCAGCACCCCATCCACCTGCCTATACATTTGTGACCTACTGCATATTCTTCCTAAAACCTCTGTCCTGCTAGACTAGCTGGAGGGGGCAGTTTCTTTCACCAGACCCTGACTGGGGCATAGGTCCATCTCTATGTGTGCCTGGGAACCTGAGACAGAGGAGTAAACTGAGGGAGGCAGGGCACCAAGAGGGATGCACAGGGTGATCCCCGTCTGTCTGCCCAAGCCCGTGCTCTTCCCCCACCCCTGTGCCTCTTGGCGTCTGGTGCAATGTTTTCTCTCTGACCACTCAATTCACCCCCCTGCAAACTGCTGAACCTGCAGAATGTGATAGACTTGAAATTGGAATCACAGAATTTAAACATGGTGAGCTTGGCTGATTAGAAACCCGTTGTGCAAATCCCTCTGCAAATCTAATAGGCCTGCCTTTAAAAAAAAAAAAAACGAACACTATTTTTAGAGGAGTTTTAGGTTCACAACAAAATTGAGAGGAAGGTACAGAGATTTCCCACATACCCCCCCACACACGTGTGTAGCCTCCCCTATTATCAACATCCACCACCACAGTGACACAATTATCATAACTGATGCATCTACACCGACACGTCATTATCCCCTGAAGTACATAGTTTACATTATTTAGGGTTCACTCTTGATGTTTTACATTCTATGGGTTTTGAAGAATGTATCATGACACATACCTACCTTTACAGCATCATACAGAGTATTTTCACCATCCTAGAAATCCTCTGTGCTCCACCTGTTTATTCACTCCTCCCGTGCTTCTAACCCCTGGCAACCACGGATCTTTTTCCTTTATATCTTTTAATAACAAAAGAGAGAGCATACCCTTTAACCGAGCATACCCTTTAACTTCATAATGCAGTCAAGTACTCATAACATTGTGTTCTCTAGAGGAGAACTCAGATTTATGCCTACATCTGACTTACTTCCCCTTGATCATTCAATGTTGTCATTTCCCCCAGGACTGCTGATGGATTAAATGGCATAAGCTATGGCAAGGACCTGGACCGGGGGTGGGACATGGTAGGTGTTCGGTAAATGGAACTGTCATGATGGTGATTCTCTAACCTGGGGTCTGCCCCTTTGCCCAGACCCCACTTCCTGGACCAGGGATCCTCTGAATGTGGTCCCAGGACCAGCAGCAGCAGTGTCACTTGGGAACCTGTTAAAATGCAAATACCCAGGCCCTACCCTAGACCTACTATCCAGATACTCTTGGGTGGGCCTGACAGCCTATGCTCTAACATGTCCACCAGGTCGTTCTGATGCTCAAGTCTGAGAACCTGCCATCCAGGGCTTCCTTGACTAGTCTGATAAGGTCGGGTAACTGTGGACTCTGTGGCCAGGGGGTTGTGTATTTTCACTGGACCCCCGGGAGCTTTAGCACTTTAACGCTACAAAGAAGAGGGAATTAACATTTGCTGAGCACCTCTGAGATTTAACTTCTCCTTTAACCTCCACAGCAACCCCATCAGGCAGGTCTTCCTCTCCCAAGCTAAAGAAAAGGGCTTAGAGGGAGAGACCAAGATTATACAATGCTTTTCCTCCCACCACCAGGGACATGCTTCTCACAAGGTCCATGGACCCCAGGAAATGGAGAGTTGGGTATGAGTAAGCAGGACTTACAGATGATCTCAAGGCTGCCTGCTCTGCTCCCAGACCCCACGAATTCTAGGCATTTACCTCCCAGACTTTCCGCCCTGCCCAGGCTGCTCTGAGGACCCGGGAGAAGCAGAGAGAGAGGTTGGGTATGGGGGAAAACATAGTCTGCCAGGCAACACTGGACATGTGCTCCTGACACATTCAAGTGGACCAGGAATTGGATGAGGGGGCAGGCGTGGGCAGGGGCATGCAAAGCCAGTCTGGGCAGATGCTAAGCCTCCATGAGACTCCTGATCCCAGAAGTGGTGGGCTTGGAGCAGGACTGCAGTATGACACCCATGAGCCCTTGGCACTTGTCCTTCTTGGGGCCCTGCCGGCATAATATATATATATATATATATATATATATATATATATATATATATATATATAATTATTTTTTTACAGCTGTGTGTAAATATGAATATAATCCAGCCTGGATTTTATTATTATCATTATTCTCAGGTTTTTTATTTTGATTTTAAAAGAAATTAAATTAAACACATTTGTGTTTGTGCATAGAAATCCTGTGGCCGTCGTGGCCAGCGGGAGCGTGTCTCCTGGGCGGGCACCTCCTTAAACCCCACAAAGAAAACAGCCAGGACCTCCCCTTGCTCCTTAGCAGAAGACAGCTCTCCTCTACCTGCAGGACGATTCTCTCCTGCATCCTACCTGCAGGAACATATCTAAAAAGGTAGGGAGAGTGGGTTCTGGACCCAGAATTCGGTTCTAGGGACTCCAGACCACACTTGCCTCTCACCGGGTGCGTGAGCCCATACCTGTTGCTGAGCGTCCCTGGGACTCAAGTTTCTTCAGCTGGCAACTGAGAATGCCGGGCAAACGCCCTGAAAGTTCTCAAAGGTTGAAAAGTAAAGCTCTCAGGCAGAAGGGACCATCCTTCCCCCGGAGGGTCAGGAACTCGGAGTCGCAGGTCGCGGGGGCGCGCGCCGCCTAGGATGCGGATGCGCTCCTGGGTGCGGCGTTTGTGCAGATGTGCGGGGCACGTTCTTTCTTATTAAACACTCCCAGGCTCCCGGTCCGCCCAGGAACTCCACGGGGCGCTGGACGAGCCACGGGAGGGGGACTCCTTGGGCCCCCGGGCCGTGTCCGCGGAGCTCGCCGGCGGGCGTCCGTGCGTATCGGGCGCGCCTGTGGCCCTGGGGTGCCCGAGCGTCGGGGCGCGAGGAGGCGGTGCGTCTGGGCGGCCGGGGCGGGCCGGGGGCGGGGCGCGAGGCGCCGTTCCGGGAGCCTGGCTCGGCGGCTCGGCTCTCGGTGCTGCGAGTGGGCCACCATGCTCAGCGTCGTGCACTTCCTCCGGAGCTTCTTTAAGGTGAGAGGCGGCGTCCCGGGGCCCGCGGTCGGAGCTGGGTGGCGTCTGGCCACGCGTGGGGAGCAGAGCCGGCGCGCACCGCTGCTCCCCGGGCTGACCGCTGGGCCCCCGGGTGGGTGGGGGCACCCCGGGCGCTCCCTGCCAACTTTCCAACGTGCCGATCGGGAGACCGGGAGCGTTGCCGCCCAGATCGCGGAGAAGGAGAGGTGCCCGTTGGAGGCGGCCTGGACGGCTGTCCCGGGCCACCCTCAGCGAGGGAGACCGCCCAGTGCCCGGCCTCCCCCGCACCTGCTCGCTCTCGGCACGCAGGGCGCTTGGCAGCCTCGGCCCCTCCATGTAGGATCGCCGGTTCCGGGAAGGACGGCTTGTGCCTGGCCCAGTCGGTGCCCAGGAAGAGGTTGATATTGTTATTTCCCGGGCTGAGGATACCCGAGGTACCGAGGGAGCATACCGACCGGGTTGGGACAGTTCTGAGGAAGGGGTGTCTAAGCAGGGGGAGGGAAACAGGAACCTGGGGAGTGTTAGACTTCTGCACGGAGTGCGCCCCTTCCCAGGCCCAAGTTCCTGGACTACTCATTAGTGTCCGTGTGTCCATTTCCTCTGGGGCACCCTTACCTCCCGTGCCCCGACGGGGGTCTCATGGGGAGCAGTAAGCTGCAGACTGACAAGCTCCACCTCCCCAAGTGAGAAACGGATGGGGTTGGCTCTGCCTGGGACCAACTGCATAAAACCAGAGGCAGGGAAGTCAGGGAAGTGTTGTCAGAGTGACAGGCCCCAGAGTGGGCAGCTGTGCACTGGGCAGCCAGACAGTGGGGCTGTCCATGGTGGGAGGAGCTGCTCTACTTGGCTGTGAGGCCACCTTCTCCTAGAGTGCAGACTGCAGGGTCCAGGTAAAGTTCTCTGGCTCTGAGAGCTCTGGGGAAAGTGGCAAGAAGGCAGATAACCCAGAGCTGGACCTGCCGGAGCCCTGCCCTCAGCCAGTCTGGAATAGCAGCATGTGAATCAGCTCACACCATAGGGATAATTCATGCATACAAGCATTGGGAGGGAAGAGGGACGGAGGCTTTCAGAAACTTAGTGAGTGCAGGAGACACCTTTGAAGAACAGGGGAACCTGGCAGGTGTGAGAGCTGCGGCTCTGAACACACAGGCCCCCCTGTACCCCCCTTTGAATTCTGATTTGTTGGTCTTTGTTTTCCCATTTGGAAACTGTGGACAACAATTCCACACCTTTGAAGGTGGTTGCGAGGATCTTACTACAAAACATACGTATGTTTATAGAGCAGTGAGCCTGGGACCTTCGTCCTTCCCCACCCATGGCAGTGGTCACAGGTCACCCAGGTGAGGGGAAGTCTGCCAGGCAGAATCAGAAGCTCAGGAAACAGGCAGGTGTGGCTTGGGAAAGAGGTCACTGGACATCCCAGAGCAACCACCTTGCCTGCCCGCCTCCTCGGAAGGAGGGCCTTTGGGGAAGTATTCTCATAGGACACACTTTCCTCACGTTCCCAGCCGGTCCCCAGAGGCCTTTCCACCCCTCGTTGTCCCCAGTACCTGGTGCCTACCCTAGGGTCCCTGGAGGTCCTGAGATACCTCAGGCCTCTCTCTGTGCATACCATGGGGATGAGCAGATGTGCCTCTCAAAGGATCTCCCTTTCTGCTGCCCTGCAGAGCCACCCTCAGGAGGGGCCCCAAACACCACGGCAGGCAGTCCACTTTGGGCTATGCAGGTATATCTTGCAGAGCCACCTATAAAGGCCATTCACACATGCTCTACCTTCAGACACTGGTCGTAAGTTATGCCCCGTGAGGCCACAGGAGTGGGAGGCGGAGGGAACCACATCCGACCCCTCCTGGGCCTGGGCCTGCACTGACCATTCGGTGATAAGTGCCTGACTTGGTTGCTTGCTTGATCAAGAATGCTGCTCCGTCCTAGGGAGATCAGATCGTTGGAGTCCCACGGTCAGACTCTGATAACAGAGACACAGTGTCTACCAAGGTCCAGGAGGAAGAACAGTCCCTCAAACTCCAGGCCTCAGCTGAGACTTCTGTTGGGACTTGCTCTGCTCTGAGCACTGTGGGAACCAACGGGGCATGACAGCCTTATGAGAGAGCCCTTCACAGTGCAAGGAGAGCAGAGAGCTTGCCCACAGCCTTTGGGATCACCCAGCGAATGAGTTGGAGTGGCACATCCAAGGAGGAATACGTTGCTTCAAAACTCCAGACACCTGCCCAGCACTGTGCATCTTTCTTGGTGGTAGGGGGCCGAAGTCCAGCAACATGCCTTTCGCTTTCAAAGCGCTATCCAAAATGTTCCAGAAAACTGGACACCTCTGCTGCCTGCCTGGAGGCTTCACTGAACTGGAAAGTCCCCGTTTTCATGGAATTTTTGCCCCACACTCCAGTACACATTAGGGTACCTTGCCACTTGCTGTTGTCCAAGTCCTGTCAGTGTGGTGCCACAGACCAGCATGAGGTCCTTTGGGGCAGAAAGGTCAAGGTCTCTGCTCACTAAATTATGGCACGAATCAGTGAAGCCCTGAAGTAGGGTGGTGAAGCTATGTTGCTGTGCCTCTCGTGGGGAAAGCACCTGACTTCTGATGAACCCTGAATCAGCAGTTGAGACAAGAAACACACACACACACACACACACACACACACACGCACACACACGTACACTTTTTGCCAGATTAATGGACAAGGATTTAACAGATTTATTCCATTTAAGGAGATCGCTTGTGAGACAGCACAGGAGAATCCACACAGTTGAACCTAAAACTGTCCACTGGCATTCTTCAAGGTCCCATGGCTTCTGAACAAGCCAAGCTGGGAAGTTGAAAAGGGCTGCAGTAGGGATTTCCACTCCTTGGCTGGTGATTTCTTAGTCGCCAGAGATGAAGTATTGCTTTTGATCCCCTAGTTTGGAGGGGAGGGTGTGTTCCAGAGGCTTCGAGTCACCCTTTCCTACCACAGTCTCCACATCATGAGTGAAGGAACTGGGGTGGAGTTTCTACCAGGGACTGAGCGTGTCTTTGCCAGCTGAACACTCTGGAGCTGGGGAAGTCTCGGTAGGACAGATTCAGGATTCCAGTGGGCTACCGTGAAGCGGATGCATGGCAAGCTTCCGTTTATGACCTGACATGCCTGCCACCTCCCATAGGCCAGGAATTCATGTTAGCGCAGAGCCAGTGTTCACTAACTTCTGAAAGGTCCAGGTGTTCCTCAGTACAGGAGCCTTCAGAAGATTCATAGTACTATTTGCTTAGGGTGTTATTGCAGGTAACCAGTCTCCCCTTCATTGAAGGGGCTGTGGGTCTGTTGACTCAAGCCTGGGAATTAGGCAGGGGGCAGTAGAGTTTAATCAGTGAATATTTATTGAGCACCTACTGTCTGCCACACACTGTTCTAGGCACACTAAGAGCCTTTTGTCTACTTTTGTTTTACATTTTTTCTCAATATTACACAAGTCCAATAGGACCCCATTGGTGTTGCCCATCCATTTCAGTCCCGGCAGCCCCATGATCAATTAGTTGATGCCAAACAGCTGTGGCAACAGAACATTCACGTCGGCTTCTGGCACTTTAATGTTGCTTCTCATCCTCTGTCATCCCATCTGCCACCAAAGATAGCATTTCTCATCAGCATCTCCAGCTGATAGAGAATAGCATTTATGGCAATTTTCCAAGATGTTGACATTCTCCTTGCCAAAGTATTTCTCTGTGCCTCTGTGTCCGTTTGGCTCTACAGGGGACACAGTTAAGGCATGGTGAGCAGGTTGCTCTTGATAAATCCACCCCGACACTCTGTTCCTTCAGATATTTGGATTCCTTCAAGGAATTTTTGCCCTTTCCATTTCAATTCGTGGGGAGCCAATATCAAGCTGAGGTTTTAGTGAACCAGCAAGTCAGCTGCTGGAGCACACCTTGGCTGCTGGAGCTAGCTTGCCGTCTGCAGAACGAGTGCACGCCCCCATGTCAACACATTCATCCTGACCCACAATGTTGTTCATCCCTCCACGGTCAGATGCTCTCACAATCCATCCCCACCCATCTCCCCAGGTCTTTGCCAGTACATGTTGGCAGAGTAATAATTTTCTGAAACGTGAGCCTTTTCCTCCACAGTTTGAGTTGGTAGTTGGTTCCCATGGCCATGCTGAGATCTGACTCTGATTTTTGTTCTGGAGGCAGGGAAGAGAGCAGGGGTGGACAGGAGGAGAACTGGCCTCACTTTACAGGGCAAGGTGATCACAGGCTCTTGAAGCAGCCAGAGAGGGGAGCAGGGGCTGAGTGGGTTTGTGAATCCCCTAATAGATGGCCATTCCTAAGGCCAGGGCTCTCCGTCTTTTCTAAACGATGCTCTGACTTGCATTCAAGGAGCAGGGAAGCAATCCATTCAACCAGCTTTATAATTTACCAATCCACAGATTGGTGGAATCAGACTGCTCCTGGTTCAGGGATATCTCAGGCTTGAGTCTGCAAAAGAGAGGAAACACTTTATGTACAGTCAGAGGGAGTCCTGGGAGTTCAGGGATTTGAGTTAGTTATTCTCTCTCTTTAATCTGGCCAGGGTAGTTAGAAGAAACAGGCTCACCCCATAGCACTTGAGATCTTCATGCCTTTTCCTCAGGTTTTATAGCAAAGTCACATTTCCCCCCAAAGCCCCTAGTAGACTTGGCCACAGCTGATAGAATTAGGCGGTCGTCATGCATGCAATGAGGTGCCAGAGTTCCGTAACTTAATTCCCAATATATTTTCACTGCCTTTGACCTCAAATTGGTGGATTAACCAATCCCAGCACTTCCCTCCCCCTTTCTTTAAGGGTCTGTTATCTATAATCACCCTAGTAACAATTTCTTTACTAGTGAATGCTCTTGGTTGCAAAAGGAAAAAATAGACTCCAGTTAAGTGAAAAAAAAAAAGAACTGTCTTGTCAGGGTGTGGGGTAGCTCCCAGAACCCAGCTTGGGTGGGGATCAGAAGGAGCTGGGGCACAGTCGGCCCTGCTCGACAGGCCAGCTGCTGAGGATGTCTCTGGCAGGGCTGATTCTGGACACTCAGCTCTGTCGCACCGCTGAGAATATGTCCACCTCCCTCTTGCAGGTGGTTAGGTCTGTTCTCAAGATCCACCGTCCTACCTGGAACTGAGCCGAGCTGCCCTCCGGAGGGTGGGAAGGGAGGAAATCTGCCCCCCTTTCTGTTACCAAGATGGATGGGGCCCAGTTTCTCAACTGTCCTGGGATCCTTTCCTCCCCCCAGTCAGGACTGCTGTTCAGATGCTGGGCAGGAAAGCAGCAAATACCCCGCACGCAATTAAAGTCCCACCAGGACTCGCTCAGCCTGTCAACCTTAGGCGTGAGGGGTGTGCACCCCAGGTCCCAGTGGCATTTGCTAAGGGGTCACCCACATATTCCAGCTCTTCTGGGTAAAGGTCACAACAGGCACCTGAAGTCACACAGACCCTGCCCTGTGAGAGGTCATGAGGAGGCTGTCCCCTTGAGTCCTAAAGAGGCTGGTCTCTTGGGATGACAGAGAGAGGAGAGGGCAGGGTGGGCGGGACAGACCAGCTCTGGGAATCAGCTGCCTGCCATGAGGCCCTCAGTGCCTCCCCAGGGCTGCTGTTTCCCCAACACCCTGGACTCTGCCATCCTTGGCCCATCATGCTGCTTAGAGGTCCGGTGCTTCCTCTGCCCTGGGGCCTTCTCTTCTGCGCAGCCCTTCACAAGACTCAGCTGTGGCCGGAGGCTAGCGGCCACCTGTGCTTTTACTCCAGACCTTCCTTCTGCTCCCTCTGCGAACTCAGGAAACAACCTTGACCTCACCAGGTCCTCTCCATCCAGCCGTTCAAAATATGCTTTCCAAGCACCTCCAAATTCTGAGCCCTGCTCTCTTCCTCTGGGGTGAAGGCTCTGAGAGGGTGGGGCTGGGCTTTGGAGCATCGTGTCCTGGGAAATGCTAGCTGAGCCTGGGAATGAATCAACCAGCGGGAGGAAAACCTGGGCCAGGTCAGTGCCCCGAGGGAGCCCCTCGTCCAGGGGGCCTGAGTAGGCCATCCACGGTTGATGGTTCTAGAGACGTATCCCCACAACCTTCTCTCCAAGCTTGGGCCAAGCTCAGCCCAGCTCGCTAGACTTCGGGGGCCCAGCCTCCCCATTTCTGGGTGCCTGTCCTCCCCTCGGACGCCAGCCAGTGTTGGTGGTCCTTCCAGGGCCAGCCTGAGACTCCAGCCACTGTTTATAACCTCAGGGAGTTGCTGGGCTTGAATTCACTCTTGGTACTGTGTAGGGCTTGCTGGCCCCAAATGTTTTGTTTGCTTCTCCTGCCAGGTAGAACTGGGCAGTGTCCCTGCGCTCTGGCTCCTGAGAAGTGCTCTGTCTTTCAGGAGTCCTTTCATGGTTTCCTCATCTCTGAAATAGGCAGTCTTCTCCTCGCTAGCTGTAAGATTGTGAGGTTTATTGCCTGGCTCCTGGACCCTCCTGGGTACCCAGTGTGAGCCCTCTGAGGGGTGTGGGTGGTACTGCCTGTGAGGCCCTGCAGCCCCTCATATGGTGACTCATGTGCCACTGGTCAAGGGGTTGAGTGGTGTCCCCACGCTCACAGGCTGCCCTTCCCTGGGGTACCTCCACACCACACTAGCCTCCCCACCATATCACCTCCTCCAGGAAGTCTTCCTTGATGCTTCCTTCTCTCCCCCTTGGACCCCTTCTCTGTGCTGTCTTTGCAGCTCAGCTTCCCTCAGTCATAGGAGCACACTGAGTTATAACTGTCCCTCACTCCTCCATGCACACATTCATTTAAGTATACTTTTATTAAGGGTCAACTTACTGTATATTTCTATTTCATACTGTTCTTAGAAGACTCCATGACTACACATTATAATTTTCTTTTTCCCCAAGTTCCCAGCTTTTCCATTTACTCTCACATATGACATGCCACAATGACACAAAAACAAGCCATTTCATACCCCATGTACATCATATGAAAACCCCACAGCAGAGTGGAGACGATGCTTCCATTGTACTTAGTAATTAATGAATGTACTAATTCAAAACTCATCATATTTGATATTGGGAGGTAGATTCATGAGTATTTGTTTTATTATTATTTCATAGCATATGTAAATTTTTTTTGTATCCTATATCACACAATTTAAAAATCGACCATATAATGAACCAATCAGCACAAACCGGAAACAGGAAAAAGGAAACAGAGAAATCCTCTTCCTGTTCTCATGCACTTGCTGTCCATGGTGGAGGCGTCGGGGGGTCAAGGAGGAGAGTGGGAGAGGGACCCCCTCCTCAGTCATCTCCCAGGGGCTGCAGCTGGCCTCTGGATCTCCTGCCTGTCTAGATGCCTGAGCAGTGCAGGTGGGAGGGTGACATCCAGGACCTGGACGGAGCCGTGCTCAATGGCATCTGGTTAAGTAAATAACAAGAATATGACTTTGGAGCACAAGCGACAGGTGAATGAACTGCTTCCTTGGCGGCTCAGGCCAGTACAGCCAGGGCCCTGCACACCTGGGACCCGAGGCTGCAGCTCTCAGCACAGCTGCACGTCAGAATCACCAGCTACACAGACTGAGTGGGTTGGAACCCAGGCCTGGGGCCCGGGCCCTGGTTCCTAGGCTCACAGGGACTCCAGGGCACGGCTGAGCTGAGAAGCACTGATCTACAGACCTTGGAGCCGCCTGCACTCCCCACAGGGACAGGGCCGTTCTCGGGGTTTCTCTGGACTGAAGCCAAGGCCAGACCATAAGTCGCCCTCTGACCTTCACACCACCCTGTTGTATCCGAGGGGCGTATGTGCTTTCCTGATGACTGGGCGTGACCGTGGCTGAATCCCAGCAGTGGTCCGCCATAGACCCCGGCCCCCCAGGCAGCCCCAAGTGCCATGGGTGTTCGCCATGTAACGTGTGTACCAAATAGGCAATTTGTCTCTCCTGGCAGCTTCTTGCCAATGAGGTGAAGATTTCCTGAGCTTGAGAAGTGACCTTCTTGGAGCGGGGCCTGGGCCGGGAAGCTGCGCTGCGTGGTGCTGACCGACCTCCTGGGGCCCCCGGCATTGGCGGTGGGCCCGGGGGTGGGGTGGCGTAGACCAGCTCTCCCGTGGGGCTCAGTGCTCACAGGCACCTTCATCGGAACCCCGCACTCCCAGGGGTGTTGTGAAAGTTAAATGATAATAAAAACACGGAAAAGCATACAAATCACCCAGCGCAGAGTGAGCACTCGACGGCTGTTACTCATCTCCTGTGCTTTTCTTTCCCCTTCCCTGTTTCTCTCTTCCCCCAAACAAATATTCTTCCTTATAACCAGTGGAGTTGAGTGGAAACCCATCTCCTGATACAGGGCCACATGAGGATGCTGCTCAGGCCGACACTGCTGGTGCAGCTCCTGTTATGGGACAAGGTGCGTTTTCACAGAAGAGCTCGGACTATGCGACACTCCCAGAGAAGCCAAAGTCCTGGAAGGTGGTTTTCCTCGCGTGAAGACTGAGCCTTGTGAGAAAGTGGGCAACAACTGAACGGAGGTACATCCGCGGAACACCACTCAGTGAGAGAGGTGTGAACCACTGGTACACATCCCAACCTGGATGAATCTCCAGAGAATGTGGCTGAATGAGAGCAGCCCAAATGCTGCCTGGCTGCATTGATCTAAAATTCTAGACAATACTGACAAGTCTCTAGTGACGGAAAACAGGGTGCGGGGCAGGTGGGGGTCGGAGAGTGGTATGGCAGAGGGGCATGAGCTGGTGGGGACATGAGACGTTCATTGTCTTGTCCGGTGACAGTTTCGTGGTGCATACACATGTTGGAAACCCTCAAGTCCTACCTCCAATGTGTGCAGTTTACCAAATGTCAATTATACGTCGATAGAGCTGGGGTCTCTCTCTGGAGGAACCGGCCTTAGATCCCTTAGCCAGAGCAACTCAAAGCACTCCTCCCTCCTTGAAAACAATCCCCTTGCTTTCTTCACACCCTTCCTGGGGTGCCACGGGCACAGAGACTACAATGGTTATGGGGCAGCAGATGGCCAGTGAGACGGAGGCCCCGTCTAAGATAGAGACGAGGGATTCTGGTTTAGTCAGCTGAGGTGTCCTTGGCACATGCCACTGGTGTGTCATTGCTGGCTGGTCCTGTGAGAGGCACAGGGCCTGGGGGTGCTCCATCAGCCGGTGCCTTCACCCCGAGAGTCAGGCATTGTGTCCCTGGGAGGGTGCAGTGCCTACCTGCAGCTCTAGGACGTGGTGTTGGAAAGGACTTCCTGCTGGAGTTGGCCTGGTGACGTGGGTTTGGAGAGATTTAAGGAAGCAGGAGCAATTCTGTGATTGGGTGACTTAATAAATCTCACCCAGGAGGAGAAACAACTGGTCTGAAGCTAAACCTGGGGTTGACGAAGCAGCCACCGTCACCCGGCGTAGCCAGCTCTTGCTCTCTGTGGCCTGGACGTGTGTGTTCCATCTGTGCCCGTGAACATGGAGGGGCTCCATCACAGCCCCAGGGTGCCTTGCCTGACGGTGATGCTCCGTGACATTGTTCACGTTCCACAGGAGGACACGGGGCTCCACTGTGACGCCAGGGTGGCTCCTGCATTTCGTGGCCACTGTTGTCCTTGCTCATTGGAAATGAGTCGGGTGCATATCCAACCTCTGAGAGCTATATCCACGGATACATGCCGAGGCCCCTCCTGGCCCCAGTGACTCAACTCTCCAGAGGGGGGCCCAGCGGGTATTTGGGAAAAGGCTTGGGGCGATTCTGTGATTCTGCTGTGGACCATGGTGCAGAGCCCCGCTTGGATTCCTGACTTGCTGAGCCCAGCAGAGTTGGTGCTCTGAGCCCCTCCCCCAGCTTCCCCCACCCCCGCCCAGCCAGCTCCAGCCTCCAGAAGCAGGTTGTCCCCCCTCACCCAGGAGACTGGCCTTGCCCAGCACTGCAGGCCCTCTGCACGCTGCTCCGTGCTGGGGCCATGCTGACCAGCGGGGAGCTGGGGACCCTGCCTCTGTCCCAGAACATCTGCTTCTCACCTGGAGTCTGAATTCCTCAATGGGGAAGAGCCATAAGGAGATGTGGGAGACCTTGTAAGACAGAGGAGGTTTCCATCACCACGGTGGACTTAGGGGCACTCCAAATCCTAGCTGTGAACGGGGTGCGGCTCAGCCATCCAAATCCTCAGTTTCTCTGTAAAATGGGGGTAACACGATCTGTCAGATCATGGAAGTCGGTGAGCTCCCATTGGTAAAATACGTGGCCTGGGGACCTTGAGTTTTCAAGAGTGAGGCCCCTCGGAGGACTGGACCCCAGGGTGGGAGCACATTTGGCATTCTGTCCCCTCCTGAGGCTGCCTCAGTCCCTTCTCCCTCTGTGAGTTCTGGAGTTGATAAAATGTCAGGAGAGGATTCACCAGGGAAAACACTGGCTGAGAGAAGACACAGCCTCCACCCGAAGGGTGATGAGTAAGACACGGACCACGGGTGGATGGGGAGCAGGGCAGCTCTGAAAGGACAGCCCGTGTGGCCTCACCCCCGTGCAGCACGCAGCCTAGTGCCCAGCTCCACCTACCCTCCTCATTGTTGTCACACGGACCACGTGGCTATCACCCTCCCCTGGCCACAGTCTCAGGAACGTGGCGGGAGCTGAGCCTCTGGACAGGGACACGTGTGGCAGGTCACCTCTGGCTGAAGCTGACTGGTCAAGTGGAGACCACAGGTGCTGGAGAGGCCACATGGAAGCAGGAACTCCCCAATGCAGTGGGGAAGGAGGCCTGGACACAGGACACTGGGGCCGGCTGGGAGGAGCTCTGAGGTCCCTGTCTCCAGGCAGGAGAAGGGCTGTATTTGCAGTGCGATGGAGTTTGCACAAGACAGGAGCTTTCTCCAGGGCAAATGAGCTCCCACCCTGTCTCAGGACCGCCCTCTGAAGCCGCCCCTGGGAGGTGGCCACTCCCTCAGGCTCAGATCCAATCTAAAGTGGCCGGCACTTTGGCCCAATGTTCTGATTTGATCCCAGAAGTGCAGTTCATTCGTTCCATCTACAGCATCTGCCAAGTCCTGTTTCATCGCAGGCCTTGTGATGGGGAGACCAAGCCATGAGGGAGACAGAGCCCAGCCACACACCTGCCCCCAGTAGGTGGTTCTGAATTCTCCTGAGCACCAGACCAGCGACCTTCTGCGCATTCGGTGGAGGCTGTGACCCGCACGCTGGACACACCCCTGCTTTTGTGTGCATGCACCCTCTGCTTGCAATCCCAGAGGCCCACCAAGCCTGTGGATGGCAGTCTAGGAGACCTGCTCTGGCTTGTGAGCTCATGAGGACCAGGGCCACAAATTACTGTTTTTCTTTCTCCCTCTCTAGTGCCCAGCACGGAGCGTTGAGTGAGGTGGCAGCTCTGTGCGTGTTTCAGTGAGGAGACCGGGAACATGGCCCTTTGCTCCACATCACTGAGACCTGGATAGTAGGGGATGGGTAGATTGTCCATGTTAGTGGGACAAAGAGTCAGACACTACCCATGGGGAATGGGCCATGGTGGGGCTGCAGCGAGGGCCTGGAGGGGTTGGCACGCCTGGGGATCAGGTGCCCAAAGGGAGGGCACTGAGCCCTGAAGCCCAGGGCGGGCACTGGCTGACAGTCTTGGTGCACAAGGGACCTGGCCAGGGACGCTGCCTGGAGGACAGTGGGCTGGGCCTCAGACAGGCTGGGCGGGCCCTGGACATCTCTGATCCTTCACCCCAGCCAATGCCAGGGAGGAAAGCTGGTGCCAAAGCAGAGAAGTGAGAAGGGAAAATCAAGCCTGCCAGGAGAGGAGGTACTGCCGGCCTGCGTGCGCCCCAGGGGAGTAGAGGGCCGCTCGTGGGGTCTCACCTGCTGCCCCCACTTGTGCCTCCTCATCCACAGCCCCAGCCCAGTAGCACCTCCCTGCCCCTCCCTCAGATCGGTGGCTTTCACAGCCCCCCTCTATGTCCTTTAGCAGCACAAGTTCTCAGAGCGTGTTTGTTTCTCTCTAAAAATGGTCCAGTGCCGACCTGGTCAAGCAGCTCCTAAAGAGCCCCAGGAGGGTGCTGGGATCTGGGGAAGCTCTGGCTCTTCACGGGGGCCTTGGGACGGGGATACCCTGTCAAGTGTTCAGTGTCACGTCACAGGGGCGCAGAGACGGGGAGGGAGACAGGGGTGCATGGAAGTTTTCTGTGCCCTATTTGGAGAGTTGCCACCTTTGCTGTTCACAGAGGCATCTCTGACCGGGGCCCCATGCCCAAGCTGTCAGTAGGGATACAGCAGCCACGCTGCTCCTGGGGTCACTCCAAAGGGCTGGCCGGGCCACCTTCTTGCTGTGGAACCTAGGGGAGTCGCACTTCAAAGCTCTCGAGAGGCAAGGCAACAATCCACCTTTCCTGGAGCTTAACATACACTTTTCAAAATGCAGTTTGATACTTCTGAAATCAAGATGCATTTATAATTGATGTGTACATTTAAAAGTGATTTCGTCTTCCCTCTCAAAAACTATCATTAACTTCGTGGCATCTGTGCACTGAGGAAACAGGACAGTTGTAAATCTCCCACATGTTCGGGAAACACAGTGTGTGCATCGCTTGAAGGCCCCAGTCCCAGCCCAACCCAGGAGCTGTGTGACTCCCTGAAGAAACTCCCACATCCAGGGCATCCTCAGAGTGACATGCCAGGACGGAGGGACACGTCTCCCAGGGAGAAAGGAAGGAGTCCCCAACATTCCCAGAGAGACTCCCACCAGGCCCCAGAGCCGCCTGTATCACATCTTCCTAGCCGTGAGTGTGATTGGCGTGATTTTGTGTCTGATGCACAGAGCAGCGGCCGCTTTGGCTGAGCGTCCCCTGTGTCCATCTTTGTGAAGGCAGAATCACCTCTCAAGACACCTCAGGGAGCAGGCACTTCTGGTGACCCTTGTGTGTCTGTCAGAGAGCTGCTGACACAGCTAGTGATGGGTCTTCACGTTCAAGGACTGTTTTTCTCCGGGATCTGGTTCTACTCTCCTCCAGTGAGGCCGGCTCCGGAACCCACCTCCCCAGCTTGTCTGTGGCCCAAACCAGCACTAAATGGCTCTTGACTGGATTCCCAACTCCAGATCCTCCAAATTGGCCAAATGCCTCTGTCCCTCTGGTACAGCTGCACGTATCCTAACACAACAGGGCACGTGGCCAGTGGGCAGAGGGGACAGACTGTAGGGATGGCAGAGCTTCTAGCGGGGGTGCAGCGGCAGCAGGCAGGCAGGCGTCCCTCCTAACAGAGGCCTCATTTTGTTGATGAATCAATTCAGACTCCAGGGGGTGACAGGCAGAGGGGTGGAAGTAGAGCAAGACCCAACATCAACGCCCCCATTTTTCCACCATACTGGGTGGCCTCCAGCAATCTAGGCTTTTCAGTGAGACCCTTCGTGATGACGTTCTGGGCCACCAGGGCCTCTGCCGTGCATGTGCTTCTGTGTCCGAGGGAGTGGCCCCCTCCCTGTGCAGGTGTGATGGGCTCCAGACCAACCATGAGTCTGCAGAGCAGCCTCGGACCGCCAGGTGTGGGCCCTCCTGGGGCTGCCACACCCACATCCCACCACGAGCAGTTCTCTCAGTCCCTCTGAGTAGGTCTATCTGCTAAACTGGGGCAACCACCTACTGAGGCCCCCAGGCAGGGCTGCAGAGAGGGCAGGGGGGAGGTGGAGCTCTCCAGCTTTGTGCGATGTGTGACAGCTACAGTCGCGTAGATATGTTGGCATGTGGAGAAGGATGGGTACCAGCTGAAGCGGGGATTCGACCGTCTTCATGACCAGAGGTCAGCACGTGCCTTTCTTCTGTCTGGTGGCCTTGTGGGGGTGGGAGCAGGACCTGGGAAAAGCAGGGCCATGAGGACTCAAGTCAGGACGCGTCTGTAGATGGCGACAGGCATCACCTGCCAGCCCCTGGTGGGCGGGCCCAGCTGGTCTGTGGCTCATTACTTCATGGTCGGGAGGAGAGCCTGTGAAGGCCCCTGGGCGGGCTCTGGTGCAAATCAGTACATTGTGCCGTGTTGTTTCTCACGCAGCTATGTCTTCTCAGGGAAAGGAAGGCCACTGTCTTCCCCTGGAGAGACATAGCTAGGAACTGTGGGCACGAGTGTGCTGCAGCCAGGACCTGGGAGCGGTCCCTTCAGCCTAGGGAGACCTCCTGTGCAGCAGGTCAGGAGGGCAGGCGCTGCCCGCCTGCTGGGAAGGAGCTGCCGCCAGGCCTTTGGATGGGCGGCCACACTGCCTCTGGCCCGAGAGACTGGAGCGGGGCAGGCGGCGGGATCCGCGGGGCAGCAGGTCAGAACCCAGTGCCACGTGCTGGTGGGAAGAGGCACGGCGGCGTCCTCACCGTGGACACACAGTCATTCACTGGAATCTCCCGACCGCATTTTAGGATGAAATAGTGTCTATAAGGCACCGGACACATGGGGAGCGCCTCACGCCGAGTTATTTTGTTACCACAGATGTAATTTTTATAATAGGAGAGACAATTTTCATTCAAGGGTTTGCTGAGCAGCTGCCCTGTGGCAGGCTGGAGTGCTAGAGGGGCTGACATGCGCCCCCTGGAGGAGCCTGGCGTCTCGCAGTGGAGACGGGCAGGCGCACAACAGCAACAAGGTCAACAGCAAGCAGCAACAGCGTCACCCCCGCAGCTAGGGATTCGGACAGGAGGCGGCACCCGGAGACAAGCACTCAGCCCTGCCCTGGAACAGAGGAGATGCCGCAGGAGCCAGGCTCGTGGGAAGCGCTAGCTTGGAGCCCTGTGCGCCTGCGCGGATTCCTGATACCCGAGGGAGGCTTAGGAGCGAGCTGGGGAGCCTGTGAAGGAGGCCGGACGATGTGCACGAAGGCAAAGCATGGGCGCAAGTGTGTGCTGGGAGCACGAGCGTCTTAGGAGATGCCTAGGTGTGAGTGGGGACTGGGAGGGAGAAGTGAGGATGCAGAGTAGGGCCAGGATGTGCTGAGCCCTGGCGTTTCCTGAGGGCAGTGGAGAACCGCGGGGCGGAGACCGGGGTGACATCAGCGGTGGGTGTGCTGAGATCGGAGGCAAGGGCTGGGGGCCACAGGAGCCCACCCCTCCTCAAGGCAGCGGGTCCTCGTCCTGCTCAGAGCCCAGGAGCAGTGCAGAAGAGGGCTTAGTGGGAAAAGGGCAAAGCCACGGCAGCCAGGAGGACAACATGGAAAGGTCCGTTGCTCTCCTGGGCCCAGAGCAAACTCCTCTCCCCTGGGGATCCTGGGCCTGCTGCCGGTCCAGGCCAAGAAGCTGCTCAGGTGTCAGGGAAGAAGCTGCCTCCTTCCAGAAGCATGAAACACCCAGGTCAGGGAGCTCCCATCATGGGTCACCTGGCAAGAGCCACGCGTGTCTGGTTCCTTGGGTTCCCTGGCCTGGCCTTTCCCACGAGACACCTTCATACGGCACTGCGAGGGAGGGACTTCCTGGCTCTGCCACACCCATCCCAAGGCCCAGGCTGGGGTCTTCTGGGGGGAATCCCACACAGCACCTCACAGTCTGATGCTAACAGCCATACAGCTGACAGTGGACCTGTGATGGCAGAAAATTCAGAACAACAGGTGGGAGAGGGAAGCAGAGTTGAGCTCCATGGTGTACTTGGGCGTCTCCAGACACAGCACTTAACCTAATTCTGTCTTCTCACCTGTAAAATGCTGCCTACTTCACAGGCTTGTTGTTTGGACTTAGCTGCAAGGTGAGATTTAGAGAAGCCGTGTAATGCTGGCATTCCTTTCCAGTCTTCAATCACATGACGTTCTGCAAAGCACAGAGGTGAGCCTTGACTCACCTATTTCAGTGGATACTGTGAGAAGAGCATGGTCCAGGGCGGAGCTGCAGAGACAGGTGTGGGCTGCACCAGGTGTCTGTGAGCATCAACTTTCAGGAACAGCAGTTTTCTCTGTTTGTCTTGGGCTCTTAGGTCTCTGTGGCATGTTCCACCTCTCTACAACATGAGTGGGGCAGAACTTGAGCGGTGGGCATGTAAGGAACACCTTCATTTGGGTCCACTGTTGTGTACAGGCCACACAAGCTCTGGCAACATCCCGGCCACCGTGGGAATGCAGTGTGGGTCAGGTGAATGGAGGATGCGGCCATAATAGATAAAATACAGTGAGGTCAGCCTTGAAGAATGGAAAGAGCGAGGCTGGTGCCAGAATACCTGCATCCTAGTCCCAGCTTTGCCGTTACCTTGCTGTGTGATTCTGGGCGAGTCACTAAACTTGTGGGATAGGGGTCTCAGTTCTCTCACCTGTCAAGTGCAAACGTCCTTCGTCCAGCTCACCTCCTAGGTTATTGGGACGATGAATCTGATGATGCATGTGGGAATAGCTTGGGAAGCAAAGAAATATGTCCGATACAAGAGAAATGATTTTTAAAATTATGGGGTATACAAACAAAATGGTTAATAAAGTTATGTCATAGAATACTATTTAATGACGAAAAAAATATTCACAATATACTCTCAGGCAATTTCATATTTGAAATAAAGATCTGTACCTATGCTGTGAGGTACATTAAAGTGCTAAAACTACAGGCCAAGCCCTGTTTCAGGTGCTTGGAAACCTGCAGTGGCAGGCTGAAACTCCTGCCCTGGGAGCCTATGTTGGTGTGGGGGGGGGAGTGCAAAAAATGCGCATTCCTTCCATGGAGGGCGTTTCCATAAACTCAGGGTCATTATACCTACCTCTTCCAAGGAAATGGTGTGGGGCACACCCTGGGGCAGCTCTATCGCAGGCAGGTATACACACACACACACACACACATATATATATATATATATATTTTTTTTTTTTTTCCAGGCAGGTATATTTGAGAAGACAGGGCTCCCACTCCCCCACCTGCAGCTCCCAGCCCGGTACTATGGTTTTACCCCAGGAGGGGCAAACTGCTGGCATTCTCATACCCAGCCCCATGTTGCAGGAACTCTGTCCTGGCAGGCGCTGTTGAGAAGTCTGGGGCTCCCTTCCACACCCAGCCTCACTTAAGTGGCAGCTCTGCTCCAGTCACAGCAGGCAAAGAATACTGGGGCCACAGTCATTCCCTGCCCCAGCTCACTCGTAGGATAGGGGTTCCATGCCAGGAAGGGGGAAGCCACAAGGACCAGGGACTGCCAGCTGGTAGAGTGGGGGGGGATGTCAGTCAGGAAAAGCAGACCTCCACCCCCAGCTCTGTGGCAAGGGCTTCTGCCTGAGGAAAAAGGCAGGCCACGAGGACCCTGCAGCTCTGCTTGAGGGGCTTGACTTCTGATTCGGGACAGAGAGTGGAGGACTTGGTGGAGAGCAATTAAGAGGAAGCTGGTAGCTTCATGAGCCGGGAATCCCCAAGATCACCTTCAGGCTTGATAATTGGCTAGAAGGACTCATAGCCCTCAGAAAAGCTGTTGTACTCATGGTTATGGTTTATTACAGAGAAAAGGCGTAGATTTAAATCAGCCCAGGGAAAGGGTGCACAGGGAAAAATCCAGGTGTCCTCTCCAGTGGAATCACACAATGCAGTGCTTAATTCTCCCAGCAAAGATGTGTGACAACATGTGTAAAGGTTGTCAACCAGGGAAATTAGCCTGAGCCTTATGTCCAGGGTTTTTATTGGTGTCCACGTAGCATGGAGTGCCTACATGACTAACCTTAGCTACTCAGACTCTAGTCTCCCAGAGGTCCCAGCTTGGCCCAGGGCCTCAGGCATGCAAAAACACTCTTACCAGGCAGGATATTCCAAGAACTCAGAGGTTATCTCCCAGGAGCCTGTCCTTTCTTTGGAGTGTGCAGGGTTTGAGTAATGCAAGCCTGCTAAGTCAACTCTTTACTGGACACTTCAAGAAACAAGCAAATGGCAGAAAGAGGAAAAGTTTAATAGAGAGACAGCTAAGAAGAGTCCTCCTGGGATCACAGTAAGCCCTAGGAGTTGGGAAGGCTACGTGCGTGTGCCGGCTGCAGCCACACAGGAGCAACCAGAGCAGGATGTGAGTAGACACGGGGGCATTCTCCAAGCTGCATACAGACCTGTCAACACAGGGTGGAAGCCTCAGTGGCACAAGGGTCCCAGCAGGGTCCTAGCAGGGCCCTGCTGTCATCACAGGGCATGAGAGCTCCCCCTTCTGGTCTCCAGACTCTATTTAATTGAGGTTTCTGTTTACTAATTTTTTACAGGGTAAAAAATCTAACAAATCATGGAAACTTAAGCAAAACCTTTGGCCAATAAGTGGCTCAGACTGGTCAAGGCATAGCCCCTAGGTAAGCTGGTTAAAAGAAAAAAACAAGAAGAAAAATCCTGAAGAGGGTTATCAGAGGCTGCACACCGTGTGGGAATGGATTTTGCAGATTAGTTGTCAAGTCACTAAACAAACAGACAAACAAAAGACACAACAACTGACCAGACAACAACAGCATCAACAACCCAGAGGAGGAATATTAATATCCAGAGTTGCTACAATATATTATCTGAAATGTCCAGTTTTCAACAAGAATAGTAACAAAAAATATACAAGACATGCAAAGAAATAGGAAAGTGTGACCCACATACAGGGGGGAAAAAAGCAAGCAATAGAAACACTTTGAAGGGGTGTAGATGGTGGCCTCAGCTGACAAAGACTTCAAAGCAGCTGTCATAAAGATGTTCAAAGCACTAAAGGAAACGATGCATAAAGAATTTAAGGAAGGTGTGATAAGTGTCTCACCAAACAGAAAATATCAGTGAAGGACTAGAAAATATTAATATTAACCAGTGGAAATTCTGGAGTTGAAAAGTACAATAACCAAAATGAAAATTTTGGTAGAGGGGTAATTCCCTGGTGGTCCAGTGGTTAGGACTCCAAGCTTTCACTGCCAAGGGTGCAGGTTCATTCCCTGCTTGGAGAACTAAGATCCTAAAGGCCATGTGGCAAGGCACAAAAATTTTAAAAAAAAAAATTGAAAAAAGAACAACAGATTAAGACCCAGACAAAAAAATAACAAAGAAAAATTTTTTTTTAATGTTTACTAGAGGGGCTCAAAAGATTTGAGCTAGCAGAATGATTGAACTTGAAGATAGATTGAGATAATGCAATCTGAGCAAGAGAGGGAAAAAAATGAAAAGTGAACAGAGCCTCAGAGAAACGTTGGACACAGTTAAGTGCACCCACAGAAGCATAATGGGAGTACAGTACAGAAGAAGTGGAGAAGGTAAAATACATTCATTCTCAGATACACAAAAATGGAAAGAATTTGTTGCCAGCCAATCTGCCTTACAAGAAATGCTAAAAGAAATTCTTCAGGCTGAGAGCAGATGATACCAGAGAGTAATTCAAATCTACATAAACAAACAGAGAATGCCAGTAAAGGTAATTGTTTAGGTAAGAGACAGTTACAATTGCATTTCCATTTCACCTGAGATATCAAATTTATGGGTATGGAGTTGTTCATAATATTCCTTTATTATCCTTTTAATGTCCATGGGACTAGTAGTGATGGCCACTTTCATAACTATGTATTGTATTTTCATTTTCATTCATTTCAAAATATTTTCTAATTTCAGTCGTAACTTCCCTGAATGGAAAAATAAACAGGAGACTTCTCCCCATTCCTTCTGAATGTTGCAAGCCCCTTTCCTCTTCCTAAAGCCAGTTCTAAAAGTCCTATCCTAGAGATTTCTCTGTGCCCTCGTGCCCATTTCCAGGTTGGGTGAAGGATGTCAGTGAAAACATGAGAAACTCACCTCAGTGGTATTTCAAATTCTGGCTTTCTCTCCTATCGAATTGCTACTGTTTACTTTAAAGAGTCCTCAAATAGCTGTTCCGTGCATTCCGTCTGAGTTGTACAGCTGCATTTCATGGGAGAGGCAGGGTGGAGTGTGCTTACTTCATCTTACTTGGAAACGGAACCTCCCCGATGTCTTTTTCTTAATTGAGGAACTTCTTACAAAGCCACAGTAAAAATAAGCCAGAGTAATGTGGAAACATAGCAGAGGGTCACCTAGCCCAGATTTGGGGAATTAACCTTAGTGGCAGATAAGGGCGAGCAGGGAAGGTTTCCCAGAGGAACTAAGACCTTGCTGTCTCTTGGCTGGGCTTAACGTGGGAGAAAGGTATTCTGAATAACAGGACCCACTGTGGCACAAAGGTGTGAAAGAGTGTGGTGTCTTTAGGGAACAAAGGCAAAGGATTTTATACAATTGGAGCCCTATGTGCAGCAAACAGGAAGAAAGAGGCAAGAAAGGCAGAGGTCAGATCAGTCAGTAGGACTTTGTATCATTCTAGAGTATTTGGATTCTGTTGGAAATTATATAGAGAGTGTATTAGTTACCATGGCTGCTGTAAGAAATTACCACAAATGTAGAAGCTTAATCTATTCGCTCACAACTCTGGAGGACAAAAGCCCAAAGTCAGATTCAGTGGGTTAAAGTCAAGGTGTCCTCCGGGCTGGTTCCTTGTGGAGGCTTTGAGGGGAAAATGTGCTTCCTTGCTTTTTTCAGCTTCTAGTGGCTGCTTATAATCCTTGGCTTGTGACCCTCTCCATCTTCAAAGGCATCACCTCATTCTCTGCTTCCAGCATCACGTGGTTTTCTTCTCTGACTGATTCCCTCCTTCATTTCTCTGGTAAGGACCCTGGTGATTACATCCAGCCCACCTGCATAATCCCGGAAAATCTCCCCATCTCGATATCCTGAATTGATCACATCTGCAGAGTCTCTTTCGCCATAAAATGTAATATTTCCCAGCCTACACAGAGGGTACTTCATAGATTTTTGATTGGAGGGGATGATGCGACAAATTGTCTAATTTATGGTTTAGAAAGATCTGTCTGGCAACAGAGTAAGGAGAGTAGGGCTGCAGGCCTGCAGAGTAGTTTGCAAGCCACGGAAATAACCAATGCCAGGAATGAGAAGGTACAGCTGGGACAGTGGCGATAGGATGGAGGAGAGAGTTTACCTGGCGGACTCGGGAGGTAGAATCCGCAGGGCTTGGAGCCAGCTAGGGCGTGGATGAGTGAGAGAGGGAGTCCGGAAGGATTCAGCGTTTCTGCCCTTACCATGTGGGTGATGTGGTATCACTGGTGAATAGGGAGCACAGGAGAGGGCAGGGAGAGATCCCTAGTTTTGTTCAGAGCCTGGTTTCGAGGCATGGATGAGAGTCCTCTAGCTGCGGCCCATGGTCTGCAGAGCAAGGCAGGTGATGGCTATTTGGTGGTGCCAAGCACACTGGCAGTACTTGAAGCCAGGGAGACAGAGATGACTCAGGGACTGTGTCTAGATTCAGAAAGTGCACAGGAGCTGCCTTGGGGAACAATGGCCTTTACAGTTAGGGAGAAGTAGGGGTGTGGGAGGAAGCCGGAGAGGCAAGACTAGCACCAGGAGGGTGGGTCCTGCATCCAGTAGCCTCGGGGAGCAGGGAGTTGATGCCTTTGTATTCAGAGTCCTTCCTCTCCTGGCGAAGGGCCACTTCTTATCACGTGAAACGCTGGAGGAAAAGGGTAAAGGATGGTATTGTGTTTTTGCTTGTTAATCTTGGGGACCAGAGGCTCGGCTGAGAACTGAGCTGTTTCTTGAACATTAGCTGCGTGCACACATAGAAGAGGCTGAGGGAGGCCCCCTCACTGGAACCAGTTGTGGCGAACAGGACCCATTTTGCTCTCAGGCTTGCCCCGGCAGCAGCTGAGAAGCTCTATTATCTGCCTTTCTGGGCACACAGACCGCAGAGGCTCAAGGTTTTGGTGCAAGGCAGAAGTCCCCCTGCCTCTGAGGACAGCAGTCATCCTCTGCTGCCACTCCCATACAAGGGCCTTGTAGAAAGGCATGGCTGCAGGGGAGACCAGAGGCCTGGAGACCGCTTCCTCCGTGTGTTTCTGCTTTTCCTCTCTTGTGGCTTCTTCCTCAGCCCTGGAGAAGGAGGAGGAGAGAAGAGCATGGGGCGGGTGGATGTTGGCAAAAGGTGCAAGGACAAGGCTTGATGGAAGAGCTGACATTTGACTTGGCCCCTGGGAAAAGGGGAGGACTTTTGGGAGAACTGGGTAGTCAGGAGGGGGTACATTTCAGATGGAGGGATGGGCATGTCAGGATGGAAAATCAGAAATGGGCATGAAGTATGTGGAGCAGGGCCCGGAGACTGGTCCAGCCAGGGGAAGCGCATCCCAGGGCCACAAGCTCCCAGGACAGTGTCCCGGAGAGGAGAGAGGGAAGGGGCTCTCTGGCCCTGTTCCTTCCTCTAGAAAGAGTATTGCTTCATGTTTGAATGGCCCTTATTTCCCTGCATCCGTTCCCATGTAACCCTCTCAGAATTGTGTACACTGAGGGGAGTGAAGTTTGGAGAATTAGCCTCCCAGGGTGAGGACAGTCAGGTTGAGAGCCAGGATGGAAACTGAGGCGGAGGGAGCTAACTTTTGGGGTGTGCTTATGTGCCAAATGTCTAAATACATGTTGCCATTTAATTCTCAACTCTCCTAGACCTAAGTGCTATCAGCCTTATTTCATAGATGGGACCAGAGGCTCTTAGGAGGAGGTACCTCGTCCCAGGTAATCTCTGTCAGCACCGGGGTGAGAATGGGATCTCCGCAGAAGTAACGTCTGCAGCCATGGATGTCACAGTAGGGGCCCTCCTAAGAGATCACTGCGTGACAGTCACCTCACTTTACTGATGGGAGACCATGGTTTAGAAAGGGGCATGACTGGCCGAAGGTGCCCAGCCAGTGGGTGGGACAGCTGGGGTGGGCAAGGGACTTTTCTAAACTTCAGCTTCCTACACCTGGACTTTTAAAAATGCCTACCAACATACAAATGCTTTGATAAGTCTGTAGGAAATTTTTAAATTTAACTTCGTATCATTTTCCAAAATTATCTGACAGCCAATCTCATAGTTGTTGTCTAAATCCTGTGGACTCCCCTGCGGGAGATGCTTCATGTCAGCAACCTGGGAAATTCAGGTCCACCCCTCAGATCTTGGGAAGACCCTCCCACTCCTTGTTAATTAAAAATTGCACACCTTGACTCACTCCCTTATAATTCTGCCACCAGTGGAGCAAGAAAAATGAGAGACCTTGTCTCCCTGTTTTGACACTAATTTTAACCCACCGAAGAGCCACAAGACACTGTGGGTGTAGCAGCTGGTGAAATGTGATTTAAGATCTGTCAGCTATGTCGCCTTAGGTGAGTACTTGCCCTGGCAGAGCACACGCTGAGTGTCGGTAGGTGGGCCAGTGGTGCCTTGCAAGGCTGCTGTGCAGCTTAGTCAAGAGTAAGCAGTGGCCTGGCAGGAAGCAGACAGCTAGTTCCTCCCTCTGCGGGGAAGAGACTTAGCATTCTAAAAATGATGTAGACCTCTTTCAAGTTGTTCACCTTGTTGGTAAAGGGGCTGAGCTCTTGCTCTGCTGGTTATCAAAACACAGAGTTTAAGCTTTAGGCCAAAGCATGAGAGGTTGTGTGTGGAGAGATGCTGGCCTTACAACAGGCGTGTCCCAGTACACAAGCCCTGTTTTCAAAGGCTTCCCCGATCTAGAACATGCCCAGGAGATAGCCATGGTTTTTGTACTAAAATTAGGGGTGTGTGATTGACAGCAACTGAAAATTTGAACTTGAGATTGGCTTAGAAAACATGGCATGGTTGGCTTCTGCACCCACAGGCCGTTTGGCCCTAAAGCAAGACCCCTCCACACCCATCTGGGCCTCTCCTCAGCCGACAGCACTCCAAGCCCCTTGGTTCCTCCCATTTCCCAGCTTTCCTCCCAGCCTCCTGCTTTGAGCTGAATCATACCAATTGTGTGTGTGTCCTGCCCCGTGACCACTAGTACAATTGCAAATCTTACTGCCAGCAAGTTCTTTTGTCCTAATGGGGTTTCTAACAGAGTCACTCAGAAAGGAGACTGTCCTCCGGCCAGCTCCAGTGGGAGGAAGAATTTCCCTATTGTTTTGGGATTATGGGCTGCAGGGAGATACAAAGGAGGAGAGGAGAAAGAATGGCCCAGGACCTCAAAGTCACACGTGTGAACCAGGAGCCCTGGTGCCTCGCAGGACTGCAGGACTGCAGGACGTTTGGGTGCTACGGGGTGGCGGCAGCCCGAAGCGAAGGGTGCGGGTGCCTCTGTGAGGCCTCCAGGGGAACCCAGCCTGCAGCGGGCCTGCAACATGTTACCTGCACTGCATCCACAGGCTCGCCCGTGGGCACAGGTGCACATGCTCAGGGTTGGCTTGTGGAACACACTTTTAAAAGCCCCAGAGGCTGCAGAGCTCCTTGTCAGACTACCGAGGCAGGGCAGCTGTGGGCACTATCTTGTTGCCTTCCTTCACCTTCAGAGGAAGGGGCACTCACAGGTTTGAATCCCAGCTCACCGTGCCCTAGCTGCTGTGACTGTGACTAAGCTACTCGATTTTCTCTGTGCGCATTTTTATTATCTGTAAAAATGGGAATATAGTGCCTGCCTCATACAGCTGTCATGAGACTCGTGTATGGTAAGGGTTCCGTAAATATTATCATCATCACTCCCACCTTAGGAAAAAAGAAAATAAAACTCGGAGGTCGACATTGATCAGGTTTTACTTAGCTACTACTAGTGGCAGAACTAGCTAAGATGTATATCGGATTCCAGTTATAGTTCTTTTAGATACCAGCTGCCTTTTCATGACCAAAGAATGAATCCCGAGTGGTATAGATCAGAAGCCATGTGGAGTAATACTGGAGAGTGGGTGTGGTCGTGAGGGGCGGAGGTAAGAGCACTCCTTGGGGGCTGGAATCTGGCTTGGATTTCCAGAAGATACCTCCAAGTTATCTGGACGACCTGATTTGACCAGGGCCGCTCTGCCGTGAAATGACAGCTATTTTGGGTTCCTTGGTGCCCCCTGGTGGTAGTAGATTGCCTCTTGCACTTTTCTTGAGACATGAAAGCAGAAGGAAGCTATTTTGAAATTGGCTCTCCACATTAATGAAGGATATAGAACTTTTTGTTTGCCTCTGCTTTAGCCTTCTTGGCACCTCTGACCCAGCAACATAAATCAGTTCTGGGTTTTCTCTTTTTACATATCAGCCAGTAGCTTTTTCACTGCCTGACTCCAGCAAGCTCCCAGCCTCTAGGGGATCTCCAAAGCCAGCGGCTCAGGCCCACTCAGGCATTCCAGGTCTGTTCCATTCTGCTCTTTCCTATTTTTAGGAGACAAACCAGGCGGTGCAGTACAAAAGCTTGTCCTCTTGTTTTCTCCCCAAGTGGTGGGGGAGAGGGTGGGAGTTGTGGTGAGTGCCGGCTGGCTCAGAGCTGTGCGCTACACTGAAGTGAGTCCTCTGTCGCCAAGTCACGCCTCTGATGTCGCCAAGTTCACTTCTGCCTCTCTGTGCCTTTTCTTTCCTACATGGCAAAGGGAGACGAAATTTGCTCCAACTTCCTTAAAGGGTACTCTGAGGTTTCAGATTACCTAGTGGGTAGGATTATGATTCTTTTTTTATAATTAAGTTAAACTTTTTTGGAAATAATTATAGTTTCACATACAGTTATGAGAAATAATACAGAGCACTGCCATGTACCTTTCACCCAGTTTCCCCCAATGGTAGCATTTTGCAAAACTAGAGCACAGTATCACAACCAGTATATTGCACTGATACTGTAAATACGTTAACATTGCCATCACCACAAGGTCTCTTCTGTTGCTTTCTTATAGCCACACCCATGTTCCTCCATCTTTAACCACTGACAGCCACTAATCTGTTCCCCATTTCTATAATTTTGTCGTTTAAATGCATTAGAGTTTGTAACACTTCTGGTTTGGATTTTTTCTCTCAGCATAATTATCTGGAGATTCATCCAAGTTGTGTGCGTATCAGTACTGTGTTCCTTTTTATGGCTGCTATTCCATAGTATGGATGTTCCAGTTTGTCTAACTGTTCACTTGTAGAAGGATGTCTGGGCCATTTCCAGTTTTGATCTATTATAAATATTGGGCTATTTTGAATTTGAGCTATTATGAATAAAGTTGCTATGAACAGGTTTTTGTGTAAACATAAGTTTTGATTTCTCTTGGATAAATTCCCAGAAGTTCAGTTGCTGGGTTGAATGGGATTTTGTGTTTTGATGGAAGAGTCCTTTTCATCCAAGTTGTTGAATTTGTGTGTACAGAGTTATTTGTAGTATTCTTTTTTTACCCTTTTGATGCCTACAGGGTCTGTAGTGATATCTCCTGTTTCATTTCTGACATGGTAATTTGTGTCTTTTCTCTTTTTCCTTTGTCAGACTTGATAGAGCTCTGCCAATTTTATTGAGCTTTTTAAAGAACTAGCTCTGTTTTTCATTGATTTGTCTCTATTGTTTTTGTTTTCTTTTTTATATAAATTTATTTTATTTTATTTATTTTTGGCTGTGTTGTGTCTTCGTTGCTGCACGCGGGCTTTCTCTAGTTGTGTCAGGCGGGGGCTACTCTTCATTGCGGTTCATGGGCTTCTTATTGTGGTGGCTTCTCTTGCTGTGGAGCATGGGCTGTAGGTGCACAGGCTTCAGTAGTTGTGGTGCACAGGCTCTAAAGTGCAGGCTCAGTAGCTGTGGCGCACAGGCTTAGTTGCTCTGCGGCATGTGGGATCTTCCCAGACCAGGGCTTGAACCCGTGTCCCCTGCATTGGCAGGTGGATTCTTAACCACTGTGCCACCAGGGAAGCCCTGTTTTTGTTTTCCACTTCACTGATTTCTGATCTTTATTGTTTATTTACTGTTACTTGTTTAGATTTATTTTTTCTTTTCTTTAACTAGATTCTCGAGATGGAACTTAAAGTATAGATCAAGGCTTTCCTTTTCCTAATCTAGTGCTATAAATTTCCCTCTCAGTGTGGCTTCAGCTGTGAGCCACAATTTTTTGTTTCCTCATTTACATTCTATTTATTATTTAAAATGACACCTCACCCAAGGCTAGCTTATATCTGAATTGGCTTCTCCCACTAAACGTTTTATTGTTTGAATATTTCACACTATGTTTCAGAGACATATAATTTGATCCAAAATTATCTTTCTCTTCTACTGATGCATGACATCAAGTTTACCATGTCTTAAGCCTTGTGAGTATATTGAGGAAATACTGGAGTGAATATCTTGGACTGTGCCTCTCACATAGTAGGTGCTTTATAATGTTGAGTTTCTCTGCTTTATTTAGGCATGAATAGTGTCCGGTAGAGTTTAAAGTATTCATTAAGATTATTACTTGCAGATTTCCTAATCAAATTCTAGACATTGTACATCTCATCTTGTACTTAATGATGGGTTTTCAGAAATGAGTGTTACAGGAACACTGCATTCACTGACACACATTTCTTTTCTGTTCTTTAGCTCTTATGGAATTCAGATGCTTGTCAAGTAGCATTTCTATTGTCCTAGAGTAAGGAAGAATTTCAGAGAGCTTTCCAGAACTCAGTTTTACTGCTTTTGGTCACCTCTTTCCCTGACTCTTTCGCCCCTCATTAACCCCTTTCTCTGCTTCCAAGGGATTGAATGCACTTATTTCATCTGCTACAGCAAATCTGGTTCTCATGGTCTCTGCTATCCTCCTGTAGGCCTAGTTCTGAATCACAAGTTAGGTGATGGCTTCTTCAGGGTTTTCATCATATGCATTCAGTATCCTGGGTAGGAAAGTTAACTTCTTATTTTTTGTTGAAGTATAGTTGATTTACAATGTTATATTAGTTTCAGGTGTACGACATAGTAATTCCTTATTTTTATAGATTATACTCCATTTAAAGTTATTATAAAATAATGGCTATATTCCCAGTGTTGTGCAATATATCCTTGTAGCTTATTTATTTTATACATAGCAGTTTGTACCTCTTAATCCCCTAACCCTAAGTTGCTCTTCCTGCCGTTCCCCTCCCCACTGGTAACCACTAGTTTGTTCTGTGTAACTGTGAGTTTGTTTTGTTATATTTGTTCATTTGTCTTATTTTTTAGATTCCACATATAAGTGCTGACATACAGTATTTCTCTTTCTCTTTCTGACTTATTTCACTAAGCATAATACCCTCCAGGTCCATCCGTGTTATCGTAAATGGCAGAATTTCATTCCTTCTTTTGGCTGAGTAACATTCCATTGTATATATATCCCACACTTTCTTTATCCATTCATCTGTTGATGGACACTTAGGTTGCTTCCATATCTTGGCTATTGTAAATAATGCTGTTATGAGCATGGGGGTGCATATATATTTTATTAGTGTTTTCATTTTCTTAGGCTATATTCCTGGGAGTGGAAATGCTGGATCATGGGGTAGTTCTAATTTTAGTATTTTGAGGAACCTACATACTGTTTTCCACAGTGGCTGCACCAGTTTACATTCCTACTAACAGTGTACTAGGGTTCCCTTTCCTCCATATCCTTGCCAACAATTGTTATTTGTGGTCTTTTTGAGGATAGCCATTCTGATGGGTGTGAGGTGACACCTCATCTTGATTTTGGTTTGCAGTTCTCTGATGATTATGGATGTTGACCATCTTTTCATGTGTCTGTTGGCCATCTGCATGTCTTCTTTGGAAAAATGTTTATTAAGGTCTTCTGCCCATTTTTTGATTTGGTTGTTTGTTTTATTGATGTTGGGTTGTATATTTCAGATATTAACCCCTTACCTGTCATATCATTTGAAAATATTTTCTCCCATTCAGCAGATTGTCTTTTTTGTTTTGTTGATGTTTTCCTTAGCTTTTCCAAAGTTTTTAAGTTTAATTAGGTCCCATTTGTTTATTTTTGCTTTTGTTTCTTTTCCCTCAGGAAATAGATCCAAAAAAATATTGCTGCAACTGATGTCAAAGAATGTTCTGCCTATGTTTTCCTCGAAGAGTTTTATAGTGTCTGGCCTTACATTTAAGTCTTTAATCCATTTTGAGTTTATTTTTGTGTATGGTGTTAGGGAGTGTTCTAATTTCATTCTTTGACATGTAGCTGTCCAGTTTTCCCAGCACCACTTATTTAAGAGACTTTTTCTTCATCAAATATTTTTGCCTCCCTGGTCGTGAATTAATTGACATATGTGTGCAGGTTTATTTGGGGGCTCTCTATTCTGTTCCATTGATCTATGTGTCTGTTTTTGCGCCAGTAACATACTGTTTTGATTACAGTACTTTTGTAGTGTACTCTGAAGTCAGAGAGTGTAATACCTCCAACTTTGTGTTATTTTTCTCAAGGTTGCATTGACTATTCAGGGTCTTTTGTGGTTCCATATAAATATTAGAAGTATTTGTTCTAGTTCTGCCAAAAATGTCATGGGTATTTTGATAAGGATTGCATTATATCTGTAGATTGCTTTGGGTAGTATGGACATTTTAACAATATTAAATCTTCCAGTTCATAAAATGGGATATCCTTCTAATTTGTTTGTATTGTCTTCAATTTCCTTCATCAGTGTCTTAGAGTTTTCAGAGTATAGGTCTTTCACTTCCTTGGTTAAGTTTATTTCTAGGTATTTTATTATTTTTAATTCAATTTTAAAGAGACTGCTTCCTTTCTCTTTCTGATAGTACTTCCTAGTGTATGTAGAAAAGCAACAGATTTCTGCATATTAAATTTGTATCCTGCAACTTTACTGAATTCATGTCATCTGCAAATAGTGACAGTTTTACATCTTCCCTTCCAACTTGGCTGCCTTTTATTTCTTTTTCTTGTGTGATTGGTGTGGCTATGACTTCCAATACTATGTTAAATAGAAGTGGCAAGAGTGGGCATCCTTGTCTTGCTCCTGATTTTAGAGGAAACACTTTCAGCTTTTCACCATTGCGTATTATGTTGGCTGTGGGTTTGTCATACAGAGATTTTATTATGTTGAGATATTTTCCCTCTATGCCCAGTTTGGTAAGAGTTTTTATCATGAATGGATGTTGAATTTTGTCAAATGCTTTTTATGCCTCTATTGAGACGATCGTATGATTTCTATCCTTAGCTTTGTTAACGTGGTGTATCACATTGATTGGGATGCAGATATTGAAACATCCTTGCACCCCTGGAATAAATCCCACTTGATCGCAATGTATGATCCTTTTTATGTATTGTTTAATTTGGCTTGCTAACATTTTGTTGAGGATTTTTTGTGTCTATATTCATCAGAGATATTGGCCTGTAATTTTCTTTTTTTGTACTGTCTTTGGTTTTGGTACCAGCCTTTACTATATCTTTGCCTTTACCAATGGGATTTTCCCTCCTACAACTTCTTATTTATTGTTGTAGCCTTTTCTTTTTCACTTAAAGAAGAAACTTTAACACTTGTAAGGTCCATTTAGTATTGATGAAGTCCTTTAGCTTTTGCTTGTCTGAGAAGTTCTTTATCTCTCCTTTAATTCTGAATGATATCCTTGCTAAGTAGAGTGTACTAGGTTGTAGATTTTTCCCTTTCAGCACTTTAAATATATTGTGCCACTCCCTCCTGGTCTGCAAAGTTTCTGCAGAAAGATCAGCCAATAATGTTATGGGGCTCCACTGTATGTGACTTTTTGTTTTTCTCTTGCTGCTTTTTGAATTCTCTTTATTTTTAACTTTTGCCATTTTAATTATGATATGTCTTCATAAGGGTCTCTTTGGGTTCATCTTATTTGGGACTATCTATGCTTCCTGTACCTGGATGTCTCTTTCCTCCTTCAGGGTCAGCAAGTTTTAGCCATAATTTCATCAAATACATTTTCTACTTCTTTCTCTCTCTCTTCTACTTCTGAGACCCCTATAATGCAAATATCAGTACACTTGATGTTGTCCCAGAGGTCCCTTAAACTATCCTGATTTTTTCAAATTTGTTTTCTTTTTGCTGTTCCAAATGGGTGATTTCCACTATTCTATCTTCCATTTTTGGTTATATGTTTTTCTGTATCAACTAATCTAACGTGATACATAATGTGATATGTTTTTCTGTATCACCTAATCTAATCTAATGTGTTTTTCTGTATCACCTAATCTACTATCACCTAATCTACTCCCTCTGGTGTATTTTCCATTTCAGTTATTGTGTTCTTCAGCTCTGAATGGTTCTTTATATTTTCTAGTTCTTTGTTAAAATTCTCACTGTGTTCATCTATTCTTTTACCCAATTTAGCATTCTTATTACTATTCCTTTGAAGTCTTAATCAGGTAAATTATTTATGTTTGTTTCATTAGGGTTTTTTTCAGGGTTTTTTAAAATTATGATATGTCTTCATATGGGTCTCTTTGTGTTCATCTTATTTGGGACTATCTATGCTTCCTGTATCTGGAACTCTTTCCTTCTTCAGAATCAGAAGGCTTTATCCATGATTTCATTAAATATATTTTCTACCCCTATCTCTTTCTCTTCTCCTTCTGAAACCCTTAAAATGCAAATGTTAGTACATTTGATGTTGTCCTAGAAGTCCCTTTAAACTATCCTCATTTTTTCAAATTTGTTGTGTTTTTTTCTGTTCTGATTGAGTGATTTCCACTATTCTATCTTCCAGATCGTTTATGCAGTCCTCTTTATCACCTAGTCTGCTGTTAATCCTCCTAGCGTATTTTTCATTTCACTCATTGAAAAACAGCTCTGACTTTTTAAAAAAATATTTTCTAGTTCCTTGTTAAAATTCTCACTGTGTTCATCTATTCTTTTCCCCTGTTCAGTTAGCATTCTTATTGCTATTTCTTTGAACTCTTTATCTGCTAAATTATTTATTTCTGTTTCATTAAGGGTTTTTCTCATTTTTTTTTTCATATTGTTTCATTGAAACAAATTCCTCTGTCTTCTCATTTTGGTTAACTTTCTCTAAGTTAGATGAAACAGTTAAGTATCCCAGTCTTAAAGTGGTGTCCTTGTATGGGAGAGTCCCTGTGCAGTATCTGTGTGCCCAGTGGCTGGATGTGAAATGAGCATGGGATGTATCTTCCCCTGGGGTGTACTGGCAGCTACCACCTTGGTGACAGATAGGGCTGGAGTTAGAGGGGCTATAGTCAGAGCCAGGTGTGAGTCAGGGCTTCACCTATGCTCAATGACAGTCACAGCTCTCTCAGGGGTGGGGTCAGGACCCAAGGTTCTGGAACGGAAGTCCTGAGTTTCAGGTCTGAGCTGGTTCCATTCCCTCTTTGTGTGCACACTCTCCTTGGCAACAGCATTTCTACCCTAGTGGACAGCAGCACCAGAGAAAGAGGGGCAGGCACCCAGTGCAGGCAGGCATGTGTGCTTGGGTGGTCACAGGAAAACAGCCAGAGACCCAAGCAGTTTTCAGCATCCTTCCTTGTCATTGTTCCCAGGAGCAAGCAAGCATTGTGCACTCCACAAGTGGAGTTTCAGTTTTTTACAGCCCTCTAGTAAGGCCCATTGGTTTTCAAACCATCTAATGGGATTCGTCTTCCCAGTGTTAGATCCCAGGGCTTGGGTGCCCAATATGTGGCCTGAACCCCTCACTCCCCAGGGAGGATCTCCAAGCCCATATTTTCACCCTCCTCTTCTGTGTCCCCTGCTAAGGGAGTGGGTCTCGAACTGATCACTTCTCCTCTCTTCCTACCAGACTCCGTGTGAAATTTTCTTTACAGCCTTGGTTGTAGAAGAGCCTTTCTGCCAGTCTCCAGGTTGTTTTTAGTGAGAGTTACTCCACATGTAGATGTATTTTTGAGGTGTTTGTGGGGGGAGGTGAGCTCAGTGTCCTCCTACTCCACCATCTTGATCTTGATGTGCCACAGTCTTTTATATGTTGCATTTTCATTTGGTTAATTTTTTTTACATTTCCCTTGAGACTTCCTCTTTGACCATGGATTATTAAGAAATGTGTTGTTTAGTTTCCAAGTGTACAGAGATTTTTCTGTTGTTTCTATTACTGATTTCTAATTTAACTGTTATGGCCAGACAACATTTTCTGTATGATTTTGGTCCCTTTAAATATATTGAAGTTTATTTTATGGCCAGGATATGATCTATCTTGATACACGTTTTGTAGATTCTTGAAAATAATTGCAGCTATTGGGGGGAGTGTTCTATAAATTTCTATTAAATTCTATTGGTTGATGGTTTTGTTGAGCTCTTCCCTCTCCTTGTTGATTTCCATCTATTGTTCAACTAGGTGTTGAACTCTTCAACTATATTGTAGATCTATTTCTCCTTTTAGTTCTATCAGTTTTACCTTCATGTATTGTGCAGCTGTCTTTATTCATGCATATGCATTTAGGATTGCTATGTCTTCTTGGGGGACTAGCTCTTTAATCATTATACAATGTCCCTTTCTGTCTCTGTTCATTTTCTCTACTCGGAAGTCTAATTTATCTGACTATAAGATAGCCCTTTTAAAATTTCTTTTTACTAATATTTGCATGATGTATCGTTTCTCATTTGTCCATTTTCAACCTACCAATATAGTTACATTTGGAGAGAATTTCTTGTAGAAAGCATGTATCTGGGCCAGGTTTTAATCCACTTTGCCCATCTCTATCTTTTCATTGCTGTTAGACCACTTAGACTTAATGTAAATATTGATATGGTAGGGCTAACTCTTCCATTTTATTTTTATTTTAAGTTTGTTCTCACTCTCATTTCTCTGTTTTCTTTTTCTTCCCTTTCTGTGGGTTACTTGAGCATTTTAGGTTAATTTTTAATACATAAACTTTAATTTTATTTATTGATTTATTTATTTATTGGAGTATAATTGCTTTACAGTGGTGTGTTAGTTTCTGCTGTATAACAAAGTGAATCAGCTATACATACACATATATCCCCATATCTCCTCCCTCTTGCATCTCCCTCCCACCCTCCCTATGCCACCCCTCTAGGCGGTGGACAAAAAGCACCGAGCTGATCTCCCTATGCTATGCAGCTGCTTCCCACTAGCTATCTATTTTACATTTGGTAGTGTACATATGTCCATGCCACTCTCTCACTTCGTCCCAGCTTACCCTTCCCCCTCCCCATGTCCTCAAGTCCATTCTCTACGTCTGTGTCTTTGTTCCTGTCCTGCCCCAAGGTTCTTCAGAACCTTTTCTTTTTTTTTTTTTTTTAGATCCATATATATGGGGTCACTCCTTGTGTTGTACAGTTTTGGAGGAGTTTTGAAACTTGAATATCATGTATCCACAATTATAGTATCATACAGAATAGTTTTAATGCCTTAAAAATCCCCTTTGCTCCACTCCCCTCCTCCCAACCACTGCAACCACTGATCTTTTTCCAGAATGTCATATAGTTGGAATCATACAGTAAGTAGCCTTTGAAGACTGGCTCCTTTCACTTAGCAATATGCATTTAAGTTTCCTCCATGTCATTTTGTGACTTGATAGCTCATTTCTTTTTATCTTTAAGTAATATCCCATTGTATGAATGCACCACAGTTGGTTTATCCATTCACCAACTGAAGAAAATCTTGGCTTTCAAGTTGGGCATTTATGAATAAGCCTACTTATAAATGTTTATCTGCAGGTTTTTTGTGAATGTAATTTTCAAATCACTTGGATAAATATCACTGAGTGTAATTACTGGATCATAAGGTAAGAGTATATTTAGTTTTGTAAGAAACTGCCAAACTGTCTTCCAAAGTGGCTGTACTCTTTTGCATTCCAACCAGGAATGAATGAGAGTTCCTGTTTTTCCACATTCTTCTCCAGCATTTGGTGCTGCCAGTGTCTTGGATTTTAGCCATTCTGATAGGTGTGCATGGCTATCTCACTGTTGTTTTGATTTGCAATTTCCTAAGGATATGTGACGTTAAGCCTCCTTTTACACTCTGTCTGCCATTGGTATATATTCTTGGTGTGGTGTCTTCAATATTTTGTCCCTTTTCCATTGGCTTATTTATTTTCTTATTGCTTGGTTTTAAGAGTTCTTTGTAGATTTTGGAATTAAGTCCTTTATCAGATATGTGTTTTGCAAATATTTTCTGCCAGCTTGTAGTTTGCCTTCTTGTTCTCTTAACAATGCCTTTGGGCTTCCCTGGTGGCACAGTGGTTAAGAATCTGTCTGCCAGTGCAGGGGACATGGGTTTGAGCTCTGGTCTGGGAAGGTTCCCACATGCCGTGGAACAAAAAACCCCATGTGCCACAACTACTGAGCCTGTGCTCTAGAGCCCATGAGCCACAACTACTGAAGCCTACATGCCTAGAGCCCATGCTCCATAACAAGAGAAGCCACTGCAATGAGAAGCCCATGCACCACAACGAAGAGTAGCCCCCGCTCGCCACAACTAGAGAAAAGCCTGCACGCAGCAACAAAGACCCAATGCAGCCAAAAATAAATAAAAAAAATAAAATAGATTTTTAAAAAAAAATGCCTTTCACAGAACAGAAGTTTTTAATTTTAATGAAATCCAACTTATTAGTTTTTTCTTTCATGTATTATATTTTCAGTGTTGTATCTAAAAACTCATTGCCAAACTCAGGGTCACCTAGATTTTCTCCTATGTTATCGTGTAGAAATTTTATAGTTTTGTACTCTACACTTGGGTCTATGATCCATTTTTAGCTTTTTTGGTGGAAAATGTAAGGTCAGTGTCTAGATTATTATTTTTTGTATGTGGATGTCCAGTTGTTCCAGCACCATTTGTTAAAAGACTATTCTTTCTCTACTGTATTGACTTTTGCTCCTTTGTCAAAGATCAGTTGACTATATTTGGGTGGGTTTATTTCTAGACTATTCTGTTCCATTGATCTATCTGTCCTTTCAATAATACCACACTATCTTGATTACTATAGCTTTGAAGCAATTAATACTATAGATAATACCATAGCTATTATGGTATTAATAGCTTGAAATATTATGAAATATTGAGCTATATTGAAATATTAAGCTATATTATGATAATATAGCTTGAAAAGTAGCTATAGTCTGAAAAGCAGTTATATAGTCTTAAAGTTGGATGGTGTCAGATCTCTGAATTTATTCCTCTTCTTTAATATTGTGTTGGCTAATCTGGATCTTTTGTCTTTCCAAATAAACTTTAGACTCAGATTATATGACTTTCAATATAAACTTTATTTTTAATAGATATTTATTGGAGTATAATTGTTTCATAATACTGTGTTAGTTTCTGTTGTACACCAAAGTGAATCAGCCATATGCATACATATGTCCCCATATCCCCTCCCTCTTGAGCCTGCCTCCCATCTTCCCTATTCCACCCCTCTAGGTGATTGCAAAGTACCGAGCTGATCTCCCTGTGCTATGCTGCTGCTTCCCACTAGCTAACTATTTTACATTCGGTAGTGTATATATGTCGATGCTACTCTCACTTTGCCCTAGCTTCCCCCTCCCACCCCATGTCCTCAAGTCCATTCTCTACATCTACATCTTTATTTCTGCCCTGCAACTAGATTCATCAGTAACTTTTTTTAAAATTCCATATATATGTGTTAGAACATGATATTTGTTTTTCTCTTTCTGACTTACTTCACTCCGTATGACAGACTCTACGTCCATCCACCTCACTACAAATAACTCAGTTTCCTTTCTTTTTATGGCTGAGTAATATTCCATTGTATATATGTGCCACATCTTCTTTATCCATTCATCTCTCAATGGACATTTAGGTTGCTTCCATGTCCTGGCTATTGTAAATAGTGCTGCAGTGAACATTGTGGTACATATCTCTTTTTGAATTATGGTTTTCTCAGTGTATATGCCCAGTAGTGGGATTGCTGGGTCATATGGTAGTTCTATTTTTAGTTTTTTAAGGAACCTCCATACTGTTTTCCATAGTGGTTGTATCAATTTACATTCCCACCAACAGTACAGCAGGGTTCCCTTTTCACCACACCCTTTCCAGCATTTATTGTTTCTAGATTTTTGGATAATAGCCATTCTGGCCAGCATGAAGTGATACCTCATTGTAGTTTTAATTTGCATTTCTCTAGTAATTAGTGATGTTGAGCATCTTTCCATGTGCCTCTTGGCCATCTGTATGTCTTCCTTGGTAAGATGTCTATTTAGGTCTTCCACCCATTTTTTAATTGGATTGTTTGTTTTTTTAATATTGAGCTCCATGAGCTGTTTGTATATTTTGGAGATTAATCCTTTGTCTGTTGTTTCATTTGCAAATATTTTCTCCCATTCTGAGGGTTGTCTTTTTGTCTTGTCTATGGTTTCCTTTGTTATGCCAAAGCTTTTAAGTTTTAGTTCCATTTGTTTATTTTTATTTCCATTACTCTAAGAGGTGGGTCAAAAAGGATCTTGCTATGGTTTATGTCAAAGAGTGTTTTTCCTGTGTTTTCCTCTAAGAGTTTTATAGTGTCTGGTCTTACATTTAGGTCTTTAATCCATTTTGAGTTTATTTTTGTGTATGGTGTTAGGGAGTGTTCTAATTTCATTCTTTTACATGTAGCTGTCCAGTTTTCCTGGCACCATTTATTGAAGAGGCTGTCCTTTCTCCATTGTATGTTCTTGCCTCCCTTGTCATTCAACATAAAGTTTAGAATCAGACACAGCTTAGAATCAGTCCACAAAGTTACTTACTGGGATTTTTATTGGAATTCCATTGAATCTATATATCAAGTTGGGAAGAACTTAATTGTAACAATAATAGGTCTTCCTATCCATAAACATGGACTATCTCTCCATTTATTTATGACTTCTTTTATCAGAGTCGTGCAATTTCCCTGACATAGATCTTATTTATATTTTGTTAGATGTATACCTAAATATCTCATTTAGATAATTAATTAGGTGCTTAATGTAAGGGGCATCTGTGTTTTTAATACAAATTCCAATTGCTGGGCTTCCCTGGTGGCGCAGTGGTTGAGAGCCCGCCTGCCGATGCAGGGAACACGGGTTTGTGCCCTGGTCCGGGAAGATCCCACATGCCGTGGAGCAGCTGGGTCCGTGGGCCATGGCTGCTGAACCCATGTGTCTGGAGCCTGTGCTCCGCAATGGGAGAGGCCACAACAGTGAGAGGCCCGCGTACTGCAAAAAAAAAAAAAAATTCCAATTGCTTATTGCTGGTATATAGGAAAGCAATTGACTTTTATATATTTACTTTGTATCCTGAAATCTTCCTATAATTACTTATTATTTCTAGGGGATTATTATTATTATTATTATTACTAATTCTTTGAGATTTTCTACATAGATGATCATGTCATCCGTGGGCAAAGACAGTTTTATGTCTTCCTTCCCAATCTGTATACCCAATCTTTTATTTTCTTTTCTTGTCTTATTACATTAGCTGGAACTTCTAGTACAATGTTGAATTGGAGTGACGAGAGGAAACATCCTTGGCTTTTTCCAGTTCCTTTGAGGGAAAGCATCTGTTTCTGACTACTAAGTATGACATTAGCTATAGAATTTTTGGTAGATGTTCTTTATCTACAAAAGGAAGATAAAGAGGAAGTTTATCCTCTAATTCTAGTTTGCTGAGAGTAATTTTTTTCATGAACTGTGTTGGGTTTTATCAAATGCTTTTTCTGAATCTATTGATGTGACCGTATTATCTTTCTTCTTTAACCTGTTGATGTAACTGTTTGCATTACTGGATTACATTTAGAATGTTGAACCAGCTGTGCATACCTTGGTCACATTTGGTCATAGTATGTAATTCTTTTTACAGATTTGAGTTGTTAATATTTTGTTGAGGATTTTGCATTTATGTTGTGAGAGATATCTGTAATTTTCTTGTAATGTCTTTTTTGTCTGGTTTTAGTATTAGATTAATCCTGGTATAATGAGTTAGGAAGTGTTCCCTCTGCTTTTATTTTCCTGCAGAAATTGTAGAGAATTGTTATCATTTGTTCCCTAAACGTTTTGTAGAATTCACCAGTGAACCCATGTGGGCCTGGTGCTTTCTGTTTGGGAAGACTATTAATTATTGACTTAATTCCTATAATAAATGTAGTCTATTCAGATTATTTCTTCTTGTGTGAGTTTTGCTGTATGTCCATTAACCTTGTGTATTTCAAGCAATTAGTCCATTTTCTCTAAGTTATAAAATTTATGGGAACACAGTTGTTCATACTGTTCCTTTATTATTCTTTTAAAGTCCATGAGATCAGTAGCAGTAGCCTGTCTTTTATCTCTGATAATAGTAATTTGTGTCTTCTTTTATTCTTGGTTAGCCTGGCTAGAGGTTTGTCAATTTTATTATCTTTTCAAAGAAACAGGTTTTGATTTCTTTGATTTTTTGTGTTGTTTTTCTATTTCAGTTTCTTTAACTTCTACTCTCGTTTTTATTATTTCTTTTTTTCTACATACTTTGAAATTCATTTGCTCTTTATCTAGTTTCATAACTAGATTATTGATTTTATATATTTCTTCTTTTCTAATATATACATTTGATGCTATAAATTTCCCTCTAAGCACTGCTTTTGCTGCACCCCACAAATTCTAAGTTGTATTTTCATTTTGTTCAAAATACTTTATTTCTTGAGACTTTTTTTGACTCATGTATTATTTAGAAGTGTGCTGTTTAGTCTCCAAATATTTTGACCTTTTTCAGCTAACTTTTTGTCATTGACTTGTTATTGTGGTCTGAGAGCATACTTTGTATGATTTCCATTTTTAAATTGTTAAGATGTGTTTTATGGCCCATACTTAATATCTACCTTAATGAATGTTCCATGTAGGCTTGAGAAGAATTTGATTTCTGTTGTTGTGGGATGATGCAATCCATACCTATGAGCAGATTGATGATTGATGGTACTCTTCAGTTCAATTGTATCCATACTACCTATTGGATCTTCAATTACTAATAGAGGGGTTTTTAAGTCTCCAGCTAGAATAATGAATTTGTCTTTCTCCTGTTCTTCTTTCTTTTTTTTTTTCTGCCTCATATATTTTGACCCTGTTTTTAGGTGCATGCACATTAATGATTATTATGTCTTCTTGAAGAATTTACCTCTTGATCATTATTTAACATTCTCTATATTCCTGATAAATTTTCCTAGCTCTGTGGTCAACTTTGCCTGAAATTAAGATAGATACTTTAGTTTTCTTTTGATTAGTGTTAACATGGTATACCTTTCCCCATGATTTTACTCATTTTTCTTTTTTATTATGATAAAATATACATAACATAAAACTTACAGTTCTAACAATTTTAAGTGTTCAATTCAGTGACATTACATGCATTCACATTATGGTGCAACTGGTGCAACCATCACCATCATCCATCTACAAAACGTTTTTTGTCTTCCCATACTGAAACTCTGTACCCATTAAATAATAACTCCCCATTTCCCCCTCACCCAAGCCCCTGAGAACAACCATTCTATTTTTGTCTCTATGAAATTTTCTACTCTGTGTATTTCATATAAGTGGAACCATACAGTATTTGCCCTCTGCTGGCTGGCTTATTTAACATAGCATAATGTCTTTAAGGTTCATCCATGTTATAACATGTAGCAGAATTTCCTTTCTTTTTAAGGCTGATTATACCAGATTTTGTTTATCCATTGATGGACACTTGAGTTTCTTCTCTTTTATGACTATTGTGAATAATGCTGCTATGATACAGATGCACAAATATCTGTTTGAGTCCCTGCTTTCAGTTCTTTCAGATATATGCCCAGAAGTGGAATTGCTGGACCATATGGTTATGGTAATTCTATGTTTAATTTTCAGAATAAGAGTCATACTATTTTCCATAGCAGCTAAAGCATTTTATATTTCTACCAGCAATGCAGAAATGTTCCAATTTCTCCACAACCTTGCCAACACTCATTATGTTCTCTTTTTTAATAATAGCCCTCCTGCTGGATATGAAGTAGTATATCATTGTGGTTTTTATTTGCCTTTCCCTAATGGCTACTGGTGTTGCACCTTTTTTAAGGTGCTAATTGGCCACCTATATGACTTTTTGGAGAGATGTCTATTCAAGTTATTTTGCCCATTTTTAAGTGGGTTATTTTTTTGTTGAATTGTATGAGTTCTTTATGTATTCTGGAAATTAATATTTTGTGAGCTGTATGATTTGCAAATATTTTCTCCCATTCCATGGGTTGCTTTTGCCCTCTGTTGATAAGAGACCATGATGCAAAAGTTTTTAATTTTGACAAAAGTCCAGTTTATCTATTTTTGTTACCTGTGCTGTTGGTGTCGTATGCAAGGAATCATTGCCAGATCCAATGTCATGCAGCTTTTCCCCTATGCTTTTTTTCTAAAATTTGTTATAGATTTTTAGCTCCTACATTTGGGTCTTTGATCTGTGTTGAGTTAATCTTTGTATATGATGTAAGGGAAGGTTCCAACTTCATTCTTTTACATGTGGATATTCAGCTTCCCAATACTATTTGTTGAATAGACTGTCCTTTATTGCCACCCTTGTCAAAAATCATTTGATCATATACATGAGAGTTTATTTCTGGGCTCTCTATTCTATTCCGTTGGTCTATATGTCTGTCTTTATGCCAGTAACAAACTGTTTTGGTTACTGTAGATTTGTAATAAGTTTTGAAATCAGGAAATGTGAGACTTCCTACTTTGTTCTTCTTTTCCAAGATTGTTTTGGCTACTTGGAGCTCCTTGAGACTCCATTTGAATTTTAAGATGGGTTTCTCTATTTCTGCAAAAAATATGTCATTGGGATTTTGATAGGGATTGCGTTAAATCTGTGGGTCATTTTAGGTAGCATTGTTATCTTAGCAGTATTGAGTATTCCAATCTATGAACATGAAATGCCTTTCCCTTTATTGGTGTCTTCTTTAATTTCTTTCAGCAATGTTATGTAGTTTTCAATGTACAGGTCTCTCACCCCCCCTTTGTTAAGTTTACTCCTAAGTATTTTATACTTTTTCTTGCTACTGTAAATAGAAATTTCTTAATTTCCTTCTGGATTTTTCATTGTTAGTGTATAGAAATGTAAGTGAATTTTATGTGTTGATTTTTGTATCCCACAAAATTGGTTTTTTGTGGGTTTTTTGCTGAATTGCTAATTCATTTATTAGCTTTGACAGTTTTTTGTGTGTGTTATGTGGAATCTTTTCATGTATATTTGGAATATAAGGTAATGTCATCTGCAAACAAAGATAATTTTATTCCTCCCTTTTCACTTTGGATGCCTTTTATTTATCCTTCTTGCCTATTTGCTCTTGTGAGGACTTCCATGACTATGTTGAATAGAAATGGAGAAAGTGGGAATCCTTATTTTGTTCCTATTTTGGGGGAAAAACTTTCAATCTTTGACCACTGAGTATGATGTTAGCTATGGATTTTTCATATATGACCTTTATCATATTGAGGAAGTTGCCTTCTATTCCTGGTTTATTGGGAGTGTGTTTTGTTAAGAAAGGGTATTGACTTTTGTCAAATATTTTTTCTTCATCAGATGAGATGATCGTGTTTGGTTTTTTTGTTGTTGTTGATTTGTTTGTTTTTCCCTTCATTCTAGTAATTGATTTTACTAAATCAATTTTCACATGTTGAAGCATTATCACATTATGGGGAAAAATCATTTGATCATGATACTTACTTTTCAATATGCTGCTGAATTCAATTGGCTAGTGTTTTATTGAAGGTTTTTGCATCAACATTCATAAGGAATATTGGTCTGTAGTTTTCTTGTCTGGTGTTAGTGTCAAGGTGTTACAGGCTTCAAAGAATAAGTTGGGAATTATTCCCTCCCCTTCAATATTTTGGAAAGTTTGAAAATGATTGGTGTTAATTTTTCTTGAAATGTTTGGTAGTATTTACCAGTTAAGCCATTTAGTCCTGGGCTTTTCTTTGTCCTTGAGGTTTTTGACTACTGATTCACTTTCTTTACTATTTATAAATTTATTCAGACTTTTTATTTATTCTTGATTCAATTTTGGTGGATTGTGTGTTTCTAGGAATTCATCTATTTCGTTTAGGTTAAACAATATGTTGGTATACAAATGTTTATAGTATTCTTTTTATTTCTGTAACATCTTTAGTATTGTCGTTGCTTTTATTTCTAATGTTAGCAATATGTCAGTTCCCTCTGCCAGTTTTGGGTTTAATTTGCTTTTCTTTTCCTTAAGGTGCAAACGTAGGTTATTGATTTGAGATGTTTCCTTCCTTTTTAATGTATGCATTTACAAGTGTAAATTCTCTTCTTACCACTGCTTTTACTGTATCACATAGGCTTTGGTATTTTGTATTTTCATTTTCAATAATCTCAGTGTATTTTCTAATTTCGCTTTTAATTTCCCCTTTGACCCATTGGTCTTTAAGAATGTGTTGTTTAATTTCCTCATATTCGTGAATCCAGTTTTCCTTCTGATTCTGATTTCTAACCATTGTGATAGAAAAATATTTTTTATAAATGCAACCTTTTAAAATTTATTGAGATGTGTTGTGGCCTAACATATGGTCTATCTTGGAGAATGTTCCATGTGCACTTTTTTTTTTTTTTTTTTTCAGTACGCGGGCCTCTCACTGTTGTGGCTTCTCCCATTGTGGAGCACAGGCTCCGGACGTGCAGGCTCAGTGGCCATGGCTCATGGGCCTAGCCGCTCTGTGGCATGTGGGATCTTCCCAGACCAGGGCATGAACCCGTGTCCCCTGCATCGGCAGGCAGACTCTCAACCACTGTGCCACCAGGGAAGCCCTCCATGTGCACTTTTGAAAAATATGTATTCTGCTGTTCTTTGGTGTTCTGTATATTTGTTAGGTCTAATTAGTTTATGGTTTTGTTCAAGTCCTCTATTTCATTATTGATCTTCTGTTTGATTGTTTTACCATATTTAAAGTGGTATATTGAAGTCATATATATGTATTATTATTATAGGAATTTCTATTTCTCCCTTCAAATCTGTAACGTTTGCTTCATATATTTGGGGGCTCTGATGTTTGGTGAATATATGTTAAAATTGTTAATCTTCTTGGTGAATTGATCCTTTTATCAATCTATATTGTCTTTGTCTCTGTAACAGTTTTTGATTTAAGGTCTAATTTTTTTGATTTAGTATAGCCACCTTAGCCCTCTTTTGGTTAGTATTTTCATGGAATATATTTTTCAGTCCTTTCACCTTCAACCTATTTGTGCCTTTATATCTAAAGTGAGTCTCTTGTAGACATGATACAATTGGATCACCAAGGTTTTTTTTTAAAAAACCAATTCTGCCATTCGATGCCTTTTGATTGGAAAGTTTAAACCATTTATATTTAAAGTAATCACTGATAAGAAAGGATTTACTCTGCCATTTTGCTATTTATTTTTTGTACATCATATAACCTTTTTTATTCCTCATTTCCTCGATTCCTGTCTTTTTATTGAAGTTGCTTTTTATTGAAGTATAGTTGATTCACAATATTGTGTTAGTTTCAGGTGTACATCAAAGTGATTCAGTTACATATATATTTCTCAGATTATTTTCCATTATAGGCTATTACAAGATATGAATATAGTTCTCTGTGCTATACAGTAAATTCTTGTTGCTTATCTCTTTTAAGTATAGTAGTTTTTATCTGTTAATCTCATACTCCTAATTTATCCCTCCCCACTTCCTTTCCACTTTGGTAACCATAAGTTTGTTTTCTTTGTCTTTTTTTCAATATGTACTATCCTTTATTAAATTGTATAAATTGTCCTACAGCTTGGTGTAAGAATAATGGCTGATATTAATTATAAAACCCCTCCTTTCACAAAAAAGAACATTACATTTGAATTATCTTTTTCTACCCAGAGCAGACTTGTCTTGATACAAATAATTCATGTTCATCCTGCAACTTGAAACAAGTTGATAGCATGCCACACTTTTTTATCTTGTCAATTTAGGAAAAAAAGTCATATTCAATATTTACAGATTTAACCTAGTTCACAGAATATACAAATGTTATGTGTGATAAAATCCCACAAATTAGATCCAATTTTATAGATTTTTTTCCTGATTTACCTTAAATTTAAAGTATCTCTACCACATACATTTTAACAGTTATTTTTAAATAACAGTTTTACTTTTGCATGTGTATTGTTTCTGGGTGACAAGATGTTAAGTTGTCCTGCTATTGTGATATGACAAGCTACTTAAATTCTCTTCTCTACATTCCATGTACACACTCTAAATAGAGAAAAATATGATGGTGCTGGAAAGAATAATGACACCATTAGAATAGTGGGTTGCATTTATTCTTTACTGATTATGGCTACTTTCCTTACTAGCCATATACATTAAAAGAAAATTGTGAACCAGTAAAATAAACTAGACAAACAGAAATACTGCATGATATCACTTATATGTGAGATCTTACCCCAAAAAAGTCTAACTCATAGAAACACAGAATAGAATGGTGGTTGCCAGGGTTGGAATGTGGAGGAAATAGGAAGGTCTTCTGGACCCAAAGCAAAGTTCATGAGTGATTTGTGAACCACACTCATGGTTCTGTTGACCATTCACACTGCTTCCCCAGAGTCCAAACAGCACACTGATTTACTGCTGATTACAATGTATTCTTTCTTTCTGCCCACCCCTCTGCATCTCTTGCCATGTGACCAGCCCACCCAACACTGTCTCGGGTTCGTGGCTGCTTCACAGAGGCCCACAGTTCCACTGGTTCCAGCCATAGGGCATGGGGATATGATACAGATTGTGACTAATTTTCTGTACGATTTTATTTGCTCTGTATGGTTATATAGGGGAAAGCCAAGTTTGTCCAGAGCCTGGATGTGGACAAACAACAGATGGGAGACAAGACCATGGCCCTGGTACTCAGGCAGGGTGGCCCCCATCCACATCTCACCTGTATGATCCATCAGGGACCAGGACACAGGGGTCCCCTCAGGCCCCAGCAGGCAGAAGTTGGGGAAGGTCTGGGTACAGCGCTTGGTGAATCTCTGGCTACTCTCATTGCTGCCACTGATATGCCATAATTTATTCACCAAGGCAGCATAGGTACGATCCAGGGAGGAGAGTTTATACATATCTTGGTCAATGGCTTTGGGTCTGCCATAGCCAATAGGTAAGTTCTTTGTCTCTGGCAGGGAAGGAAGCAGTTCCCTCACTGTCTCAGGCATCACATAGAGAATGCATTGTGTTTGCTTGACCTTAACAAATTTAGTGGTTACAAGATTCTGTATCACCTCATCCAGATTTTACTGCGAACTTTGGATCTGAAAAGTATTTCCAATTGATGACCTCTGATGTGCTAAGGGATTCTTGACAGTTGTTGAGATCCTTAGAATAGATTTGGTAGGTGTTGGTGTAATGATCAAAGTCATCTGCAATTTCCTACTCCTGAGGGTGGATAACCATAGTATTAAAATCAGGCCACTTGTCCACCCAGGCCTTTAGCTTGAAGGGGTTTCCGTGGTCCATATGGACAGTCCCATAAACCTTTAAGGACACAGGGAGGCTCTTCCTCAAGGATTTCTCTAACATCTGCAGCAGTTGTGGATCTTGTAAGTGGAACATCTTGGCAGGTACCTTAATTTTGGTACCCAATTTTGGTTTCCCAGCTCTCTGGTCACTGTGTTCAGGGTCTTCTCCTCTCCAGCTCAACACTTCAGGAGCACTGGTTCTTTGGGATGAGCAGGTAGAATCCTACTATATGAAATCTTTCATCTCCCAAATGTCGATTCCTTGCTCCAACTACCAAGCACTAAGGCAGCCAATGCCACTTTGGGAAATTTTGAACGGCAGGTCCTCAGGACAAGTGGTCCTGGCAGCTTCTATGGCCTTACCCAAATATCCCCCAACCAGTTGTGGGTGTGGGGCAGCTGGCCACAAGCAGCAAGGCCCCTGTCTGACTCACCAAAATTTGTTACCAAGTCCAAGCTTGTACTGCTTACAACCCGATAGGCCAATAAATCAAAAGACGAGTTGTTGGGACGAGGAATAGCAGCTATTCAGAAAGCCAGCAGACCAAAAAGATGGCAGACTTGTGTCCCAAAGAACCATCTTCTGTAAGTTTGTTTTCTATGTCTGTGAGTCTGTTTCTGTTTTGTACATAGATTCATTTATATTAGTTTTTAGAGTACACGTATAAGTGATATAATATTTATCTTTGTCTGACTTACTTCAGTTATTATGATATGCTCTAGGTCCATCCATATTGTTGCAAATGGCATTATTTCATTCTTTCTTATGGCTGAGCAATATTCTATTGTATATATACACTACTTTTTCTTAAACCAATCATTTGTTGATGGCACTTGTGTTGATCCCATGTCTTGGTTATTGTAAATAGTGTTGCTATGGACATTTGGGTGCGTGTATATTTTTGGACTAGAGTTTTCATCTTTTCAGGATATATGCCCAGGAGTGGGATTTATGGATTATATGGTAGTTCTACTTTTAATTTTTAAAGGAACCTCTATACTGTTTTCCATAGTGGTTGCACCAATTTACATTCCCATCAACAGTGTAGGAAGGTTCTTTTTCTCCACACCCTCTCCAGCACTTATTATTTGTAGACTATTTGATGATAGGCATTCTGACCGGTGTGAAATGATACCTCATTTTGGCTTTTATTTGCGTTTCTCTAATAAATAGCAATATTGAGCATATTTTCATGTACCTCTTGGCCATCTGTATGTCTTCTTTGGAGAAATGTCTATTTAGGTCTTCTGCCCACTTTTTGATTGGGTTGTTTGTTTTTCTGATATTGAGCTCCATGAGCTGTTTGGATATTTTGGATATTAACCCCTTGTTGGTTGCATCATTTGCCAATATTTTTCTCCCATTCCATAAGTTGTCTTTTTGTTTTATTCATAGTTTTCTTAACTATGCAAAAGCTTTCTAGTTTGGTTAGGTCCCATTTGTTTATTTTTGCTTTTATTTCTTTTGCCTTAGGAGACTGATCTAAGAAAATATTGCTGCAATTTATGTCAGACACAAGAGGGAAGGGATCTGGGGATATATGTATATTTATAGCAGATTCACTTTGTTATACAGCAGCAACTAACACAACAATGTAAACCAATTATACTCCAATGAAGATGTTTAAAAAAAATTTATGCCTGAGAATGTTTTGCCTATGTTTTCTTCTAGGAGATTTATGGTGTCACATTTCATATTTAGGTCTTTAAATCATTTTGAGTTTATTTTTGTACATAGTGTGAGGAAGTGTTCTAATTTCATTGATTTACATGTACCGGTCCACCTTTCCCAACAGCACTTGCTGAAGTGGCTGTCTTTTCTTTGTTGTGTATTCTTGCCTCCTCTGTCATAGATTCTTTGAACATAGGTGTGTGGGTTTATTTCTGGTTTACTTCTCTATTCTATTACATTGATATGAATGTCTGTTTTTGTGCCAATACCATGCTGTTTTGACTACTGTAGCTTTGTATTATTGTCTGAAGTCTTGGGAGGGTTATGCCTCCAGTTTTGTTCTTATTCCTCACAATGGCTTTGGAAATTCTGGGTATTTTGTAGTTCCATATAAATTTTAGGATTATTTGTTCTAGTTCTGTGAAAAAATGTCATGGGTATTTTGATAGGGATCACATTAAATCTGTAGATTGCTTTGGGTAGTATGGCCATTTTAACAATATTAATTTTTCCAATCCAAGAGCATGGGATATCTTTCAATTTCTTTGAATCAATTTCTTTCATCAATGTTTTATAGTTTTTAGCATATGGGTATTTCACCTCCTTGGTTAAGTTTATTCTGAGGTATTTTTTTGACATGATATTAAGTGGAATTTTTTTTTTAATTTTCTCTTTCTGATATTTCATTGTTAGAGTAAAGTAATGCAAGAGATTTCTGTATATTAATCTTGTATCCTGTTATCTGGCTGAATTCATCTACTAGTCCTGATTGTTTTTGTATGGAGTCTTTAGGGTTCTCTATGTAGAGTGTCTTGTCATCTGCAACTAGTGACAGTTTTACCTCTTCCCTTACAATTTGGATACATTATCTGTCTTTTTTTTCTCTGATTGCTGTGGCTAGGACTTCCAGTACTATGTTGAATAGAAGTGTTCAGAATGGGCATCCTTGTCTTTTTCCTGAATTTAGTGAAATGACTTTCACCTTTTCACTGTTGAGTATTATTTTGGCTGTGGGTTTGTCATAAATGGCTTTTTCATGTTGAGATATGTTCCCACTTTATTCATTTTCATGAGAGTTTTTATCATGGGTGGATGTTGTTTGCTTTATCTGCATCTATTGAGATAATTATATGGGTTTTGCCTTTTCTTTTGTTAATACAGTGTATCACATTGATTGATTTGCATATGTTGAACCATCCTTGTGGCCCTGGAATGAATCCAACTTGCTCATAGTGTATGATCTTTTTAATGTATTGTTGCATTCAGTTTGCTAATGTTTTTGAGAATTTTTGCATCTATATTCATCAAAGATATTGGCCTGTAGTTTTCTTTTTTGGTAGTGTCTTTGTCTGGCTTTGGTATCAGGGTGCTTGTGGCTTTGTAGAATGACTTTGGTAGTGTTCCCTCTGCTTCAATCTTTTGGAAGAGTTTGAGAAGGACTGGTATAAGTTCTTCTTTGTATGCTTGGCAGAATTCCCCAGTGAAGCCATCTGATCCTGAACTTTTGTTTGTAGGGAGTTGTTTTTTTTTTTTTTTAAGTGATTCTATTTCACTTCTAGTGATCACTCTATTCAAATTATCTGTTTCTTCTTGACTCAGTTTTGGCAGGCTATATGTTTTTAGAAACTTGTCCATTTCTTCTAAGTTGTCCAATTTGTTGGCATATAATTGTTATTTCTCCTCCGTCATTTCTTATTTTGTTTATTTGAGTCCTCTCTCTTTTCTTCTTGGTGAGCCTGGCCAGAGGTTTGTTGACTTTGTTTATCCTTTCAAAGAACCAGCTCTTGATTTTATTGATTTTTATATTGTTTTTTTAATCTCTATTTTATTTATTTTCTCTCTGATATTTATTATTTCCTTCCTTCTGCTGACTTCAGGCTTTGTTTGTTCTTCTTTTTCTAATTCTTTTAGGTGGTGGGTTAAGTTATTTATTTGAGTTTTTCTTGTTTATTAAGGAAGGCCTGTATCACTAGGAACTTCCTCTAAGGACTGGTTTTGCTGCATCCCATAGATTTTGTAAGGTTGTGTTTTCATTGTCATTTGTTTAGAGGTATTTTCTGATTTCCTCTTTGATTTCATCACTGACCCATTGATTTTTTTAGTAGCTGTTGTTTAGTCCCCATGTGATCATTTTTTGCCCATTTTTCTTTCTAGTTTTATATCATTGTGGTCAGAAAAGATGCTTGAAATAATTTCTATACTCTTAAATTTGTTGAGGCTTGTTTTGTGGTCTATCCTAGAGAATGTTCCATGTGCATTTGGAAAGAATGTCTATTCTGGATTTTTTTGGATGTAGTGTCGTGAAGATGTCAAGTGCAACTGGTCTATTTTGTCACTTAGGATCTCTGTTGCACTATTGACTTTCTGTCTGGAAGATCTGTCCATTGATGTCAGGGGAGTGTTAAAGACTCCTACTATTTTTGTATTCCTGTTAATTTCTCCCTCTATGTCTATTAGTGTTTGTTTTATGTACTTAGGTTCTTCTGTATTGGGTGCATATGTGTTAATGAGTGTGATATTCTCTTCTTATATTGATCCATTTATCATTATATAGTATCCTTCTTTGTCTTTTTTATGGACTTTTTTAAAAGTTTGTCTGATATGAGTATTGCTACCCCTGCTTTCTTGTCATTTCCATTTGCGTGAAACATCTTTTTCCATCCCCTCACTTTCAATTTATGAAATCTTTTGCCCAGAAGTGAGTCTCTTGTAGGCAGCATATTGTAGGTTCTTGTTTTTTTCTCCAATCTGTCACTCTGTGTCTTTTGATTGGAGCATTTAGTCCATTGATATTTAAGGTAATTATTAATAAGTATGTATTTATTGCATTTTTAAGCCTTGTTTTCTGGTTGATTTTGTAGTTCTTTGTTTACTTCTTCGTCTTTTTTGTTTTTCCTTATGTGGTTTGATGGTTTCTCCATTGTAGTGTGCTTGGGTTCCTTTCTTTTTTTGTGTGAATCTATTGTATGTTTTTTATTTGTGCTTATGATGGAGTTCAAGTATGTTGAGCCATCACTATATCTGTTTGCTTTAAACTGATAGCCATTCAAGTTCAAACACATTCTGAAAGATATACATTTTTATATTCCCCTCCCCACATTTTGTGATTTTGATGCCCTGTTTTACATCTTCATATTTACCCTTTTACTGTTCATTGTACTTATAATCGTTTTTATAATTTTTTTGATTTTTTTAAATCTATGTATTGGCTTATTTGAGTGATCTTCCATGCTTTTATATAGTTGCGTTTCCTACTGTGATTTTCTCTTTCCTACAGATTCTTTCTTCTTTTTTATTTAGAGAAGACCTTTCAACATTTCTATTAGGTTAAGTTTAGTATTTCCGTATTCTTTCAGTTTTTGCTTGTTTGAGAAATTCTGGATAGAATATCCTAGGTTGCAGGTTTTTCCCTTTCAGGACTTAGAATATATCATGCCACTCCCTTCTGGCCTGCAAAGTTTCTGTAGAGAAACCAGCTGATAGCCTCATGGGGGTTCGATTGTAACTGACTGTTTTTCTCTTGCTACCTTTAGAATCTTATCTTTAAATTTGGACATTGTAACTATGATATATCTTGGTGTGGGTCTGTTTGCATTCATCTTGTTTGGAGCCCTCTGTGTTTCCTGTATCTGGATATCTGTTTTCTTCTTTAGGTTTGGGAAATTTTCAGCCATAGATTCTTCAAATACATTTTCAATCCCCTTCTCTCTCTCTCCCTCCCTCCCACTCTCTCTCTCTCTCTCTCTTTTCTTGAACTTCTATGAGTAGGTTGGTGCACTTTATATTATTCCATAGATCTTGCATGTTGTTTTCATTTTTTTTCTTTTGTCTTTCTGTCCACTGTTCTGATTGGTTAGTTTCCATTATTCTATCTGTCATTCACTTATTCATCTTCTGCATTATTTACTCTGCTCTTCATTGTTTCTAGGTTGGTTTTATCTCAGCAATTGAGTTGTCTAATTTTGATTGCTTTCTCTTTATAATTTCTAGTTCCTTGTTACAGTGATCTGCATTTCTATCAATAATCTTTCTTAATTCTTTTAACATTTTGATTATCTCCTTTTTGAATCTAGTAGACTGGTGAGGTCTTTTCATTATTTTTTTTCAGGGTTTTTCTCTTATTATTTTAGTTGGGAGTAGTTCCTCTGCTTTTTAAATTTTACTTAACTTTCTATGTCACTATGAAATTAGTCTACCTTGTGTAGACTGTGCAAGTCCAATATTTTTGGTGCAAAGGTTGTTTTTGTTTGTTATGGATGCTAGTCACAACTTTCCTCAGAGTGTGCTGGCCATTATCCCTTTGATTGAGGGTGTGGTTGGTATTGTGACTGTAGACTGCACTGGATGTTGGGTGGGGCCTCCTCTTTGCTTCATGACTGTCACAGCCCTGTTGGGGATAAGGGCTGTTCCCCAGTTGTTGGAGTAGAAGCCCTGAGGGTCAGGTTCAGTAAGCCTCCATTGCCTTTAAGCATGTGCTTTGTCCTTAACAAGGTTAGCACTGAAGCAAGTGAGGCCCGCAAGTGTGGTCACAGCAAACCTATGCGCTGCGGGTACAGGCATCCATTGTTCTGCCCAGAAGTAGCCCAAGGTCATGTCCCTTTCTTCACTGTGTTCATCCCAGACCTAGTGGTAGGCTGGTGTTGGCAGCCAGGGCATTGTGGCTGCAGAATTTGATGTGGTTGTGATGCTGCTTGGAACCTGGCTGCCTCTATGGGAGGGCTCTACATAGGACCTGTCTGCCTCAGATCTGACTCCAAGCTGCAGTGTGGGGTGAACAGAACTGGAGCCCTCTGCCAGTAAAGGAAACACTCTGTACTCCTCCCCAGGGGCTATGCGCCCGAGATGTGAGATTCTGTGAAGCCACCTGCCACCTTGTATTGGTGCCAACAAATTTCGCTGCTGTTAGTCCTATCCCTGGACCTTCCCCCAACATGATAATGGGCTCCAGTGTCATCCCTACCCAGATATGCATGCCCTCACAAAGTCTGCAACTACTGAAGCCAGGACCCCACCATGCACACTGATAATGGGCACCAGTTGTGGACCTGGGCCAAGATGAGCCCATGCTGACAATGGGCTCTGAGGTTCCTCCCAGACCACACCCCAGGCCCTAGGGCTGTCTCTGCACATCTAGACTGAGTCCAATCCCAGGGCCCATCTGCCTGAGTTTCAGCACTTAACCACTGTGCATATTAGCAGCCCTGCCTGGCTCATGTTTCAGGCTGGGAAGTGCAGCGGGGTGGCAGCCATCAGCACTGGTCTCTCTCTGCCCTGATTGCTAGTAAACCAGCATACAGGCATTCCTTGCGAGAAGAGTCCAGGCTCCTCCAGCCCTCTGTCTGTGCCAGTGCACCTCCCAGCCTGCAAGGGTCTTCGCAGGGCAAGAGCCTGCCCGTGCAGACCCTCCCTCCTTCACAGGTTCTTCCCAGGGACACAGGTCCCATCCTGATGCCTTTTTTTTTTTTTTGTCCTACCCAGTCATGTGAGGATCTTTCTTGCAGCTTTGGTTATATAAGAGATCCTCTGCAGTTTCCAGCTGGTTTTCTGTGAGAAGTGTTCCACAAGTAGATGTATTTTTGATGTGAGGAGAGGTGAGTTCCACATCCTCCTTCTCCACCATCTTGATCCAATCTTTTTTGCTTTTTCATAGTGACACATTTTTATTCCCTTATTTCTGATTATGGCTATTCTATGGACATTTTCTGTATGGTAAAATGGAGATTACATATAGTATCCTAGTTATTACAAACTAATTTGAATTGACTCCAGTAGTGCTTCATCTACCTTCTTTATGTTTTGATGTCAAAAATTACATACTTATAGGGACTTCCCAGGTGGTGCAGTGGTTAAGAATCCGCCTGCCAATGCAGGGGACACAGGTTCGATCCCTGGTCTAGGATGATCCCACATGCTGTGGAGCAACTAAGCCCGTGTGCCACAACTGCTGAGCCTGCACTCGAGAGCCCACGAGCCACAACTACTGGGCCCAGGTGCTGCAACTACTGAAGTCCACGTGCCTAGAGCCTGTGCTCTGCAACAAGAGAAGCCACCACAATGAGAAGGCCATGCACCACAACAAAGAGTAGCCCTCACTCGCCGCAACTAGAGAAAGCCTGTGCACAGCAACAAAGACCTGATGCAGCCAAAAATAAATAATAAATAAATAAATAAATTTATTTTTAAAATTACATACTTATAGATTGTGTGCCCAATAACAGAGATTTATAATTATTTTTTATGCTTTTTCTCTTAAATCCTATGTAAAATTAATATTCAATTTACAAAGCAGGATTGCAACAACACTGGCTATTACTTTTGCCCATGTTACATTTGCTGTGTATTTGCCTAGGTATGACTTGGAGTTAGTATCTAGTGTCCTCTCATTTTAACCTGAAGCCCTCCCTTTATCATTTCTTAGGGTAGGTCTAGCAATACTGAAGCCCCTCAACTTCTGTTTATATAGAAATGCCTTAATTTCTCCCTTATTTTCCAAGGACAGTTTTGCCATATATAGAATTATTGGGTTTTAGTATTTTTCTTTCAGTACCTTAAATATATCATTTCATGGCCTCTGGTCCAAGGTCTCTGACTACAAGTGGCTGATGATCTTACAGGGAATCTCTGTATGTGATAAAGCACTTCTCCCTTACTGCTTTCAATATTCTCTCTTTGGCTTTGAACAGTTTAATTACAATGTATGTTGGTGTGGGTCTCTTTGAGTTTATTTTACTTGGAGTTCACTGAGCTTTTAAGGTTTATAGACTCAAGTTTTAGCCATTATTTCTTCAAATAATTTTTTCTGCTCCTTTCTCAGTGTACTCTTTTTCTGGGACTCTGAAAATGTGTATGTGGGCCACTTGATGGTGTCTCACAAATTCCTTAGGTTTTGTTCACTTTTCTTCATTCTTTTTCCTCTGTGTTCTTAAGACTCAATAATTTCAAATAACCTGTGTTCATGTTCACTGATTCTTTCTTCTGCCTATTCAACTCTGCTGTTGAACTTTTCTAGTGAATTTTCATTTCAATTGTACTTTTCAGCTCTAGAGTTTTGTTTGGTTCCTTTTTGCAATTTCTATCTCTTTATTGACATTCTCATTTTGTTCATATACTGTTTTCTTTGTTTCTTTTAGTTCTTTGTCTATGTTTTCCCTTATCTCTTATAGATATTTAAGACCATCGTTTTAAAGTCTTTGTCTAGTAAAACTGATGTCTGGGCTTTCTCAGGGATGATTTCTTTCAATCTGTTTTATTCCTTTGAATGAGCCGCATTTTCCAGTTTCTATGTATATCTTCTGATTTTTTCCAAAATTGAGCATTTGGTTATTATTATGTAGTAACTCTGGAAATCAGATTTCTTCCTTTCCCCATGGTTTGCTGTTATTGCAGTTGTTGCTTTTATTGAAGGTCATAGTAGTCCATTTGTTTTGAGACTTCCAAACTACTTTTAAATGCTATGTGTGCTTGTGTGTGCTCACTGAAGTCTCTGTTCTTTTAGTTCATATACATTTACTGTTTTGAAACATATTTCCTTGAATGCCAAGAGTTGAGATAGACAAACAAACAAAACCATCAAAAATAAAAAGAAAGAACAACCACCCCTGTAGTCTTTACAGACTGGCTCTTCACTGGTGCAGTCCTTCACCAATTAGCTAGACTTGTTCTGAGCCTAGAGATTAGATCCAGGTAAAGGTTTAAGGTCTTCTCAGGTCTTTTCTGGGCATGCATCTTGCCTGGGCATGCATGGCTTTCTCAGTTTCCCCTCTATCCACAGTTGCTTTTTCATTTCCTCAATTCCCAAAGCACCTCACCCCAGCTTCTCCTCCTGGCCTTAGATAGTCTACTGTATGTCTCCACCCAAATCTCTTGCCCTAGGCATCTTTGAATTTTTAGTCCACCTGTCGTATTTAATAACAGTGCCTGCCACTTTTCCCACCTGCATTCTGAGTTATGCAAGACAGGGATGAACAAGTAAATCTTTCAGGTATCCTCCAGGCAGGTTATAACAGACAATAATTTGCAAATGAGATCTGTTCTGCTCCCTCCAGTTCAAGTGGAGGAATTGGGAACTGGGCTGCAGCTGCTCAAGACCAAGAGTACCACTGAAGTAGATTGAGAGAGGGGTAAGTGTAAGTAAAAACACCACAAAACTTTCCTACAATTTTGAAGATGGGTTTTTCTTGATTGGAAATTTGCTTGATTGCTGAAAACTCTTGATTGCTTTTCAAAGCATATACAAAGTTGGTTCAGACAGCTTCTGGTTGCTTTTTTTTAATATATAACTTTGTCGGGGAGCAAGAGCTCAGAGCTTTCTAGTCTGGTATCACTCATCTGGAACGTGACTTGGAAATCATAAAATGCTCTGATTTTCATTGTCACTAATTCTCTGTTTATGCTGTTTCCTTCTTGGGCTCTGTTTTCCCTCTACATCTTATAAATGTTTTTTGGGGCTCCTGCATCAGCCCTCTTCTATTCTTACTCTGCGCACAAAGCCTAGATTATCTCACTCACATAGCTTTATGTACATATTGATGGCTCCCAAAGCAGTCTCCAGCTCAAATTTCACTGTTTTACGTCTGTCAGCCTACTGGATACTTTTACTAAGATATTCCATGGACAAGTCCATTTCAATCTCATTTATATCCCTCCCAACTCCCAAATCTACTTCTGGACAGCCTCATAACTCATCTTGTCTCCAGTCTTGCCCCACTCTAATTGCATCCCCATGTGGAACCCAGAGGTTCTTTCCTTGTTGTCTTTAGGACCCAAATGCCTTAGCATGACAATCAAGGCTGTTTTGATCTGACTTAATTCTCTCTTAGCACTCTTCTCCTTCCCTGTAACTCCCGTTATTTAACTCTACCAAACTACATATTCTTCCAACCTTTATCATAATGTATTGCCTCTGTCTGAAATGTCTACTTTTTCTCGGCTAAGAGTTAGTTCAGCTGTTCATATTGGGAAGCCTTTCCTGATGTGCTCTTATCCCACTGGCATATCATCATTGTTTATTTACTTTGCTGTCTTACCTACCACTCTGTAGCCTCCTTGATTGGAAGAGCCCTTTCACTTGACACTGCCTGGCAAGAAATAGGAGCAATAATTGAATGCCTACTGAGTGGATGAAGGATACATGTACTACTTGTGAATTAAAATACCAACGCTTATAGAGCATTTTCTGTGTGGCTTGGTGCTTTACATCTATTATCTATTTTTTTTTTAAGAGACAAGTATTATTAGCTTCCCTTTACAGATGTGGAAACTAAGTCTATGAGAGTTAAAGTAACTTACCTGAGGTCTGTCGCCCAGCAACAAGGGATGAAGGAGGGACTTGGACTCAACTCAGAATGATCCCAAAGCCTGTGTCCTTTCAGTGTCAGCATTCTTTCTATCAAAGCAAAATTTCAGTGGTTCTTATGTATATATGCATTTTATCAGTCATTTTTAGATAAGTTTGAATATATCACTTGTGTGTGTTGGAGCAGGGAATTAGTATGTATTTGGTAGAATAAAATAAATCAGAGTCTAAGTACAGTGATTCCTAATTTAGGGGCATTTAGTGCCAAAGTAGGATTAGGAGAATGCACTCATTGGTGAGGATATAGTGCAAAAAATGTGCAGGCTCTAACTTGCACAAAATTAGTGACCTCCACAGACCTGTGTAGAAGTGGCACTTCCTGGGGAGGATTTGAGGTGTGGGGGGAGGGGGATGGGGCCCAGCTCAAATATGTACTTAGATCAGAAAACCATTAGCTGGAAAGTGGACATGGAATGTGCTTTTAATTTCATTTCCCTAGGTTGTCAGGTTTCTATATGTTTATAGATCCCAGACAGGCATTGACCTACTTAATTATGCTGCCTTCTCAGAGGGGCCTTCCCTGAATAACTTGCATAAAATAGTAGCCAGCTCTCTCCACCCCACCCCATCCCACCCAACTAAACCTTGGAATTCCTCATCTTCTTTACCCCTTTTTGTCTTCTCCATAGTACTCACCACAACCTAAGATGTATTTATTTGTATATTGCTTATCTCTCCCATTAGAATATCAACTCTGTGAGGTTGGGGATTTTGATTATTTTTTTTTTACCTCAATATCCCCAGGTCCTAAAACAGTGCCAGGCACTAAATCTTTGTGAAAGGGATACTTTGGTTTTGGTTGAGCCTTGTCTGAGTATTAACCATGTGCTGGGTGCTATGAAGACCTTGAAAGGAAGCTATGACATTCTTGCTCTAAGGAAATTAACTGAAGAATTGGAACTGGTCAGAAACTTAGATTTAATTTTACCATCCTCATAAGATGATATAGGGGGTGTCAAAAATTTCCTTTTAAGAGTGAGATTATAAATATTTTAGGCCTTGTGGGCAACAACAGGTCTCTGTCACATATTCAACATCCTTTTTTAAAAATAACCTTTAAAATATATTTTAAAAAATTCTTATATTCAGACTGAACAAAAACAGATCATGTGCTGGATTTGGCCCAAGGCCACAGGTTGCTGACCCCTGAGATAGTAAATTAGCCTGTTACTATTTCATGGAGGCTGGAAGAAGACATGAGACTCCTGGTTCAGAGACAAGGGGCTTTATTACTCATGGCTCAGCAAGCAGCAACAACATCATGTCTGTTTCAGTTGTTTTTGCCCCCCACTCAAGTCCTGTGAGGTCAGTGCAGAGGGCCCAAGTGGATGTTATGCAAGCAGTGGATTTGTGTCACAGCTGAGGGACACTGGGCTTAGACAATCACTTCCTTTATAGCAAGCCTGCTTTTTGTCCTGGAAGAAGATATTACTTCATCCCTCAAGGTTGCTCACTGAAAACACAGCCCTGAGAAATGAGTAGAGATGGAGTTGAATTCTTGGCTTACCCAGTAAGTATGTGTAGGGATACTCAGGGCCCATGGTGGATTGCTTCTCTCAATAGTATTTTCATTCCTTTGTATGTTCAGTTGGATTGAATAGAATTTAGTACATGCCAGGAAATATAAATGGGGCTAATGATACAAAAAGAAATAAAACATGGTCCCCATTCTCAGGAAGCTCACAGGCTGTTAATAACTGTAATATATGAGGTGTTCACAGTGTAAATGTAAACGTTACTCTGGAAGTACAAATAGGTGCATGGCAACCTTTTGCACATTTGGGGAACACAGAAGAGAGGACGTAGCTTTTGAGTTGGTCATGAGAAGATGCCAGAATGAGGCAGTGTAGGAGTTTTTCCGATAGAGCATCCAGTTCGGTCAAAGGCACAGAGGTGTGTTGAGCAATGCTGACTAGGTGAGTGTAACTGAAATATAGTATGTATGGGAGAGGTTGATGGGGAGTGAGGTAGGGAGAGAAGGAACGAGGGAGGAAACTAGCATTTCCCAAGAGTCTGTCACTTAGATACATTAACTCATCTACTCCTCATAGCCTGTCAGATAAGTTATTGAGTACATACCGTGTGCAGAGCTTTTGGGGATTTAAATACACTAGCTCATTTATCCCTCTTAACTCCCTGTTGCAACCTTTTGGCAGATGAGAAACCTGAGACTTAACTAACTTGCTCAAGGTCACAGCTGGTGGCACATCTGGAATTTGAATCTGGGTTGGCCTGGTCCCACAGCCTGTGCTCTTTAGCACAACCTTCGTTTCCCTCAGAAACCTTGGAAGATTACTTCAAGCAACAGTGAAACATTGTGGAACTAGGATTTGCACCCGTGTTCACCTGCCTGCAAAACTATTCCTGCTTTCCCAGATTTATTTCAACATAATTGAAGGAGCTGACTCCCAATAGAAGGCAGTACCTTGAATTGTAAATATGAAAGATGACCAGGAACAGTGACAGACATGTAAAGGAAATCCCCTAACCCTCTCTTCCATTTGTGTTAGCTGTCCTCAGCTCCTTCCAAGAAAATGTGGATATTTTTCAAACAGTGAGGAGGAGACACAACATAGCAGTCAAGAACACAGGCTTTCTAATATGAGCAGTTTGGTTTGAATCCTAGCTTCACTAAATAGCAGTGCAAAATTCGGCAAATCGCTTACTTTCTCCAACTCTCGTTTTCCTCCTTTGAGAAATGAGTTGTGAAGCTTAAATAAGATATTATTTGTAAAACACTAGACACAGAGCTTGACACAATGGACTGCATAGGAGGATATTGAAATTGCCAAGAATTAGGACAGGATTAGCATTGGGGAGAGTTGGCAGTGAGTCAGAAACCAAAATCTTGAAGGGGTGAGGGGGTGTAATCCTCGGGTCAATGTATGGCTACAATAAGCATGGTCATGGGTAGCACAGTCAAAATAGATGATATTCAAGGCTAAATGACTTAAGACATTGGGCTTCTGCCTTTGCTGGTGAGAGTTCATAAAACAAAGAGACTACAGTTGTGTGCAAACTGTCTTTGGAGGCATCCTCTTCTTGCCCAAGGCTCTTGATACTTTGAATGTTACAGAGATTCTGAGGAGGGAGAGGAAAATGTGGCCAGAATCTCTCAACTTGGAGGTGGCCCTCGAGTGTAGGCGCATTGAAGGTAAGGACAGATGGTGATGCAGAGTGCAGATACCAAGGGCTCCCCAGGCTCAGTGTGCTTGATGGGGAAAGTCCAGTTGGGGCACGTGTGCTGGAGGAGAGCCACCTGGACCCCAAGGGGATGGTTTGAGTCCAAGGCTGAGTGGGCTGAGCAAAGAAAGTCCCCACTTCTCTGGTCTGTCTGGGTGGCTGGTCCACAGGCAGAATTCACAAGAGTCAAGAGCAGCTGGGGTGTGGGGGTCAAAAATGCCAGTATGAGCTGGATATAGAGAATGGCCAGTGGGAAGGAGAGCTCACTGCCCAAGACAGAGGGGAGATCATTCGAGACGAAACAGGCAGAGGTGACTAGTGGCTGGGCCAGGCGTCGGGAAGAGAAAGTCCTCTCCTGATCCTCTGTCCTGCTTCCTTCCCTCAGGCCTGAAGTCGAAAACGCTGGCGCTGCTCCCTGACGCTCCCCACTCTAAAGCAAAATGCCAGAAACTAGTGCAGTCAAGGCCATGGTGACTTCCCAAAGGTGCTCTGGGGGAGCACCAGGAAAGCAATTGCCCTGATTTCTCAACCACACCTTGTGGAACAGTTCCTCCTCCATCCCTGTTACTGGCCAGGCCCCCTGGGGTGGGGGTCTTCCATGGGGACCAACATCCTGTCTAGGATTTTTGCTTTTCTTCATTTTTGCTTTGTTTTTATTTTAATTTCTTTGGGGCTTGCTTTGAAAGACTTGGGCTTCCCCTTTCGGCCCAAGGTTTCATTAGCCCCCTGCCCCTCAGCCAGAGCTCCTGGTGAAGCTCCTCATATTCCCCCTCCATCTCTGACCCTAAGAGCTGTGCTCCAGGATCACTGAGAAATTGAGATCTTTCAGGAGCAAGCTGATAGAACCTTTGTGCTCACCCCTCAGTTAGAATTGCCTATTGCATATCTGTCTTCCCTGTAAGATTTGAGTAAGATTTCAGAATTGAATTGATTGAATGAGATTTCAGAAACCTTATTCGTCTTTGTATTATCAATGCCTAGAGCCTAAAACGCAGTCAGTAAGTACTTGCTGAACTGAAATGAGGTAGAACCCATGTCATCCTCTCATACAGGGTTTAAGGAGAGGCATATGGGACCTGGGGGAGCTGCCTGTGTTTTCTAAGGAGGCTTCTCCTTTCCTGCTGATACTGTGCACGTTCAGGGCAGCGGGCGCTCCCTGAATGATGAAGGTGCCCTGATGTCTTCAGGGACACCGGAGCTCCCTCTCCATTTCTCTGAAATGCTGGACTAGTGTGGTAGGCAGTCATTATGCCATCAAACAAAATTTTTTTCAGGAAAAAAAGTGTAACTCAAGGATATATGGATTTCTCAAGTGCCTCTTTTCCACCTCTCCACACTGAAAATACTGTATTCTCTTATTTACAGCACTTTTCTCAATTTCCTGTGTGGGTGTTGACTCAGTTGTTCAAACCTGGGGAAACCAGAGTCAACTGCAGAACCCCCTGGCCCTGACCCGGTCACAGAGCTGGTGGCAGGGCCCACCTGTGTCCGTGGAGGCGGGGAGCAGGGCAGGGAAGGGCTGTGTGGAATGACTGCAGGTATTTGGGGCTCTCTCTCTGATGGTCTAACAGCAGTGGGCAGGGTTGTTTTCCAAGAGGTCTTAGGAAATTAATCTCCTAGTCATCTGCAGGCAGAGGCTTGGTCCTGTCATGAACTGTGTGGCCTCGGCTGAATTGCTTAGCCTTCTGAGCCTGTCTCCTCATCTGTAAATATGGAATAATAGTGTATATTTCTGGGGTACTTCTGAGAATTAAATGAGCTAATTCATGTAAAGTCCGTAGAATAACGGAGAGCTCACGGTAAGTGCTCAACAAATGTTGACTATTATCATCACCGTCATCATCATTATTTCTCCTCATACCGATATAAAACAATTTTATTTTATGTTGTGAAGGCAAAAAGTGGTATGGGAATTCTGAAAAGAATATAACGGTTTAGTGCTTCCCTGGTGGTGCAGGGGTTGAGAGTCCGCCTGCCGATGCAGGGGACGCGGGTTCGTGCCCCGGTCCGGGAAGATCCCACATCCCGCGGAGCGGCTGGGCCCGTGAGCCATGGCCGCTGAGCCTGCGCGTCCGGAGCCTGTGCTCCGCAATGGGAGAGGCCACAACAGTGAGAGGCCCGTGTACCGCAAAAAAAAAAAAACGAATATAACCGTTTCACCAAGTAATTTAGAAAGGCTTGTTGAAGGAGGCAAGAACATGAAGAAATATAAGTAATGGCATATGATTAGACAGAAGAGCATTCAGAGAAACTCAATTTAATTTAGTTTAATGGTTAAAGAGTACAGATTCTGGAACCAGATGCAATTGTAAGATTACTAATTTTGCCATTTACTAACTATATAATATCATGTGTGTTACTCAAATTCACTTTGCCTCAGTGTATTCCTTTGTAAAATGGGCGTGATTATAATATCTATGTCAGAAGCTGTGATTATGACTAAAAGCACTTGAAAGCACTCAATAGTGTTAGCTGAGATCATTAATAGTGTGCCTACTATGTGTTGTCCGACATGATTTTTGATACTTTGGGGACTGAAAGGCAGGTCACAATATCTGTTCTGAGCTGTTCATTGTGCGTTGGAGAAAGTAAAACATTTAGAGAGAGATAACAGGTAACCATAACACAAAGCAGTGTCTGAAAGTGCCCCAAGTGGCAGAAGAATTTGAGAAATATTGTTGATGTGGTACTCTTTTTCTAGGACCAGCAGGAAGTGGCTGGGGGGTGTGGCCCTTGAACTCTGTTGCTTCCCATAGAACAGCCTCTGATTGCAGGCTGAGGACTGTCCCCAGGAACTGCCCTCGCCAGGAAAAGGCTTGGCCTCCCCAGGCTCCCTTCAGTTTCCTCACCAGTAACATGAGGACAAAATCCAAAACCTCACAGCACTCTAGGAGAGAACTCAGTGGGGTGCCGTATTTGAAAGTACATACTTTGGAAAGTTAAATGAAGTGGTTTACAAGTTTTCGATACCGTTACTAATCCATTTAACACTTCTACCTCTCTCCTCAGCACTGGCATCACTTCCGCTTAATCTGTATCTGTTCTGGCCTTGTTGTGCACCCCATTACAGGCTCATCCCCCCTCACTGGAGCAGCTCTGAGCTTGGGGTGTTTCCTACTTTGAGCCTTTGAGGGTGTGCTGTCATGTGTACCTCTGCATATGGTCTGCTCTGAGGGGCAGGCTTATCCAAGTTTCATGGGAAATTTAGAAAGAATTACATCACTTAGAGTGATAGGAAGCTGAACAGGAAGCAACAGACAAAGGAACTTTTTTTTTTTTTTTTTTGCGGTACGCGGGCCTCTCACTGTTGTGGCCTTCCCCGTTGCGGAGCACAGGCTCCAGATGCACAGGCTCAGCGGCCATGGCTCATGGGCCCAGCCGCTCCGCAGCATGTGGGATCCTCCTGGACCGGGGCACGAACCCGTGTCCTCTGCATTGGCAGGCGGACTCTCAACCACTGAGCCACCAGGGAAGCCCAGGAACTTTATTTTTTGAGCCTGGTATATTCCTTACTACACACACACACACACACACACACACACACACATGTTTCTTCTTTTATTGTGTAATTTAAGATACCCCAAACCACATAAGACACATGTACAGTTTCTAAAATATAGTTATGAAGCAGGCACCCATGTAATCACTACATGGGCCAAGAAACAGGACCTTGCCAGCCCTCCAGAAACCCCTGTAAGCTCCTCCCCAGTCTATTGTGATTGGATGTTTAATTTTATAATTTAAAGCTTCTTTAAAACAGAAGCTTTTCTATCTGCATCTATCGGTGTGATCATATGATTTTTCTCTTTTAATGTTATGTTACATTACATTAATTGTTTTTCTCATATTTAGTCAACCTTGCCTTCTTGGTATTAACCCAACTTGGTCATTATGGATTTTTTTTCTTACTATATTGCTGGATTTGGTATGATGATACTTTGTTTTACATTTCTGCATCTTTGTTCATATATGAAATTGGTCAGTAATTTTTTCTCATTAATGTTTTTGCAGGATTTTGAGATCAGTAATATATTAACCTTATAAAATGAATTGACAAGTGTTACCTTTTTAAAAAAGCTTCTGAAATAGACTGTCTAAAATTTTGATTACTTATCCCTTGAATATCTGGTAAAAATTGCTAAGGAAGTTTCCTTCATGGAAAAAAAAATTAGTACTGATTCAATTCCTTTAATGGTCATTGAGGTATTCACAATTTCTATTTCTTTTTGAGTCACTTTTGGTAGATTATTTTTTTCTATGTGGATATACAGTGTGTCCAGCATCCTGTGTTGAAAAGGCTATCCTTTTCCCAGTGAGTTAGCTTAGCACCAACAAAATGGTCTATTTGTGGGTCCATATGATTTAATCCTTTGTTTCTATTTGGTTCCATCAATCTAGTATCCTTATACCAATATCACACTGTCTCGATTACTGTAGCTTTAGTCTTGAAAGTCTTGAAATCAGGCCATGTAGTACCCCAGTTTTGTTCTTTTTCAGGACTTTTTAGCTATTCTAGGAAATTTGCATTTATGTATAAATTTTAGAATCACATTACAATTTCTACAAAAAGCCTACTAGAATTCTGAATGGGATTACACTGACTACAGATCAATTTGGAGAAAATTGATATCTTAACATTGAGTCTAGTTTTATTAAATTATATTTTTCTGAGAATTTTTCCATTTCATCTAACTGTTCAAATTAATTTGCTTTTTTCATAAAACATTATTAATACCGTTAAGGTCTGCAATATGTGTGACAACAGCCTCCTTTTCATTCCTCATTTGTTATGTGTATCTTCGCTTTTCCTTGACCAAACTTATCAGAGGTTTGTGAGTGTATTAGCTAAGGTATTCCTGGCTTCTGAAACAACAACAAGCCAAAATGTGATATTATAGTTTATTTCTCTAAATAAGTGTATGTAGTCGGCAGTGGTTTTCCTCTAAGTAGTGATTCAAGAACCCAGGCCTTTTCCATATTTCTGCCGTATTCATGACATTGTTTCCAGGGTTGCTTTGCTTGCCTCTATTACGCTGGGAAAGAGGATGAAAGACACCCATGGAAGGTTAATGGGCCAGGGCTGAGAAGGGTGTGTGTCATTTCAACTCACATTCCATTGACCAGAACTCAGTCACAAGGCCATAACCACTCAGACAGTGCTGGGAAATGCTACTGCACTGTGAACCTGGAAAGAAAAGGAATAGGTTTGTACAGCTATCTTACGTATTCTAGAGTGATTTTTAATGGTATTTTAAAAAAGCTTATTCCTTTGCTGGACCTCGCTGTTATGTACTGGTTTTCTATTTTATTAGTTGTTGCTCGTAGCTTTGTTATATTCATTCTTATACTTAACTCTGTTTTATTTTTTTATTCATCTTCCAACTTCTTGAAAAAGATGCTTAATTTATTAGTGTTCAGGCTTTCTTTTGTAGTATTTAAGGCTACAAATTTTCTCCCTAAGTAATGCTTTGGTCGCATCCCATGAGTTTTCATCTGTGGTATTTTCTGATTCTTCCAGTTCAAAACATTATCTAATTTCCATTGGTATTCCTTCTCCAAACCTTGAGTTATTATAAATTATTACTTACTTTTTTTGTGTGTGTGTGGTACGCGGACTTCTCACTGTTGTGGCCTCTCCCGTTGCGGAGTACAGGCTCTAGACACGCAGGCTCAGCGGCCATGGCTCACGGGCCTAGCTGCTCCGCAGCATGTGGGATCTTCCCGGACCGGGGCACGAACCCGTGTCCCCTGCATCGGCAGGCAGACTCTCAACCACTGCACCACCAGGGAAGCCCTGTTACTTACTTTTTAAATATATATTTAAAAAGGTTTAAATAATAAACCTTTATTATTGATTTCTAGCTTAAGTGCATTGGAAGAGAGAAAGTACACTGAATGATTTCAATCTTCTGAATTTTATAATTATTATAATATTTTTCTCTACTCTTTCTGGAAGATGCACGCTCTGTCCCCATTCTTTAAATATTCGTCCAAGATTTATAATATGCATATTTAACTTACCAAATTAAGTGATTCAATTTCTTTATCTTCCTCAAGGTTAATACAATGATCATTAATTTTTTACCTTTACTGACTTCTTTGATATTTTTATCCTGTATTTTACTGCTATGTTTTCTTTTTTAATGCTACTAGATGTTATTATTGTTATTTTATATAGTGCATGTGCATTTTTTTACCCACTTATTTACTATATTTTTTGCTCTTCATTCTTTCTTTTAACTAGAGTTACTCTCCTATCTGAAATTCATCCTGTAGATTTTCCTTAATGAGAGTCTACCAGGGGTGAATTTTCTCAGATTTTTGTTTTCTTAAATTGTACTTTTTTTTCTTTTTTTTAATTGAGGTTTTGTTGATTTACAATGTTCAGGCAAAGTAATTCAGATCTATATCTATATTCTTTTTCAGATTCTTTTCCATTATAGGTATTACAAGACATTTAATATAGGTCCCTGTTCTATACAGTAGGTCTTTGTTGGTTATCTATTTTATATATAGTAGTGTGACTCTGTTAATAATCCCAAATTCCTAATTTATCGCCCCCAAAGGTTACCCTTTGGTAACCGTAAATTTGTTTTCTATGTCTGTGAGTCTGCTTTGTAAATAAGGTCATTTCTATCATTTCTTTAAATTCCACATATAAGTTATATCATATGATATTCGTCTTTCTCTGTCTGACTTACTTCTCTTAGTATGATATACTCTAGGTTCATCCATTACTACAGATGGCATTATTTCATTCTTTTTTATGGCTGAGTAGTATTCTATTGTGTATATATACAACTTTTTCTTTATCCCTGTGTCTGCCAATGGATGTTTAGGTTGTTTCCATGTCCCAGCTGTTGTAAATAGTGCTGCTATGAACATTAGGATGCATGTGTCTTTTTGAATTATGATTTTCTCTGGGTAAATGCCCAGTAGTGGGATTGCTGGGTCATATAGTAATTCTATTTTTAGTTTTTTAAGGAACCTCCATACTGTTCTCCATAGTGACTGCACCAATTTACATTCCCACCAACAGTGTAAGAGGGTTTCCTTTTCTCCACACCCTCTCCAGCATTTATTTGTAGACTTTTTTGATGATGGCCATTCTGACTGGTGTGAGGCAACACCTCATTATACTTTTGATTTACATTGCTCTAATGACTAGCAATGATGAACATCTTTTCATGTGCCTGTTGGCCATCAGTGTGTCTCCTTTGGAGAAATGTCTATTTAGGTCTTCTGCCCATTTGGGGGAGTTGTATTTTTTTTTGTTATTAAGTTGTATGAGCTGCCTGTATATTTTGGAAATTAAGCCCTTGTCGCTCACATCATTTTCAAATATTTTCTCCCATTCCATAGGTTGTCCTTTCATTTTGTTGATGGTTTCCTTTGCTGTTTAATTAGGTCCCATTTGTTTATTTTTGCTTTTGTTTCCATTACTCTAGGAGACAAATCCAAAAATATATTTATGTAATTTATGTCAAAGAGTGTTCTGCCTATGTTTTCCTCTAGGAATTTTATAGTATCCAGTCTTACATTTAGGTCTGTAACCCACTTTGAGTTTATTTTTGTATATGGTGTTAGAGAATGTTCTATTGCATTCTTTTACATGTTGCTGTCTAGTTTTCCCAGCACACCTGTTGAAGAGACTCTCTTTTCTCCATTGTATAGTCTTGCCTCCTTTGTTGTAGATTAATTGACCATAAGTGTGTGGGTTTATTTCTGTGTTTCCTATCCTGTTCCATTGATCTATGCATCTGTTTTTGTGCCAGTACCATACTGTTTTGATTCATGTAGCTTTGTAGTATAGCCTAACGTCAAGGAGCCTGATTCCTCCAGCTCCGTTCTTCTTTCTCAAGATTGTTTTGGTTACTCAGGGTCTTTTGTGTTTCCATATACATTTTAAAGAGTCTTTTTCCAGTTCTGTGAAAAATGTCATTGGTAATTTGATAGGGATTGCATTGAATCTGTAGATTGCCTTGGGTAGTATGGTTATGTTAACAATATTGATTCTTCCAATCCAAGAACATGGTACATCTTTCCATCTGTTTGTGTGGCCTTCAATATCTTACATCAGCATTTTATAGTTTTCAGAGTAGATGATTTTTGCCTCCTTAGGTAGGTTTATTCCTAGGTATTTTATTCTTTTTGATGAGATGGTAAATGGGATTGTTTCCTTAATTTCTCTTTCTGATATTTTGTTGTTAGTGTATAGAAATACAACAGATTTCGGTATATTAATTTTTTTCTTGCAACTTTGCCAGGTTCATTGATGAGCTCTAGTAGCTTTCTGGTGGCATCTTTAGGATTTTCTATGTATAGTATCATGTCATCTGCAAACAGTGACAGTTTCACTTCTTCCTTTCCAATTTGGATTCCATTTTTTTCTTTTTCTTCTCTGACTGCTGTGACTAGGACTTCCAAAACTATGTTGAATCAAAGTGGCAAGAGTGGGCATCCTTGTGTTCTTTCCAATCTTAGATGAAATGCTTATAGCTTTTCGACATTGAGTGTGATTTTAGCTGTGTGTTTTTCATATATGGCCTTTATTATGTTCCCTCTATGCCATTTTCTGAAGAGTTTTCATCATAAATGGATGTTGAATTTTACCAAAAGCTTTTCTATATCTATTGAGATGATCATATGGTTTTGATTCTTCAATTTGTTAATGTGGTGTACCACGATGGATGATTTGTGCATATTGAAAAATCCTTGCATCCATGGGATAAATTCCACTTGACAATGGTGTATGATTCCTTTAATGTATTGTTGGAGTTGGTTTGCTAGTATTTTGTTGAGGATTTTGGTATCTATGTTCATCAGCGATATTGGCCCATAATTTTCTTTTTTTGTGATATCTTTGTCTGGTTTTGGTATCAGGGTGATGTGGCTTCGTAGAATGAGTTTGGGAGTGTTCCTTTCTCTGCAATTTTTTGTAATAGTTTCAGAAGGATAAGTGTTAACTGTTCTCTAAATGTTTTATAGAATTCACCTGTGGAGCCATCTGGTCCTGGACTTTTGTTTGTTGAGAGTTTTAAAATTACTGATTCAATTTCAGTACATGTAATTAGTCTGTTCATATTTTCTATTTCTTCCTGGTTCTGTCTTGGGAGATTGTACCATTCTAACAATTTGTTCATTTCTTCTAGTTTGTCCATTTTATTGGTGTATTGTTGCTCGTAGTAGTGTCTTATGATCCTTTGTATTTCGGTGATGTTGGTTGTAACTTCTCCTTTTACATTTCTGATTTTATTGTCCTGTCCTTTTTCTTCTTGATGAGTCTGGCTAAAGGTTTATCAATTTTGTTCATCTTTGCAAAGAACCAACTTTTAGTTTTCTTGATCTTTTCTATTGTTTTTTTAGTCTCTATTTCATTTATTTCTGCTCTGACGTTTATGACTTCTTTCCTTCTACTAACTTTGGGTTTTATTTATTCTTCTTTCTCTAGTTGCTTTAAGTGTAAGGTTAGGTTGTTTATTTGAGATTTTTCTTGTTTCCTGAGATAAGCTCGTTTTGCCATAAACTTTCCTCTCATAACTGCTTTTGCCGTGTCCCATAGGTTTTGGATCATTGTGTTTTCATTTTCATTTGTCTCTAGGTATTTTTTTATTTCCTCTTTGATTTCTTCAGTGATCCATTGGCTGTTTAGTAGCATATTGTTTAGCCTCCATGTGTCTGTGGTTTTTGCTGTTTTAATTTTTTTCTTGTAGTTCGTTTCTAGTCTCATAGCATTGTGGTTGGAAAAGATGCTTGAAGTGATTTCAGTTTCCTTAAATTTACCAAGGCTTGTTTTGTGGCCCAGCATGTGACCTATCATGGTGAATGTTCCATGTGCAATGGAATGTGTATTCTGATACTTTGGGGTGGAATGCTCTATAAATATCGATTAAGTCCATTTGGTCTAAAGTGCCATTTAAGACACTTTTTTCTTATTGATTTTCTGCCTGGATGATCTGTCCATTGATGTCAGTGGAGTGTTAAAGTCCCCCACTATTATTGTGTAACTGTCAGTTTCTCCTCTTATGTCTGTTATTATTTGCCTTATATATTAAGTTGTTCCTATGTTGGGTGTATATATATTTACAATTGTTATATCTTCTTTTTGTATTGATCCCTTGATCATTATGTAGTGTCCTTTTTTGTCTCCTATAACAGTCTATTTTGTCTGATTTAAGTATTACTACTCTGGCTTTCTTTTGCTTTCCATTTGTGTGGAATATCTTTTTACATCCCCTCACTTTCAGTCTGTATGTGTCTCTAGATGTGAAGGGAATCTCTTGTAGACAACATATACATGGGTCTTGTTTTTGTATCCATTCAGCCAGTCTGTGTCTTTTGGTTGAAGCATTTAGTCTGTTTACATTTAAGGTAATTATCAATATGTATGTTCTTATTGCCATTTTGTTACTGTTTGGATTTGTTTTTGTATGTCTTTTTTTCCCCTTTTTTCTTTTGTTCTATTCTCATGATTTGATGACTGTCATTGTGTTTGGATTTCTTTTTCTTTTCTGTTTGTATATGTATTATAGGTTTTTGGTTTGTAGTTACTTTTGTATAGCAGTGTGTGTGTGTGTGTGTGTGTGTGTGTGTGTGTGTGTATTTAAATTGCTTTAAGTTGCTGATCTCTTAATTTCAATTGCACTTTAAATACACTGCATTGTATTCTCCTCCTCTCAGTATTATTGTTTTTGATGTCATGTTTTACATCTAGTAGTTTTGTGTATCCCCTAACTGCTTATTGTGGATACAGATGATCTTACTATTATTTTGTCTTTTAAACACCCTAGTAGCTTTGTGTGTGGGTGATTTCCTACCTTTATTGTATGTTTGCCTTTACCGGTGAGCTTTTTCATTTTGTAATATTCTTGTTTCTAGTTGTGGCCTTTTCCTTTTTGCCTAGAGAAGTTCCTTTAATATTTGTTGTAAAGCTGGTTTGGAGGTGCTGAATTCTTTTAGCTTTTGCTTGTCTGTAAAGCTTTTGAGTTCTCCATCAAATCTGAATGAGAACCTTGCTGGGTAGAGTATTCTCGGTTGTAGGTTTTTTCCCTTTCATCACTTTAAATATATTGTGCCACCCCCTTCTGATCTGCAGAGCTTCTGCTGAAATTCAGCTGATAGTCTTATGGGAGTTCCCTTGTATGTTATTTGTTGCTCTACCCTTGCTTCTTTTAATATTCCCGCTTTATCTTTAGTTATTTTCATTTTAATTACAATGTGTCTTGGTGTGTTTCTCTTTAGGTTAATCCTGTATGGGACTCTCTGTGCTTCTTGGACTTGGGTTGGGTGACTGTTTTCTTTCCCAGATTAGGGAGGTATTCAGCTATTATCTCTTCCAATGTTTTCTTGGTTCCTTTCTCTCTCTCTCTCTTCTCCTTCTGGTACCCCTATAATGTGAATATTAGTGTGCATGAGGTTGTCCCAGAGGTCTCTTAAACTGTCCTCACTTTTTTTCATTCTTTTTTCTTTTTTCTGTTCAGTGGTAGTGATTTCCACTACTTTGTCTTCCAACTCACTGATGCATTCTTCTGAATCATTTAATCTACTATTGATTCCTTCTAGTGTATTTTTCATTTCAGTTTTTGTATTCTTCATCTCTGTTTGGTTATTCTTTATATTTCTAACTCTTTGTTAAAAACTTCTAACTTCTCACTCTGTGCGTCCATTCTCCTCCCAAGATCTTTGATCATCTTCACAATCATTACTCTGAACACTTTCTTGAGTAGATTGCCTATCTCCCTTCACTTAGTTCTTCTTCTGGGTTTTTATCTTGTTCCTTCATCTGGAACATATTCCTCTGCTGCCTCATTCTGTCTAAGTTTCTATTTGCCTTTTTAGGTATTTGGTAGGTTAGTTATGTTTCTTGACCTTGGACAAGTGGCCCTCTGTAGGAGGCGTCCTGTGCATCCCATAAGTGCACTCCCCTCTTATCACCCAAGCTATATGCTCTAGGGGTTCCCCCTAAGAGGGCTGAGTGGGTCCTGTTGTGGCAGGCTGACTCTGTGGGTGGTCTGATAGGCTTTGTTGGCCCCTGGTCTGTTTGGTTGCCTGGTCCTGCCTTGTACATATGTTGCTGGCTGCTGTTTAGCAGTTCCTGGTCATAAGGTGACTGGTTACAGAATCCTAGGTTTCCCCAGGGCTAGTGCTGGCTCACTAATGGGTGGAATCAGGGCCCCGCAGATTCTGGAACCATTGCCCACCTACTTGGCAGGTGAAGCCAGATCCTGGGGTTAGTGCCAGACTACTGGCAGGCAGAGTTGGTTCCTGGAGTCTGGCTTCAGGGCCCAGAGATCTCAGAGCTCATTTCAGATTGTGGGGGGTGGGGTGCTGTTTCCTGACACAGTCAAGTACGGGGTCCAGGGTGTCCTGAAGGTGGCATTGGTCTGCTAGTGGGAAGGACCAGGGCCCAGCTGGTCCCTGGATAGGGTCTTGCCTGTGTTGTGGTTGTTTTCTTACTTCTGGTATCATCTGTCTCCTGGTTAGTGAGGCTGGTCTAGAGGCTTGTGTGGGCTTCCTGGCAGGAGGGGCCAGTGCCTGCCTACTGGTGGCTGGAGCTGGGTCTTGGCCTTCTGGTGGGCTGGGCCATGTCTGGAGGGGTGTGTCGACAGGAGCATGTCAGCTCTTTAGTCTTTAGACAGCCTGTCTGCTGATGGTTGGGGCTGTGTCCCCACCCAATTAGTTGTTTGGCCTGAGGCATCCCAGCACTGGTGCTTGCAGGCTGTTGTGTTGTGCCAGGTCTTGGTGCTAATGAGCCAAGATATCAGCCACCAGCAGCACCAGTGTTCACGTGGCTGAATGTTCCCCAATATGTCTGCCACCAGTGACTATGACCCCAGGGTAAGCCACAGCCACCCCCAGTCTCCCCAAGAGATTCTCCAAGGCTAGCAGGTAGGTCTGGTCCAAGCTCATATCAAATTACTACTTTTACTTGGGTCCCAGCATGCATGAGATTTTGTGTGCCCTTTTAGAGTGAAGTCTCTATTTCCCCCAGTCCTGTGGGGCTCCTGCAGTTAACCCCCACTGCCCTTTAAAGCCAAATACTCTGGGGGCTCATGTTCCTAGTGCCAGACCCCTGGGCTGGGGAGCCAGATGTGGGGCTTGGAACTCTTACTCCTGTGGGAGAACCTCTGCACTATAATTATTCTCCAGTTTGTGGGGCGCCCACCCAGGGCATATGGGATTTGATTATATCATGAGCCTGCCCCTCCTACCCATCTCATTGTGTTTCCTTCTTTATGTCTTTAGTTGTAGAAGATCTTTTCTGGCAGTTTCCAGTCTTTTTCATCAATGGTTGTTCTGCAGAGAGTTGTGATTTTGGTGTGCTCGTGAGAGGAGGCGGGCTCAGGGTCTTTTTATTCTATCATCCTGGCCACTCTCTGTACTTATTATTGAAAAGTGTTTTCACTGGAAACATGTCATTCTGGTTTAGCAGCTATTTTCTTTCAGCATATTGTATTCTGGCTTCTCTTGTTGCTCTTCTCAGTCTAACTCTTTGCAGTTATTCAGTTCCCCCTCTCTGGCTGCTTTTAATATATCTCCATTCCCCTTATTTGGAGTTTTTCAGTTTCACTCTGATTTGTCTAAGGGTATATTTCCCTTTTTATTTATTGAACTTGAGATTTATTGGAGATGAGCGTATGGATGGGTGTCTATCAGTTCTACAAAATTCTCAGCCACTAATTCTTCAAACATTGTGTCTTTGCCATCTTCTCTCCCTTTCCTTTTGGAACTCTGGCTTAAACATATGTTACACTTTCTCACATTATCCTTCATGTCTCTTAACCTCTGTCTCATAATTTCTATCATTTTATCTCTCTGCTGTATTTTTCTAAATTTCTCTTGATCTATTTTCTGATTCATTAAATTTCTCTTTAGCTGTATCTAATTTGCTGTTAAAGCTGTTGAGTTTTTAATTCTTTTATTATAGTTTTAATTTCAAAGAGTTTTAATTTCTAGGAATTAATTTCTAGTTTCCTGTTCCCTGTATGTACTTAAGCTGGCCTTTTGATTCTTTAAACACAGTAAATGTACTTGTTTTTGTTTCTGGCACTTTGCATTTGTTGTCTCCTTTAGTCCTCAGGACTGTTCTGTGAGATATCATTACATCTGTCACAGAGATAAGAACACTGAGATGCTTGTCTCAAGGTCTGTTATTTCCTTTTCTACCATCTACCTTAAGCTAGAAACTGAAGCTCAGAGAAATTGCTTCGAGGCAGAGAGAAGTTTGGGGTTGGATCCCTGCTGGGGATCTATAGAGAAATTGCCTCTGCCTGACAGACCCTCCCTCAACATATAATAAAGGGACAGGGCCATTGATTATGGAATAAGGTTTTATGGAGCTAAGACTTACGTCTCCATGACACTGTGGGCAAGGACTGTGTCAAATATATCCCTGTGACTACAGGGCTTAGGACAAGACTCAGTAAATATTTGGTGATTGCATGATCCAGTGTTCTCGGTGCATAGCTGGGATGCCAATATATTTACTTGCAGGAATGAATTAATAAATGACTAAAATAGCAATACAATTAAAACAGACAATCAAGTGGCATTTACTTGTTGAGTGTTTATCAATATCTGGCTGTAAACATTGAGATAGGGGGTTCACAAGCTTTTTCTATGAAGGGCCAGATAATAAATATCTTAGACTTTGCTACTATATGGCCTATTTCACAACAACTCAGCTCTACCATTGTAGCCTGGTGTTAGTTGGCTAGGACTGCCACTACAACAAGCTACCACAGACTGGCTGGCTCAAATAACAGAAGTTTCTTTTCTCACAGTTCTGGAAACTAGAAGTCCAAGATCAGGGTGCCATCAGGGTTGATTTCTGGTGAGAACTGTTTTCCTAGCTTGAAGATGTGGCCATCTTCTTGCTGTGTCCTCACATGACCTTTCCTTTGTGTGTCTGCAGAGAGGGAGAGATTTCTGGTGTCTCTTCCACTTATTATAAGGACATCAGTCCTATCAGATGAGATTCCCCCTTATGACCTCATTTAACCTTAATTACCTCCTTAAAGGTCCTATCTCCAAATACAGTCACATTGGGGGTCAGGGCTTCAACAGTGAATTGGGCAGGGAGACACAATTTAGTCCATAACAGAGCCTAAAGCAACTATAGACAACATATAAATTAATGGCCAAGGCTGTGTTCTAATAAAAATTTATTTATAGAAACAAGCAGCAGGCTGGATTTGGTTCATGGACTGCAGTTTGCCAACTTCTTATCCATATATATAAAGATGATTAACTTGTAAATGTGACAAAACTTATTTGGAATAATATTTCTTCAGGGCACTCACTCTTGGCTCTAGTGGCTCTTCGAGGCTCAGTGGGAAGAGCACAACACCAGGGTAAAGCCAGGGTCAGCTTGCCCCCACTGACCAGCTGTGTGTTCTGACCTTCCTGGCCTTCCCTGGAGGGTGCTGTAAGCCTAACTTATCAAAGGCACCTAACGCAGTGACTGATAGTAAGTAGGCCTTTAACAAATTTTATTTCATTGCCCTATCTTTAATTTCCTATAGAATGAGACACAAAACCTCAGTTTAAATGCAGTTGGTGCAGTGTATGTATGTGAGACAAGCTGTATCATGCCATTCGTTCATTCATTCAAACGTGTATTGAACAGCTTCTGTAAGAGTTCCAAGTGCTGGGCATGCAGACATGATTAAGACAGACAAAACCTTGACTTCTCCTGGTGTGTGTTGCCAAAATTATAGCACCGTTTAAGAAAGACCATTAATCTTCTTGATTGTGCCTCTTTCACAAACTTTTACCCATTTCTATTCATGTCTATTCTTTGGAAGGTGCCTGCTATCAATCACCTCACCTTAGTGAATGAATTCTCTTGGTTGCTTCCCTCTTCTGTGCAATAGGTACAGACTTTCCAAGTCTAGGAAGTCAGTAAGACCTCTGCAGAGTTAGGGCTTGGAAGGAGAAGTGTTTTTCATTTGGGGCGAAAAGCTACTTGGATAGACCAAGAAGGAAAGTTGGCAAAGTCAGCCTCGTTGCTTCTTCCCACCATGAGAGATGGTCCCCTTGTACCATCCCACTTCCTGATTTTGGCATTCTGGTGGGTTTCATGCACAACTGCTGGTTTCAATGACAACCTGGGGCCATGCTGGTGTGATGGGAGGGCCTAAGAACTGTCTCATGAGGATGTGATGGCAACTATTACAGGGGAGGCCTGACCGACTCCGTTACTGGGCAAGCATTTCTGAGAGAAGAATGGGATGGGTGACCTGATGAGCAGCTCCAATGCACTATGACAGGAGATAGTACAGCCAGTTAACCCCCAGCCAACCAACAAGAATGCACTGGACCCTGCCTTGGTATCTGGCCCCATACTGGTGTAGGAGAAGTGGGTCATTAGGTCACAGGGGTCAATGTCATTGAGATACAGTGGAAAGATAAACAGCTTAATGAAGAGCTGCCTTTTCTTCCCAGCTACTGTTAGCTACATGTTTTTGAGCAAATCACTTTTCCAGGCTTTACCAAGTCTTCTCTCCAAGTATAAAATAAAGGTTATTGAGTATGACCTCTTCTAGACCATTCCTTTCAGGAAAAAAGCAAGGCTTGGTACCTCTAAACTTTGCCCAATGGCAAACAAGCTCACTGGTGGCAGGCTGAGGACTACAGCCAGGAAGAACAACTTTCCAGTCCTAGGTTAGCTCTCCATCATCCCCGTGGGAGCAGTATACAGACATGTACACTGCCAGGCGCATCTGTGCACGGGTTCCCCTCTGCTGGACTTCCAGCCTTCTCCCTAATGTATGGCCTGTGCAGATTCTGCTTGCATCCACAGCTCACTCCAGAACCACCTCCTTCAGGAAGTCCTCCGCAGCCAGTGAACCTGGCCTCTAAGGTCCACGCACAGGCAACACTGTCCCGGCTTCATTCTCACCTTCTAGTGCTCATTCCCTACATTGCTGCCAGAGTGGATTTTTTCACTCACAAATATGTTGGTTTACTTTGCTATTGAAACGCAGTGGCTTGCAGGTGAAGGCCAGAGCCCTGAGGAGGGCATGCACTACCCCTTGCAGCCTGGTTCCTGCCTAACTGGTGAGCCTTATTATCGCATTTTTTTTTCCTAGTGATTTATAACCTTTTATTAGTGAGGGTGTCCTTAAGTACAGTTGGGGTGCATATAAAACAGCGTGACATTCCTGCTCTTAGCCGTTTGAGTGGCGTCTCCTTTTTAATTCACGTGACTACAGAAGGCACTTGGTCTCGGTGAACTGTGTGCATCTGATGTGCGGGAGGCAGAGGGAAGAGGAATTCTCAAACCAGGGCGCACCAGGACAACGGAAGGGTCCACGGGGCAGGAAGGGCTGGGGTGGGGGCAGTGGCAGCCATCACGGTGACTTTCTCCCCACTTCATGTAAACTAAGTTGCCAGTGATTAGTTACCGTGGATATATTTTTCTAAAAATTCAAAATCTCTGCTAAATTACTCATAGCTTCACACTATATGTTCCCTTGCAAGTACATTTTAAAAAAATTTTATTTTATACTGGAGCATAGTTTATTAACAATGTTGTGTTAGTTTAAATGATACAAATGAACTTATTTACAAAACAGAAACAGACTCAGGCTTAGAGAATGAATTTTTTTTTTTTTTTTTTGCGGTACGCGGACCTCTCACCGCTGCGGCCTCTCCTGTTGCAGAGCACAGGCTCCGGATGCACAGGCTCAGCGGCCATGGCTCACGGGCCCAGTCGCTCCGCGGCGTGTGGGATCTTCCCGGACCGGGGCATGAAGCCGTGTCCCCTGCATCGGCAGGCGGACTCAACCACTGCGCCACCAGGGAAGCCCGAGAATGAATTTATGGTTACCAGGGGGGAAGGGTACAGGGGAGTTTGGCATTGACATGCAAATCCATCTTTAACACCAAATATCCCCTCTGTCGTGCCTTTCTCTTTCTACCTGGCAGGACTTCCACGTATCTTCCTCCAGGAAGCCTTTCCTGCCTTGCCCTGGGCTTACCTGGAAGGTCCCACCAAATTTCTATGTTCAGCTCTGCTCGTCATCACCACATGACCTTGTAATTTTCCACTTTCTTATCTGCTTCATCTTCTGTGCTGACCTCCCTGAGCATCAGCACAGAGCTTCTTTATATCTGTATTCCCCAGTGTAGAACCTGGCACACAGTAGGTGCCCAACAAATAAATGTTTGAATAAATTATTGAATTCTGGAGAATGAATAACTTCCACTTGACCGTAAACTGTTTGGCAGTGTTTTCTAATAATTCACGCTGTGCCAGCCTTGACTCTCTCTGGCTTTGTTCTGGCTGCTCCTAGAGCTGGTGTGGCACAGGAAACAAGCATGACCTCAGGAACTATGAGGTTGAATTGCGCTGAGCTGCTCAGCCAGTGTAGCCTAGGCAGGGTGGGGAGACACAGCTTCACTCGGTCCCACGGAGCAGGAGGGTAGAGCTGAGAGAGGAAAGCCTGCGCTTCAGGGGTTGTGACCCCACCTGGTGAATCAGCCCAACTGCAACAGGCCTAGGGAAGCATGTGCGGTATTGCAAACACCCAGAGGCTCTTTCTCGCCTTCTTGGGGCCTCCCTCCCTCCCCAGTCCAGGCATGTTCCCCAGTTTTCTGGAGGAGGCCACACCTCACATTACTTGTGCTCCAGGACAGCTGTACCTAACAGGTGAGAAGGGTCCCAAGCATTTCTAAGAGGGGAGGCTACTCTTGTGTCTGGGAAGGGACTTTCTGATGAGGTCTGGATGACAGAGTAGGTTTAGAAAGTTTAGGTGGTCCTGTTACTGTTCTCAGGACCCAGTAGCCGACCCTGCCCAGCCCTGCCCTGCCCGGCTGTGAGGGAGATATTCCAAGCACAGTTCTCTGGGGCTGTGGCAGGGCACGGACAGACCCTCTAAGGACAATCTGATCGGTGGATATAGTGTCAGAATTTGAACCTGGGCCTGTGTGTTACAAACTGTGGACATACCTGTCAATTTGCTATGGATGTGATTACTTTCTGTAAAAGCAGTTTATTGAGCTAACCTAAACTTTAACAACAGAGACACAGAAATTGTAGTAATGATGTTTACCCACATTTATTCAGGCTCTTTGTCTCACCAATTGCCCACCCAGAACTGTTGCTTGAGTTGTACAACCACAGTAGTCAGGGAGGCCTTCTTCACTTTAAATATCTAAAAATCTCAAACCTAATGTCCCTGGAGAACATCAGGTTTGAGATTTTATGAAGGAGACAAAGGACTATTGAATGAACTCTGAAGCCCTGGGCTGCAAACTCAGTCCAGTAGTTACTTTCGTCCTTTTTCAGTGAAGGACCACTGAGACAACTGGAAAGGAAGCAGTGGACAGTGCAGGTGAGGGGTGTGCCCTGCCCACAGAGGTCACCCCTGGGAGGGGGATTGGGGAAGGGCGGGGATGGAGAGGAGATTTTCCTACCGTTTCAGGTCCTTCTGCATTCTTGGCTCTGTTTGCATAATGAAGCATCTGTTGCTTTTCTAATTTTAAGAAAAAACCAGCTTTTTTCTGGAGTGGGGGAGAGCTGGTGAGAATCCCTAACAACTTCACGTAGTCCAGGTTTGCCCCGTCCCCCATGCCCTGCTCTGCGGCTCCCTGGGTGGCCTCCCTCCCCCACCCCCCCACCCCCGCCCCGTCCCTACACTTGCAGTTGTTCAAGGTACCCTTCCCCCCCAACCCCCATTAGCTGCTTCTGTGATTCTTTTCCTGGAGATTTTTCCTAGAGATTACAACCTTTTTTAAAAATTAGCTTTATTGGGGTATAATTTACATGCAGTAGAATTCACCACTTTTAAGTGTACAGTTCGATGACTTTTGACAAATGTGTACACTTGCATAACTATCACTACAATCATCGTATGGATGATCGCATCCACTCCCTCTGCCCCTGCCTAGTAAACCCCCACCCCACGTCCTGTCACTCTAGTCTCCTCTTATTCTAGAGTTTCACATAAATGAAATGGTGGTGTGTGGAGCCTCTCGTGTCTGACTTCTTCCACTTAGTAAGACTGCTTCTGAGATTCAGCCATGCGTGTGAGTGTGAGAAGCCCGTTCCTTTGTCGCCGCTGAGTTGTGTCCCATGGGGTGTCACTGTTGTTTGCCATGCACCAGTTCGTGGACATTCGGACTGTTGCCAGTTTGTCTGTTATGAACACTTCTGTTATGAACATTTGCTTACAGATCTTTGTGTGGACATGTGTCGTCCCCCCCACCCCGACCCCCCGCCTTTTTTCTTTATTTAAACCTAGGAGGATAATTGCTGGCTCGCACAGTAAGTGTTGCTTAACTTTATAAGAAACTGCCAAACTGTCTTCCTACGGCTGTGCCATTTTACATTCCCACCAGCAGCGTATGAGAGCTCCAGACTCTCACCTCACTTGGTATTATCAATGTTTTGGATTATAGCCATTCCAGTGGGGGTAAAGCGGTATCTCATTGTGGTTTTAATTTATAGCTCCCTGATGATTAATGATGCTGCAGCATTTCATGTGCTCATTTGCCATCTGTATAATCTTCTTGATGAAGTTTCTGTTCAGACTTTTTGCCCATGTTTTTATTGGGTTGTTTGTCTTATTACTGAGTTGTAAGAGGTCTTTGTATAGACTGGCTACAATTCCTTGTCAGATGTATACTTTTCAAATATTGTCTTCCAGGCTGTGGCTTACCTTTTCATTTCTTTAACAGTGACTTTTAAACAACAAAAGTTTTAAATTTGAATTAAGTCCAGTTTTCACTTTTGTGTGTGTTTCAAGTGTTTTGCATCCTATTTGCTTAATCCAAGATCATAGAGATTTTCTTATATTTATTTCTAAGAGTTTTATGGTTTAGGTCCAACACTTAGGTGTATGATCTACTTTGAGTTAACTTTGTATGTGGTATAAGGTAGGGGTTTTGTGTATATTTTGCATTTGGCCTATGGTTATAGTTCCAGTACCATTTATTTAAAGGCTACTACTCTTCATATTGAATTACAGGATTTGGTTTTTATATAGTCTTTTCAATTATTTTTAATCTAAGGCACTATAAAAATGTGGTACTTCATATAAATGTTAGTAAATGACCTTTTGTTCTTTCTCTTTTACTGGGATACTTGCAATGGCATGAACTTAGCATCACGTGTGTTTTATGGAGCTGTCCAAGCTGATGAATGGGAGAGTTTTTATGTAGAGTAGACCCTATTCGTTGGGGTCCAAGCAGAAACTATTCTCCTGGCAGTGATGGTTCATGACCATTACCATAGTTAATTGTGCAGTACCCACGACATGTGGACTGTGTGTGTATATGGGAAGGAGACTCCTGTTCAATGAGCACATACTATCTTCCAGGTACCTAATTTAATCCTCATAACAGCAGCCTGAGATGAGAATCTCATTTTGCAGATGACAAATAGGAGGTTCAGAGAGAATGATTAACTGACCTATAGCAAATACAAACCTGAGCTTGGATATGAATGCTTTTTTCTTTCTGTTGCACTGCCTCTACCCTACTGGCAATCTTCACATTTTTTACCATATTAATTGTATTAGCCAGGGTTCTCCAGAGAAACAGAGCCAATAGGCTATATGAAGATACATATAGGAGGAGATTTATTATAGGAATTGGCTCATATGGTTATGGAGGTTTGAGAAGTCCCACAGACTGCTGCCTGCAATTGGAGAACCAGTAAGGCCGGTGGTTTAATTCAACCTGAGTGCAAATCTTCAAGAATTAGGAGGCTGAGAGTGTAAATCCCAGTCTGGGTCCAAATATCCAAGAACCAGGAGCACAGATAACCGAGGGCAGGAGGTGGATGTCTCAGCTCAAGCAGAGAGAGTGAATCAGCCCTTCCTGTACCTTTTTGTTCTGTGCAGGCCCTCAACAAGTTGGAATCTCCCTGTCCAGACTGGTGAGGACAGTCTTCTTTCCTCAGCCTACCTATTCAAATGCTAATCTCTTCCAGAGCCACCCTCACAGACGCACCCAGAAATAATGTTTCACCAGCTATCTGGGCATCCCTTAGCCCTGTCAAGTTGACACATCAAATTGACCACCATACTAATGTTATTTTAGAACGAAGTATCACTTGCCAGGTGAGGGCACATTTGGCAAACAAAGAAAACCCAGGCCTCGTGGTAGAAGGGCTCAGGTGTGGGTCTCGGAGACTGTGAAGATTGTCTGCATCTAGGATTGTCCACAGCCAACAGAGTCCTCACCTCCTGTGTGTCCACACTGCAGATGCCCACACCAGGGCCTGTCTGCTGGTTCAGTGGAATTTAAGTCTGTGTGGGAATAGGGACAGCCATCTTCCAGGGTGGTGTGTAAAATGCCTGGCATGTAGTAGGTGCTAAATTATTGTTACTCTGTTGGTCCTGATCACCAGGCTAGAGAAGGAAAGAGGAATATACTGTTGACTCTGAACAATGCAGGTGTTAGGGGCGCCGACCCTCCAAGCAGTTGAAGATTGACTCTAACTTCACAATTGGCCATCCATCCGAGGTTCCGTGTCCACGGATTCAACCAACTTTAGTACGCATTTGGTGGAAAAGAATCCACATATAAGTGGACCTATGCAGTTCAAACTCATGTTGTTCAAGGGTCAGCTGTAGTTCCTGTGGGATTTAAGTGAAAGGAGGAATGTAAGGCACCCACAGTAAACCCCATAAATGCCGGTTCCCATCCCCTAATGCCACCAGGAGACAAAAATCCCTGTGGCAGTATACTTCCTGTCTGTCCTTGAGAATGGCTTTGTTTTTTAACCAACAGCACACTCAGTAAAACATGTGCACCCTTTGCCTCCTGTGAAACAAAGGACCAGCAGTGTTTGGATAAGTGAACTGCAGCAGCTTAGGTGGGCTGGCTGCAGTTTGGGAGCGCAGGGCCTCCTGACACCCAAGGGCTTGCTTTCCCGCGTGGGTGTGCAGGGATGGGAGGAGACGGTCTGTACAGAGCAGCATGAAGATCACTGAGCTTGGAGGCAGGAGATGAAGATTGGAGCTCTGGCCACCCTGGCAACTTGCTAACTTTTCCCCAGCTTCAGTTGTGTTAGTTTTAAAATAAGAGGGAAAGATCCAATATTACTGAATGTCTACTATTTGCTGCGCATTTTACACCTACTGTTTCATTTGATGCCCAAACGTACATACGTGGTCAAGCGTGTTTTCCTTCTGCCATACAGAAAAGGAAACTGAGGTTCAGGCAAGCCAAATGCCTTCCTCTTCTGACTACAGAGTCTTTTAATTTTTTTTGAAACACCATGCTGCTACTAATTCAAAATAGAGGGTAGTAATAATACACAGAATAATTGTGAAGATCAAGTGAGATCATGAATACACAGGTTGCAAACTGTCAGGTACAGCAGACCTGTTTTAGCTGTGTTTGTTTTTTTAGGTTTAAGAGACTAAATGAAACACTCTATTAACTGAATGGTGAATGTGCCAGTAGAAATATACAAGTCCAGGCAGAATAGAGGATTTTGCATGTGCATCCTGAGATTAATATTTAAATATCCAAATAGGAAAAAAATGCATTTTCTTTTATTTCTAGGGTAGTTGTTTCATTCTATGCACACTTTTACCCTGTGTCATGGACTTAAAAATGTTATTATTATGCCCCCAGGTTAGAGCTGTAGCTAGGCCAGGGACATGGATAGATTTTCTGAATATTGCCCTGGGTTGAAGGTAAGATGTAGATGTAGCCAAGCCCTGGGAAGCAGGGCTGATGGGGCCAGAGCACATCCAAGCACAGGGCGCTGTCCTGCGCGTTTACACACACTATTTCAGTCTTTACCGGAGGCCTGGTAGGGGGCCATCCACAGGTATGGGCCAGGATGAAGGAAGTGAAATAATTTCCCGGGTCAGGGAGCCAACAGGGGAGGTGTGTGTGAACGCTATATTTGTCTGCACATCCCTAGATCCCTAGTGCTGAGCTCAGAGCCCAGCGTGGAGTAGAGACTCAACTCTAGATGGTGAATGAATAAATTGGGAAAGGAAGGAAGGAAGCATAACTGTGGATTTGGGTCTGGGAGAGCTTCACGAAATGGCAATACTGATGAGGCTGATGGGTCGACGGTGGGAGAGGCGGCTGGATTCTCAGGCACTATGGGGCGCTGGGGGGACAGACCCTTCAAGGCCAGGACGCACCCCAGAGAGGAGGGTGGCAGGTGTGAGAGACAGGAGAATGACAGGCAGATGAGAAGCCGCAGGCTGAATCTGCTCCTTTCTCTGGACTAAACCAGAGTCAAGAGTAGGGGAGCATTCTACAGCTCACACCATCCACTCCTGTTGGAGCCAAGTAGAGGCAACAGGACTGATGGACGCGGTGTTTGCTTGCAGCGTGCCATGGCCTTCGTGGTGTGACGGTGCCCCAGGGCAGTCTCCCCCCACTCTCAACGTATACGTGTAGGAATACTCACAGTTTCTCTGAATTCATAGAATCCTCTACACAGTTTCATTGCTTACATGTAGCCCCCTCCAGCTCAGAGCCAGCAAGGGAGTGTCAGAACTTTGTCACATTTGGAATCTCTCTGACCTCTACCCCAAGTCACTGCCTTCCTCTTCTGCTTTTTTTTTTTTTTGCAGTATGCAGGCCTCTCACTGTTGTGGCCTCTCCCGTTGCGGAGCACAGGCTCCGGACGCGCAGGCTCAGCGGCCATGGCTCACGGGCCCAGCCGCTCCGCGGCATGTGGGATCTTCCCGGACCGGGGCACGAACCCATATCTCCTGCACTGGCAGGCGGACTCTCAACCACTGCGCCACCAGGGAAGCCCTCTCTTCTGCTTTTAAGCATATGATTACTTTGAGCCTGTCCAGATAACCTCTGTACCTAATGTCAACTGGTTAGTAATCTTAATTATGTCTGCAAAATCCTTTGTGTCCTGTAACATGACGTATTCACGAGCATAATCCTGGGTCCAGAATTCTGCCTAACACACTGCTCTTGCCTTCAGCTCTAACGGGGGACTCAGAATGGGGGACTCAACAGGCAGTGTGATGCAGTCCAGGGAATGCTACAAGAAGAGTAACACACAGTGCTGTGCAGCACTCAGGAGGTCTCTCTAAGGGAAGCAGTGGCAGCTTCCTGAAGGAAGACTATCTGAGTTGAGCCTGGTGTGATAAGTGGAATTTAACAAGGGGGGAAAGGTCCCAGGCAGAAAGAATAGCATGTGTGTCTGCGGTGCAGGGGTTCATTACTCCTGACCTGTAGAATTCACTTCAGGGAGCCAGAGAGACAAGAGGCCTTGGAAAGACGGATGAGAGCCCACAAAGCTTCTTAGCAGGGAGCTGGAATGCTCAGGTCTTCATTTAGAAAGATTGTCTGCTGGCACTATGGGAACGGAGAAGCACACCAATCAGGAGGCTGTTCTGGTAACTCAAGTAAGTTGATGATGGCTTGAAAAGTGGAAATGCCAGTTGGAGGGAGAGAAGTGAATGTGAGACGGCTAAGGATTGAGTGTGAGAGGGTAATGAGTTATGAGTGAGTCCCAGGCTCCTGGCTATGTGACTAAATGCAGAATGGTACTGTTCACTGAGACTGGAGGAGGAACAGGGTGATGGGAGACACGGGTTCCGTTGTAGAGATGTCTAATAATTTGAGGTGGCTGTGAAACACCGACTGGCAATTCCTGTACACAGACCTAGGATAGTGATCACAGTTCGGGAGTCATCAGTGAATGACTGAGATCACCTTCCAGAACCAAAGTGTGGGAAGACCAGAGGACCTGAAAAACAACTTTTAGGTGGTGGGAGGGAGGAAGAACAGCCAGCAAAGGGAGGAGAAACAGCAGGGGTGGAAGACAGAAATCCAGGTGGTGTGGTGGCTCAGAGTCAAAGGAAAAGAGTGTCAAGAGAGAAGTTGTAGTCAAATACTTTTGAGAGGTCAGGTGAGATGAAGACCAAAAAATGTCCACTGGATTTAGCACCAGTGAGGTCACTAGTGGCCTGTTAAGAGTAATTCCTGTGGATGGTGTGTGGGGTCAGGTCGCAGTGCGTTAAAGACTAACATGCAAGGTAAGCGTCACAGCTGGACGGAATCACGGTCAAGAAAGCTGGGAAGGGGCTTCCCTGGTGGCGCAGTGGTTGAGAGTCCGCCTGCCGATGCAGGGGACACAGGTTCGTGCCCCAGTCCGGGAGGATCCCACATGCCACGGAGCGGCTGGGCCCGTGAGCCATGGCCGCTGAGCCTGCGCGTCCGGAGCCTGTGCTCCGCGGCGGGAGAGGCCACAGCAGTGAGAGGCCCGCCTACCGCAAAAAAAAAAAAAAAAGAAAGAAAGCTGGGAAGAGGTGTTTATTTTATTTTATTTTCTCTTTGCACATGGCACTTTATTTTTCTTGGGTTTTATTTTAAATGAAAGAACAAAGATTATGTTGAAGTGCTATTGGGAAGAAGCCAGTGGAAAGGTGAACATGCAGAGAAAACAGGATAATCAGTGGAGTTAGGAGGGCCTGGGTGGGCAGGAGACGATGTGATCTGGACCACAGACAGGAAGAAGGGGACAGGACTAAATTTGTACCAGGAAGGAGAAGGGGGTAAATGAAGCTTCAGGAAAACATAAAGGATTGGAGACAAGAGTTTGAAGGTATTCCTGAGTGACCAGTTTCTAGTCCCTGTGAAGGAGGAGGTGAGTGTATTGTCTGGAAAAAATGAGGAGAAGTAGTAGAGCAGGAGAACTGGGCAAAGAGAAGGTCTAGGAGCCTGTGGAGGATGGGGGGAGAGTGCTTGTTGGGGAAACAGAGAATCACAGAGCAGCTGTGAGCGCCCAGGCCTGTGGATCCCCAACGTTCCTGTTCTTCTCACCATATGAAAAAACTTTTTAATGCAATAGAAACAGATTTTCAAGGAAGTTTCAATATAAACCACATAGGCAATATATTTCCCCCTTGCTGCATATTTTAATTAGAGTAAGGGCTGGGGCGAGGGATAGATGATATCTTCCTCCCTCATCCCAGCAGACCTTGCTAGGTGAGCATGGCATTCATTTCTTCTAGAGGCCTTAAGTCCTTCTCCTCAATGTATTTCTGGTAGCCATTACCAGTCAATGAGAGTTGAAATGTGATATGAAATCAAATTTGCTCTCCTTAAGCCACTGAGTATCTGGTAGGTGCATGTATTTATTAACCAAACAAGCATTTCCTAGGCATAGATCATTTTAAACAATAATATATATTTTATTTGAAATTTGAAAAAGTATGATAATCAGTCCCTTCATGAAGATTTCTTTTTAGCACCTTCTGTTTGCCAGTCACAGTGTATTCAGGATTAAAACAATGAACTAGAAATAGACCTTTTTAGCAAAGAGTTTATGGGGACAGAATATATATAATAAATGAAATAACCATTAAAGGTCATTAGCAATATAACCAAAAACACATGCCCTACAATGATATATAATTTAGGCTATAAAGTGCTATAATTTTTATATATGCTCAAAGGATGAGGAGATCAGGTGAGTCTCCCGGTATTTATATAAACTGGTCTGGGCTTTGTAAAGATAGAATTTTAAAAGAAAATTCATAAAAAATGGTGAATTTTATAGATACCAAAACCAAGAATAGTCTCCAAGTAGGAGGATCAGACATTGCTGAAGGGTCACTAATTCTGATTTAGCTCAATTGTTTCTTCCACATCTTTGGTGATATTCTGGAATCCTGCCATTCACAGGGTGGGGAGATGGCTCATAGCATTACTAACTCACCACATTAAAAGCCATGAATCAGTGCTTGGCCAAAGTGTGAAAAATTCATAAGCATAGATTATTTCTCCATTTATATGTCTTCTCTAGTGTCCTTATTTCCTCTTTGTTCTTGAAAGATATTTTCACTGGATGTAGAATTCTCAGTTGACAGGTTTTTTCTTTCAGCGCTTGAAAAATACCCACTTCCTTCTCACCTCCATAGTTTTAGATGAGAAATCCACTGTCATTCAATTTGTGTGGCCAGCTGTAAAAAGTGTCATTTGTCTCTGGCTATTTTTGGGATTTTTTCTTTGTCTTTAGTTTCTATAAGTTCAATTATGCTGTGACTTGGCATGGAATTCTTTCTGTTTATCCTACTTAGAGTTTTCTCTGCTTCCCAAATCTGTAGGTTTATGTCTTTTGCCAGATTTGAGAAATCATCAGCCATTATTTCTTGGAATAATTTTTCAGTCCCATGCTCTGTCTCCTGTCCATGTGAGACTCTGATGATACCCTTTTACTAGGATCCCACAGCTCCCCAAGGCTGTTAATACTCTTGCAACCTATTTTCTCTCTATTGCTCAGATCGGGAAAATTCTGTTGATCTGTCCTCAAGTTTATTGATTCTACACTGTGTCATCTCCACTCTATACTGAGCCTATCCAGCAGATTTTTCCTTTCTGTTATTGTGTTTTTCAGTTCAGTAATTTCCACTTTGGTTCTTTTTTATTAAAAAAATTTTTTTTTCTATTGCCGAGGTTTTCTATTTTACATTAGTGTCAAGAAAATTCATAATTGCTTATTGAAGCATTTTTATGATGACTGCTTTAAAATCCTTGTCAAATAACTCTGACATCTGATTCATCTTGGTGTTGGTATCTGTTGATTGCCTTTTCTCATTCTTGTAGTGATTTTCTCATTCTTGGTATGACCAGTGATATGCAGTTGTATCCAGGACATTTTAGGTATTACAAGATTCTGAATCTGATTTAGTCTTCTTTTTTTGGCAGGCATTCCCCAGTTGAAGTGTTCTGTTAGGGCAGAGTGGATGTATATGTCAACTTCCCACTGGGCTTTGACAACAGCACCCCAGTGAAAACAGAGCACTGACTGACATTGCCTCCTTGCCTGGAAGGGAAGGGGAAGCAGAGGGCTGACTCATACTGCTTTGTTGCTGCAGGGAGGGGTGGAAGCTCATCTCCCAGCTGGGCCATGATGACACTAAGGGAGAGATGCAGGCAGGGGCAAGCAGAGTGCCCCTGAGCTGGCCTTTCAGCACCCCTTCCACCTCACTGATGCTGGGGCAGGGTGGAGGCTTGGCTGTGGGTGGGAGGGAGGTGGTGGTGAAGCATGGTGGTGATTACCTCTTCCTCACACTGCCTTGTTAGGTCTGATTGCTGCTGGCCTGGGGTCGAAGTTCAGCTCCATGCTGTACCCTGCTGGCACTCCACTGGCAGAGCAATCAGAGCTCTACCTGCTCCCACTGAGCAGGAAGTCTGCTTCCCACTGGGGCCACTGACACTGCCCACAAGGGGGATCCCCCAGGTGAGGGTATCTGCTTCCTGGGCACCCGGCCCTGCTGAAACCCTGAGGTGGGGGGACGTGGTTTTGGTTGCTATTTGGCAGTAGCAGAGCAGGTATTGCCAAAAAGGTGTCCTGATGTGAGGCTGCCCTTTCCCTGGACCTTTGACTGGGAGGAACAGGCTTTTCTTAGGGCCTATTGTTGGTTCAGGGCTGGAGGATCTCTGATATGTGGGAGGAAGTAAGGAAACCAATGGATTCACATCCTTCCTCAAGTACAGAGGCCTTCTTCTTCCCACTTTCCAGAGACTTCCTGTGCTTGTTTGTTGTGTCTACAGTTTTTTGGTTGTAAGAGAGGAGATGTGGGAGGAATGGGTCTGCTCTGTCTTGGACAGAACCAGAAGTCCTTTAATGTCTTTCAGTAAAATTTTAAATTGAAATTGAGGGACTTCCCTGGTGGTCCAGCAGTTAACACTCCACTCTCCCAGTGCAGGGGGCCCCTGTTCTATTCCTGGTCAGGGAACTAAAGCCGCATGCCACAACTAAAAAAAAAAAAAAAAGATCCCACGTGCCACAACAAAGATCCCATGTGCTACAACTAAGACCCAGTGCCACCAGATAAATAAATAAATATTTAAATTGAAATTTCACGTTTAAAACTTTTTTCCATGAAGATCTTGGACATATTTTTACATATATTCTTAGGTACTGAGGTATGTTTTTTATTGCTTTTATTAAAAAGTATCTTTTAAAATTGCACTTTCTACCCATTCTTTGATAGATTGTAGAAATATAGTAGATATTATTCATGCTTATAAGTTTGCCTAAAGATTCTTTTGGAATTTCTATCAGAACATATGTAAATGACAATAAGTTCATTTCTTCCTTTGCAAGTCTTATGTATTTTATTGCATCTTTCTGTCTTTTGTGCAGGATAGGATCTTTAGTACAGTGTTGAAAGTGTCATAGCAACCATCCTTGTCTTGTTTCTAATTTGAAAAGGTGTTTTCAGAGGTTAATTGAGTGTGATATTTTCTGTAGGCTTTTTAGAATACCCTCTGTCAGATCTTTCAAAGTTTCTTTCTCTTTCTATTTTGATATGCGGACTGGATGGTGAATATTTTCATATACTTTTTCTGAGTCTATTGAGATGACCATGTGTTTCCTTTCCCCTTTAATCTATTTTTGTGGTAAACTTAATCTATTTATGTGGGAATAATTTCAACAACTGGTCATGAAATGCTATTTTTTTTACATCATTAGACTCATTTTGCTAACATTTTGTTTAGAAATTTTGCATCTATATTTGTGGGTGAGATTAATGTGTCTTGTGCTGCCCCTGTTGAGTTTTTGTGTCAGAATTATACCATCTTCATTCAAGGAGCTGAGGAACAATCCTACTTTTTCAATTCTTTGGTGAGACTGGAATCATGTTCCTTGAATGTTTGGTAGGATGTTTTTTTTTTAATTTTTAAAGTCTTTTTTCTCTCTTTCATTTTGGATAGTTTCTATCATTACATCTTCAATTTCACTAATCTCTTCTTTCAGAATGTCTAATCCGCCATTAATCTCATCCAGTGTACTTTTTAAAAATATTTATTTATTTAGTCTGCCCCGGGTCCTAGTTGCAGCACGTGAGATCTTCGTTGCGGCATGCATGTGGGATCTAGTTCCCCAACCAAGGATCAAACCCGGGCACCCTGCATTGGGAGCCCGGAGTTTTACCCACTGGACCACCAGGGAAGTCCCAGTACATTCCTTTAAAACTATCTGTGTGTGATACTTTCTTTATAAGACTTTTTTCCTTTTATGAAAAGAATTTAACATGTTACTGAGTGCGTTCTAGTTCTCAGGAACTGTACTAGATTCTTATACAAGAGCTTGTTAGATCTGCACATCAGCCCTGTACGTAATCACCCCTGTCATTGGAGATCAAGAAAGTAAGGTTAAAAGTGTATGCCATTTCTCACGGTCCCTCAGCCAGAAAGTAATGGACCAGGAATTTGAATCAAATTCCAGATGTCCAAAAAATGTTATTCTTTTCACACATTGCCAGACAGAATTTATAAAAGACAAAGACAACTTGCAGTGTCATCATATCCTCACAGCCTGGGCTCAGGGTCTGTAAAAGTACTGCTACATGCTAGTAGATAGAGCCATCTCTATTTGCACATCTTTAGTTGATGGTAAAGCTGTGCATTTCGCAACATATTCTTTATTTTTGTTTTGAGTGTTCATTAATTATGCTTTTTAATGTAATTTAAGTGTAAGTTTATAGAATTTAAATGTGTAGATTCAGGGCTTCCCTGGTGGCGCAGTGGTTGAGAGTCCGCCTGCCGATGCAGGGGACACAGGTTCGTGCCCCAGTCCGGGAAGATCCCACATGCCACGGAGCGGCTGGGCCCGTGAGCCATGGCTGCTGAGCCTGCACGTCCGGAGCCTGTGCTCCGCAACGGGAGAGGCCACAACAGTGAGAGGCCCGTGTACAGCAAAAAAAAAAAAACAAAAAAAAAAGTGTAGATTCACATGCAGTTGTAATAAATAATAAGAGAGATCCCACAGAAACTTTGCACAGTTTCCCTCAATAATTATATCATTTTTTAAACATCTTTGTTGGAGTATAATTGCTTTACAATGGTGTGTTAGTTTCTGCTTTATAACAAAGTGAATCAGCTATACATATACATATATCCCCATATCCCCTCACTCTTACGTCTCCCTCCCACGCTCCCTGTCCCACCCCTCTAGGTGGTCACAAAGCACCAAGCGGATGATCTCCCTTGCTATGCAGCTGCTTCCCAGTAACTATCTATTTTACATTTGGTAGTGTATATGTGTCAATGCTACTCTCTCACTTCATCCCAGCTTACCCTTACCCCTCCCTGTGTCTTCAAGTCCATTCTCCACATCTGCGTCTTTATTGCTGTCCTGCCCCTATGTTCATCAGAACCATATATTTTTTTAGATTCCATATATATGTGTTAGCATACGATATTTGTTTTTCTCTCTCTGACTTACTTCACTCTGTATGACAGATTCTAGGTCCAACCACCTCACTACAAATAACTCAATTTCGTTTCTTTTTATGGTGGAGGTGTCCAGCACTGAATTTTTCAGGCAGTTGGGTGGAGCTGGGTGTCACTGCCGAGATGAGGACCTCTGGGAAAGCTCACACCAATTAATATTCCCTGGGGCCTGAAGTTCTCTATTAGTCCAGTGGCTTGGACTCGTTGCTCCCACCACAGGAGCTCAGGCCCAACCCCTGGCCTGGGAACCAAGACCCCACAAGCCACGCAGCATGGCAAAAAAAAAAAAAGAAAGCAACAAACAGAAAAGAGTAGAACCATAACAAAGAATAAAATGTGAAGTAAAATTGGAAAAATCTTAAAATATATTAGAAAGCATAACAATACAAATGAAACAGTGGCAAAACAAAACAGAACCACAACAGCAAAAATAATAATAATAATATGAATATAAATAAATAAAAACACAATTGAATAAAAGATAAGAATAAAAAAATTTTTAAACCTTAAAAAATTCCCTGTGCCTCCTCTATCAGTGTCCTTGTCCCCACAGTGAGCCACAGCCAACCCCCACCTCCCCAGTAGGGCTCCAAGACCTCTAGGTAGGTCTCTGGACCTGCTATGTCAGCCCCACCTCTGCGTGTGCTCCTCTCACCAACATCTGTTCCTGAAGCTGGCCCGGAGCATATGTGCCCATGCAGGCCATCTGGGGCGCAGGCCTCCATAGGCGTGCCCACAGAGGCCAGCACAGCTGAAAGAGGCCTTGGAGTGGGGGCTACGTTCGTTCCGCCTGGACCTGCATGGCCAGAGGCGGCTTTGATGGGGGGCGGTGCTCAGGCCTACCAAAACCCGCTTGGCTCATGGAGGCCTTGTGGGTGGCAGTACTCAGGTCCGCCAGGACCCATGCGGTCGGAAGAGTCCACGGCAGGGGCAGGACTCAGGCCCAGGCCTCGCATGACCAGAAGAGGCTTTGGCAGTGGCAGGGTTCACGTGGGACCCATGTGGCCGGAGGGGGGTCAGGGGGGCCTCAGGCCTGGGACCTGTGTGGCCAGAAGAGGCCTTGGTGGCAGGGCTCAGGCCCGAGACCCACACAGCTGGAAGAGGCCTTGGTTAGGGGGCTTAGGCCTGGGAACCACGCGACCTGTGGGAGCCCCAGGGTGGGGTTCAGGCCCGGGACTCCAGCAGGATTGCCAGGGCCCAAGTGGGCAGGGGTGACACTGGCCTCATTCCCCTCCCATCCTCCAGTCCCCCAAAGGTCCCTGTCCATGCCTGCTGATCCCCTCGCCGTGAGTGGGCCCCTCTGAGCGCAGGAACCTCTCCTCTCCCCCAGCCCCCACTCAAGGGTGCTGGTCCCATCCCACCTCCACTTTTCTTCCGTCACTCCTTCCCTCCCATGTCCTACCTGGTCACACAAGGGTTACTCCCATCCCCTTAGGTGTCCGAGGTCCCCCATAAGCACCTAGCAGGTGCCCTACTTGTGAGGAGACATGAACTCCACACCCTCCTATGCCACCATCTTCAGGAAGAGCCTCATGTTAAGAGACTCTTGATCCTATTTAAATCTCTTTTAGCAACCATTTGCCCTATTTAGTTTTTTTTTAATTAATTAATTAATTAATTAATTTTTTTGGCTGTGTTGGGTCTTCATTGCTCTGCACAGGCTTTCTCTAGTTGTGGCAAGCGGGAGATACTCTTTGTTGTGGTGCACGGGCTTCTCATTGTGGTGGCTTCTCTTGTTGCAGAACAGAGGCTCTAGGCAACAGGCTTCAGTAGTTGCGGCACGTGGGCTCAGTAGTTGTGGCTTGTGGGCTCCAGAGCACAGGCTCAGTATTTGTGGCACACGGGCTTAGTTGCTACATGGCATATGGGATCTTCCTGGACCAGGGCTTGAACCCGTGTCCCCTGCATTGGCAGGTGGGTTCTTAACCACTGCACCACTAGGGAAGCCCCCTGCCCTGTTCAGATTTAGTATGTAGGTCTGGCCTATTTTATTGGCTGCAGTTCCAATGACAGTTTAGTTTTCTGAGCTTTCGCAATGCTATTCTGATTTGCTTCATTCTTCTGCTTGAGCTCTCCCTTGATCCCTATTAGTGCTGTCTGCAGTGTCCAGAAATGGCTTCCCTGGCCTTCCTGGCATTGTTAGGTGAGTGCGGGAATCCCAACCCATAGAACAGAGAGCACTTCCCCTGGCTGTTCTCCAGCTACCCAGTGCCAGTGGGCTTCTCACTCTATCTCTGCCATTGCCATTGGTAGAAAGAAGTGCCTACCTGGGACATCTTCTGCCCCTGGGAAGGGCTGAAGCCATGGGGTCTGGGAGGTTCTCTGCTGTTGGGTGGGGGATTGGGAGATACCAGAGCTGTGTTGCTTTCTGGTGCTGGGTAGAGGACCAGAAGACACCAGGACTGTTGACACCGCCTGTGCAGGCAGAGGGTACACCTGCTCCTGGCAGTTGTGTGGCAGGGGGTGGTTTGGCTTGCCCAGGTTCTGCTGTTGACAGATTGGCCTGTTCTTGCTGATAGTTGAGGGATGGGGAGGTCATGGCTTGGCGTACCCGGGATTTTTTGTGGCTACTGTTGTAGGCAAGTCAGGACACTGCTGCCACTGGGGATAGATTTTCCTGCTAAGACCCTGCTGGGCTTTCCCTTCCTGGAACTTTGGACAGAGAGTGTCCTGTGTTTTCTTAGATTCTGGGTTTTTCTATTTGGCATCCATTAATTATAGGACCAAACTAATGGCCAAAGTTGTATACATCTTCCCTAAGATCCAGAGCCCATGCCCTGGACCACCTCCTTATCAAACTCTCACACACTAAGCCAATATTCTCCCTGCCCTAAATCACCCCAGGGCCAACCACTATCCCAGAGCCTGCTGTAATTATTCAAACTTGCCAGTCCTAAGCTGTTTATTTTGTCCTGTCTTTCTCTCAGAAACCTCAATAAAGGCTCTAGCCTAGGGATTCCCCTTGCTCCTTCTGCCTCCTGACCAACACTGGTGCTTCCCCATGTGGCCCTCTGTGACATGGTGTGCCTCTTTCTCTTGGAAGCTGTACATAATCTAAATCTTCTTTCAATGGCATTAGCCTCTCTGTGCCATCACTCAGTCACCTCCATAAACACAGAAATGAAGCAGAGCAAACTTTTCTCCTTCTCTTCCTTCATCCTTCTCTCCTCTTCCCCATCTCCCTCCCTCCCTTCTTTCCTTCCTTTCTTTCTGCCTGTTGATGGTTCCAGGTTCCCAGCCCAGAATATTTGGGAGATAAAAAGAAAACTCAGGAACAAACTCTAGACCTTATTTAAACCTTATGACTTAGCAGACCTCCTTTGGCCCTACTCTGGCAGGGGATGGAGAGCTCCACTTCATTACTGCCAGGTGGGGTTGGGAGTCCTGGTTCCCCACTGATGAGATCAAAGCTGTCACCTGAAGAGAAACAAGCACTATAGCTATGAATATTGGAAATCAATCACTATGCAAATATCGATTGAGATTATTCTGCATATCAGGACTTGCAACTATGCACTATGGGGAAGGTAGAAGGCCCTTTCTACTGGAGCTGAAGGTCTGTTTGAATTATTAACAGAATTACCTATAATTCATATTACATAAAAGGAATCAAATTGTTTCCAAATATTTAAAAATTATAAAATAGTAATGTAACCAACTTGATGTGACAATTTTGAAGAAGAAATCATTTTGACTGTAACAAAAATGTTGTTTCTTTGGTATATTTCATTTCAGGGTTTTTTTGTTTGTTAGTTTGTATTTTTTAATGATTTATAATCATATAATACATAAAATTCTAGCCTGCATTATTATATATTTCCTCTACTATTCAATAGCCTTTATGAATTAAATTTTTATGGCTGTGTAATTTTCCATTGAGTGCATATTGTTTAATTTGATTAGCCATTTTCCTATAGTTGAACACAAATTATTTCCCTTTTTAAATTTTCCAAATAGCACTTCCATGAACATGTCGCATTGTAGAATCTTTCCTTAAGGTAGAATCTCTCAAGTGAGATTTCTCAGTCAAAGTATGACCCTTTTGATCGCTTCTTACACATAATTTTAGTGTTCATTGTAGATATTCCCTGACGCAACTCTTACTGGTGCTGTAATAGTGATTTTCTATTTTCACCATTCCTTCCACATTTATTAATTGGAATTTTTCTGCAAGGAAGAGCTTGCTCTTCTCCCCTGATTTTTATTTATTCAGTCACTTATTCACATCAATATGGGCTTTGGGTAATTATTCTATCCTTTGGGTTATAATTCAATAATATGGTTATTTATTTTGTTACTCAGATTGTTCCAAATTGGGGAGAATTGGCTTCTTAATAATAGCAATATTACTTAATATTAAGTAATTATATTAAGTAATATTAAATCTTGAAATCCATAAACACCATATTCTCTTTATTTATTTAGGTCTTTTTTGATTTCTTTCACCAGTGCTGATTAAAAAGCCATGCTGATGAAATACCAGTATATAGATCCTGAATATATTTCATTAGATTTATAGCTAGGGATATAATTTTTGGCTACTATTGTAAATGCAGTTTTTTAATTTCAAATTCTAATTGCTCATCCCTAGTGTATAGAAATGCAATTTATTTTGTTTCTTGATCTTATATCTTACCACCTTGCTAAACTCACCTATTAATTCTAGGAGGTTTCTTTTTTAGTTTCTTTGGGGTTTTCTATATAGAAAATTACACATAGACTGTTCAGTTTCTTCTGTTTTAATCTGCATTCCTTTTATTTCTTTTTATTGCCTTATTACACTGGCTAAGACTTCAACATTCAATGTTGACTAGGTGTGGTGAGAGAAAGCATCCTGCCTTGCTGAGGTCTTAGGGAGAAAGCACTCAGGTTTTAACACTAAGTATGATGTTTTTTGTAGTTAACCTTTATCAGGTTAAGAACGTTCTCTTCTATTCCTGGTTTGCACTCTTCATTCCTTTGTGTAGATCCAGGTTTCAGTCTGCTATCATATTCCATCTGCCTGAAGAACTTTTACCATTGCTTATACAGTGGGTCTGCTGGAAATTAATTCCCTTGGTTTCAGTTAGTCTGAGAAAGTCTTTCTTATTCATATTTGAAAGATTCTTTTGCTGAATATATTTTTTCTTTCAGCTGCTTAAAGATGTCACTCCATTGTCTCCTGGCTTACATGGTTTCTGATAAAATTTTTGCTCTAATGCTTATCTTTTTTTCCCTCTGTGTATTGTTTCTTTTTACTTTAGCTGTTTTCAAGATTTTCTCTTTGTCTTTTGTTTTCAACAGTTTGAGTATGATATGCCTAAGTGTGAACTTTTTTTCTTTTGTGTTTATCCTTTTTGAACTGTATGGATCTGTGGTTTTAATATCTATGGCTAATATGGGGAAATTATTGGACTTACTGCTTCAAGTATTTCTTCTGCCCTATTCTCTCTCTCTTCTCCTTCTAAGATTCCAATTATGCCTATGTTAGATCACTTGATACTGGGTTTCCCCTCTCCCTGCAGATGCCTGTCTTTCTGCATATTTTGGGGCCAGTAGTTTGCTCTGATGTCAGCTCTGTGATGGCTCCATAATAGTTATGAATGTGAGACTAATTTGGCTTTTTCATTATAAGGGTAGAGTGATGCTCCTTTGAACTCACTTTCATATCAGGGCAGAAGGTGCAGTCAGAATGCAGTTTTTAAAATGCTAATCTACTCGTGTGCCTTCCTTTACAAATGAGGATGCTTAGGTGCAGAAAGAGGACGTAAGCCACCTAAAGTCACCCAGGATGTCAGTGGCAATAGTTTGTCACAACTGCAAATTCTCATCACAAGGAGAGTCACTGATTTTTTTCTTAACCTCTCAAAGTTGTGATTAAATGCCCTCTTCCCACCGGGGAGGGAATCTGGGCTACTTTCTCACAACTTGGGTTACTCAGTGGTGCAAGAGTTTGGGGGCCCACCTGTCCTTGAGACACCAGAGCATAATAGAGAAGAAAACTGAATGACTATGGTAACTTTCTGACTGGCCTCACAGCAGCCAGGGTGACTTTAAAGACACTCCCCATCATGGTACTCCCTGTTTAAAACTCTTTATTGGTTTCCTCTTTGAACTCGGAACAAAATCCAACTCCTCAACCCACCTATGAGACCCACAGTACCAGCCTTTGCCTCTTTTTCCCCTCACCGTGAGGTCACAGTGGCCCACTCTTTTGGTTCTGTCGAGCCGAGGTGTCTGGACCTCAGAGTCTTCACACAGGCCTGTCCCCCAGCCTGGAATGTTCTCTTCCCCAACCATTCCCAGGGCTGGCCCTGCTCAGCTTAATCATTAAGCATGATTCTGCTTAATCACCTCCTGCAGAGCCCTTCCCTAACCTCTTGGGCTTTCTTGCTTCCTAGCCCGCCTCTCAACTTGTAGTTACACATGTGTGTGTCATGGGGGCAGTGACGACGTCTGCCTGGTTCCCTGGGCACCTCCAGCCTTTGATATTATTAAATGACACTGATGAGTGCAACGCGATGTGTTAAATGATAAGAAAGGGGTGTGGTAGCAAAGACTTGACTTAGAAAAAATGGAGAGCCCTGAGGACCAGTGTTTTCGACTTGGCCCCGTGGTGGCCTTACTCACTCATCAACTCCCCATTTCACACTTCTCCCCCTGGTGCCCATGAAACGTCATCGCTCACATCACAGCTCAAATGTACACCCTTTGAGACCCTCCTCGCCCTGAAATTACTCATTTTCCTATGTGTGGACAGTTCTTGTTTGTACCATTGCACCCTTGCTAGTTGTGTAGTGCTTGTTCCCTTGTTAGTTCACAGCTGCTCTGATAGGAAGGGCTTTGTTTTGTGTGTCTTTTATTGATGCAGTTTCTGGCCCGTAGTAGTTCCTAGTAAACGGCAACTTCTTAAGCAACCCTGAATCCAGAATTTGGCAAATGCATCCGTGCTCTCCCAGAAAAATCAGACAAAGCAGCAAATAACTACAGGACCTTTGAAAATAGTTTCTGGTGTATGTGGAAATCCAGCCTGAGAGTACAGAATTGGGGCTAGTTAAGGGGAAAGGCCAATTGGGATTCTAGAAATATTCTTAAATAAACATAACAGTAATACTCCCAGGATCATATTGTAACTCATATTGACTGCCTGAAAGGACTTCCAGGTAGAAGTCCTGTCACCTTGTCTAACAAATGGGTGAGAAGTGTGTACTTTAGGTGCAATGAGGTAGAGACTGCCTGAGTCCTTGGACAGTGTAGGGAATAATACATCCTCCTTGGAACCTTGTCAGTGTGAATAATTGACCTGGAAACCTGCATCTTTCAAAGAATGAAAGATAAACCTGATTAGCTCAGGTTCAAATGTCAGACTTTTGTGAGGAGTGAGGTTTGCTAAGTGAGCGAATGTGACTGTGGGTAATACGGAAACTTGCTCCGAAACTAAGGCAAGAAAAAAACTTCTGGGTACCTCTGACCTCCTCAACTTTCCTCTGGTTCTGCTTTAGCCTCTCCCCACCCCACACTGTGTAACTGTCACTGCCTTATGTTTCTTTATTCACCTGACAAACATTTACTGGAAAAATCTTACCATTCGTGTGCCATGCCCTGAGCTATGCCCTGGAGGGATCACAGTGCCTCCTGAACCACCAGAAGACCACCTCGAGGACAGTCACCCCTCTCGCCAGAGGCTTCAAAGGAACTGCAGTTTAATTCCAATTATTTGAGTGAGTTTCCTAAAGAAAACAAAAAATCAAACAAACAAAACCCACAAAAACAGCAACAAAAACTTCTCAAGTAGAATAATAAAATATTTCATTTCTGTATTAAAATATTCTCACACAAATTGGAAAACTCAAAACAAGAAGATACTGTATCTGTTGGCATAGTTCTAGTGCACACAATAATTGGAAGATGTGCATGTAAATCTGAATGTACCTTTGAATATCACATTTGGGAAAATGTCCTGTGGATATATATACGCTCACAGCCACAGAGTTATAATAATCATCGTTGCAGTGGTGATTCTGTATAGTTCTCGATTTCTCCAATATTTTCTTTGTGTCTACTCTGTACCAAGCCTCTGCTAGATACTATGGGGGATAACAAGACATATCATAGCAAGATATATAATTTCTGTCCCCAAGGTATTTGTGAGCAAGCTGGTGTGAAGAGAACTGACAGAATGGGGTGTTTAGTCTCCATGGTTAACATGAGTTGGTCAATATATCTTAGAGTTTAGGAGAATATTTAGAATTTTCAGAGGGCTCTGATATCCTTACTTCATCTTCCCCAAAATCTAGTAAGGTAAGCACACTTGGTGTTGTGGAGCCATTGACAGAAATGTAGACTAAGGCAAGAGAGAAAAACAGACCTCTGCCCCTAGAGAAGCCCAGGTCCTTTTTCTAGAAGGCGTCATGGTTACGTGTTACACGGGCCTCCTGTTGGTGCCACGCTGCTACACACTCGCACTGTCAGACAATCACTTGGGCCACAGTCAAGGTGTCAGTAGGGCCATGCTCCTTCCTGGAGGCTCTGGGGGGATATTTTCATTTCTTTTTTGTTGTGATAACATTTGAGATCTAATCTTTTAGGGGAGAATCCGTTTACTTGCTTTTTCCAGATTCTGGAAGCTGCCCACATTGTTTGTAGCCCCTCCGTGGGTCACTCTGATTTCTGCTTCCCTCATCACATCTCCTTCCCTGACTCTCCTGCCTCTGTGTTTCTCTTATAAGGATTCTTGTGATTACATTGGGCCCACCCAGATAATCCAGGATAATCTCCTCAAGATTTTTAACATAATCATATCTGCAAAGTCCCTCTTGCCCTAGGCATTCCGAGCCTCCAGAAGAGATTAGAACATGGACATCCTTCAGTGAAAAGGGGCATTATTCTGTCTACCACAGTCTAGAAGAAATGACAGGAAAAAGTTAGTGACTTTAGGTTGCAAAGTTTTTAAAATTAGACACACACAAAAAACATGATCTGAAAAAAAGAAATCCATGCATTGGGTTTCATCACAATTAAAACCTTTTGCTTTTAAAAAAAATTGTTAATAAAAAGGCAAGATGCAGGCTGGAAGAAGCTATTTGCAAAACATATATCCAACAAAGACTTGTATCTAGGATATATAAAGAATTCTTACAACTCAATAAGAACACAACCCAGTATTTTTTAGTGGGCAAAAAATCTGAACTGACACTTCACAGAGAAGATGTACAGATAGAAAAAAGCATACAAAAAGATGCTCAACATCATATGTCATTAGGGAAATGCAAATTAAGACCACAATGTGATACTGCTTCACACATACTGGGATGGCTAAAATTAACAAAACTGACGATAGCAGATGTGGGTAAGGGAGTGGAACATCTGGACTGTCATATATTGCTGGGGGTGGTGTAAAAGGGAATGGAGAACAGTTTGCAGTTTCTTAAGAAATTAAACATATACCCCTACCATATGGCCCAGTCATTCCAGTCCTCAGTATTGACTCAAGAGAAATGAAAGCACATGTCTGTACAGAATTGTACAGCATTATTTGAAAAGCCAAAAACTGGGAACAACTCAAATGTCCCTCAGCAGGTGAGTGGATAAACACATTGTGGTATATCTATACAACAGAACACTACTTAGCAATAAAACCAGTTATTGACACATGCAACATAAATAATCTCAAAATAATTGTGCTGAGTGAAAAAAGCCGGACAAAAAATACATACTGTATGATTCCATTTATATGGAATTCTAGAAAATACAAATTAATCTATAGTAGCAGAAAGCAGATAAAGATCGCCTGGGGATGGAGGGGAGATGAGAGGGAGGGATTATAAAGAAGCATGAGGGAACTTTTGGAAGCAAGAGAAATGTTCACTATCTTGCTCGTGGTCATGGTTTCACAGATGTATGACGGTTTCACACAAACTTTAACTGTACGCTTGAAAAATGTGCAGTTACTTATGTCAATTATACCTCAATAAGGTTGTAAAAAAGATAGTGAAAGGGAGGGAAGGAAGGAAGGGAGAGAAGGAGGAGAGAAGAAAGAAAGGAAGGCAGTGTCAACTTAGGAAAATGCACAACGTGAGAGCTGTGAGCTAAGTTTCATTTGGGGCAAAATGAGGACTATAGCCCGGGAACAGTTTCTCAGAGCTCTACATTCCTTTAAACATATGCTCTTAAACAAACCATTGTTGAGTTCACATTAAAAAAAAAAAGAAAAGGAAATTCCCAGGGGAAAAAGAGGGGGGTGGAGCTAAAAAGAATGAAGTACGATGATAGATAGAAACCCAAATAAATGCTCGCTGGTTAAACTCTCTGGTTAAGTGATTGAAATGTTGGATCTTGAAAACCCAGCTCTATGTTAGTTATGAAAAACACACCTAAGGAACATAGAAAGACTGAAAAAGAAAGAATGGAAAAATATATACTAGGCAAATACTAACCCAAAGAAAGCTGATGTAGGTTTATTAGAGAAGACAGCCTTGAAAGTAGAAACTTTTATTAGGGATAAAGAGAGTTACTATGAAGTAATAAAAAGAGCCAGAACTTGTTTATGCACCTACTAACATAACACTGAAACGTGTCAACTGAAAGATGACAAAACTAAAAGAGGAAATTGACAAACGCAGCACTACAGAGGGTGATTTCAACGTACTTAATAGCAGATGAAAAACTAGTCAAATTATGAGGATTTGACAAGGATTTAACACTGAACAAGCTTGATGAGCTATTATTAAATCCTGAATGAACAAGCAGCGAATACACGATCTTTTCAAACACCCATGGAACACTTATGAAACAGTGTTACAGAACCAGGTCCGTTTTGCCGTCTGCCAGCAAGCCAAAACGCTGACGGGACGCTTGCAGCAGGAGACTCTTGGTTTTTTTTTTTTTTTTTTGCGGTACGCGGGCCTCTCACTGTCGTGGCCTCTCCCGTTGTGGAGCACAGGCTCCGGACGCGCAGGCTCAGCGGCCATGGCTCACGGCCCCAGCCGCTCCGCGGCATGCGGGATCTTCCCGGACCGGGGCACGAACCCGTGTCCCCTGCACCGGCAGGCGGACTCTCAACCACTGCGCCACCCGGAAAGCCCTAGGAGACTGTTTATTCGCTTATTTTGTCAGGCAGCCAAGCGTGAAGACTGCAGACCAAATCTCAAATCCGCCTCCTGAAAGCGGGCCTCGGGGTATTTAGGGGCTAAAGAATACAGCGTGGGGAAAGGTGATTGGAAAAAGGTGTGATAATCGCAGTTCTGTGCAGCCATAACTAAGCTGCCCGCCTCTGCAGATTCGAAAGGTCACTGAGCGGACACTGGAGCAGGTCCCGTTGAAGGGTCGGGGTCCCATGCAGTCTTAACCAGCTCAGCTTCAACTAGACAGCTGACTCTGCAAAACAACGAGGCAAACATCTTACTGTTTAGGCTTATTGCTACTGGGAGGAAACGCAAGTCTTTTGTAGAAACAATTAAAATGACTTTGATTAATGAAGGCAGATTACAAGTGACACGGATTTAACTAATGATTACCGGTGGTTTCAACAGGAACTTGTACTGTGCCATAAAGCCAGTTTCAACTAATCTCAAAGAATCATACAGACCACACTCTCTGATTACAATGTAATTCAATAGAAATCAGAAACAAAAAGATAACCAAAACCTACTTCTAAATAAATTATGGGTCAGAGAACAAATCATAACAGAAGTTAGAAAAACAATGGAACTGCAAGATAATGCAAATACCACCTATTAAAACTAATGGCTTGCAACTGAATTTGTATTTAGAAGGGATATGTCTTGTCATCAAATACTAATGTTTTTTAAAGACTGAATGGGAGATGAGGAAGTGTGGAGATAAAATGTAAATTGTATTACTGAGGAGTTTGAAAAGGGAAGATGATGGGGTGCTCTGGGGGATGGGGGCAAGAATTCTGATGGAGAGAGGTTTGTTGCCAAGTGAAAGTCGGGAGGGTTGGGGGCAGGATGCTGGAGCCCATTTGTCAACACCATTCTCAACTCCTTAATGTACTGTCTGGCACCACTTCATCCCTCTGTGCAAACACCCACTGCGTGCAGCTCTCTGTTTCTTACAGGAGAAAGTCCAAACACCTTGCCTAGTGTCTGAAGCCTCACAAAATTATAGAGATAAGACAATTAGGAAGTGCCAGGCCTGTGACAAAATAAAGAGAGCTTTTTTGCTTAAAAACATTCAAATTTGACCCACCTCTAACCCCCAGACATAACTCTGAGCTTCAGCAAAAAGAACACTTTTGCCTGTAGATTCAATCCCCAGACCATCCCTGAGGGATAACCTTGAAATTATATGGATTTGTGCTGAGAAGTTACATATTTGAGAATTACTCCTGAAACAACTCAGGGGGCAAAAAAAAACTTTCTTCATAAGATTTAGAATCTAATATTCAACCAAATCAGATGCTTTTTTAAAAAAGGTACTCTTCATATTCAGCATTTAAACACTTTAAGGAATATTAAAGCTGGATTTCCAGTGATCTTGCACAGACTATACCAATTTTGTAATCTGAGAGAGTTTAGAGGGGTCCCCCCAACCCCGTCCCCAACAAAGGCTTTTTATTTTCGTTGAAACAGAGTGAGACCTCTTGCCAGCATACCTGGAAGTCAAAGAAAGTCTTGACTCTCATCAAGACCGAGGCAGGGAGTACAGTTCCTTTAACTGGCAGTGTCCTGGGTCACCATGCTGAGCAGGGGGTGGGGTCAGGAGTGAGACCTCTGACATCTTGGTGTAGTCAATGTCCAGATCATTGGTCATTTGGAATTTGGGACTTTGGAATTCTCTGGGCCTGAAACGTGAGTATTGATGCCCATATGAGTCTGTGAGGTGACATCGAGCTATGACAGAGCTGAGGAAACGCTCTATGGTCAAGGGGTCCCTTCCCAGTTTAATAACAGGTCGGTGAGGTGAGGGAACGGAGGTGCTCTTGACGGCAGGAGTCACTGAGCAGAAGCAGAAGTCTCTGTAGGCCAGAGACTGTTGTTCCTGCCGCAGTGAGGGGCCTGCCACCTGGGAGTTGGACCACGGGAGCACGTGCCTGCAGTGGACTTGGGGGAGACCAGGGCTTCCCTAATTCCTCCCTCTTCTTGGATATCACGTGGCCACCACACAGCCCTGCTTTCCAAATGGTTTGACTTTTAATGTTTCCTTTCCTATTCCCAACTCCTTTCTGCTTTGCGACATATTCGAAACTATAGTATCATATTATCTCCGATTTTCTGAATCTACCCTGTAGCTTAAATACCTCACACATCACATGCTTTGGTGTTTGTCTGCTTTTCTCCTCTTAGGTAAAGAGGATTAAAAGCAATTTTATTTTGAGAAACCTCTAATGACAAGTCCTCAGAATCTGTGCTTGGGAAGGGCTGGTTGAGTGAACAGCTTCTGTACCAAGTTTGTGCAAAGGAGCCTTAGCTAGACGCAGGGCCAAGTGGTTGTCCTACTCCGAGCCTGGGGAATCTTTGGAGCGTCTGAGAACTGAATGCTGGGTACAGCGTTATCACAAAGTTCAAGGTGTTGTTATATGTATAATACATGCTATAACCAAGATACATGGATGAATCTCTAGAGTATTATGCTGAGAGAAAGAAGCCAGCCCCCAAAGAATACATACTGCATATTCTGGTCACCTGAAACTAGAAAAGGCAAATCTAGACTGTGTGGCAGAAACAGGGCACAGGGAGGAAGAGGGTCTCGGGTGGCCTCGGCCTGCAGAGGCTTGAAGCAGGCTTTCTGTTCCCCGCCAGAGTTTGAGGTCAGGCGGCAGCTGTGAGAGTGCTGAATCCTAGCCACTAGACCACCAGGGACCAGTGGCCAGTGACAAGGCCCTGGCCCGTCAGCTGTGTAGAAATGAATTTCCACATAGAGACAGAAAGTAGTGAAGCAAGTGAAGTGTTTATTAAGAGGAAAAAGGGTACGTGTGGATAGACACACGGGCGGGCTCAGAGAGAAAGTCACGCCCTCGTGGTAGTTTGAATCAATTTTATGGGGCATTTCTTCCAGGTTTCCTTTGACCAGTCATCTTGCTTTGCCTGATACTGAGTCTGTATTTGGTACCAAACATCTCAGGGTCCTCCCATGAGTGTGGGCACATCTCTTAGCCAAGATGGATTCTAGTGAAGAGGCCTGTGGGAAGGTTGACATCACCTACTATGGGGTGGCGCCCCCTCCCTTTTTGACCCCCAAGGAGCCTTTCTGCACATGTGTAGTCGGGAAGGTCTCTTTGACTTTGAGAACGAGGAATATGTGGGGTTTTTTATCTCTTATCTGGGCAGGGTCCAGCCTCCTCTCTCGCTCCTGCTGTTGTGGAGTTTCTGTCCACAGGGAAGAAACTTCAGCTGTTCAGCCTGGGGCCCATCTATCTCCTGCCTCAAGATGAGGAGTGACTGGGGAGGGTCAGGGACTTCTTTGGGGAAAGGAAATAGGATTTTTACCATGGTGGTAGTTACATGGGTGTATACATTTGTCAAAACGCTCAGAACTGTACACTTTTTTTTTTTTTTTTTTTTTGGCTGCATCGGGTCTTAGTTGCAGCACGCGGGACCTCCGTTGAGGCATGTGGGATCATTTTCGTTGTGGTGCACGGGCTCTTCGTTGCAGCACGTGGGCTTCTCTCTAGTTGTGGCCTGTAGGTTTTCCCTCCTCTAGTTGTGGCATGCGGGCTCCAGAGCATGTGGGCACGCAGGCTCTTGAGTTGAGGTGCGCAAGCTCAGTAGTTGTGGCACGTGGGCTGTTGCCCTGCGGCATGTGGGATCTTAGTTCCCTGACCAGGAATCGAACCCATGTCCACTGCATTGTAAGGCAGATTCTTTACCACTGGACCACCAGGGAAGTCCCCAGATCTATACACTTTAAATGGATGCATATAAATGATATTATAACAAGTTGATTGAAAAATGTGTAATGAGAGAATGAAACTGCAAATACTTGCACAAGTTCTCTACTTTTCCTCCTGTTCTCAAAGCTGTCTTGGGCATTTATAACATCCCAAAATATGATTGCAATTTCAATAATTCTTGTGTGTGGGTTTTTTTTTTTCTTTCTTTTGGATGCAGCAAACCTAACTCAGAAAACACTTCTAAGTGTAAGAGCCTTGACTTTAATTGGTTACAGAACAACAAACAGAACACAAAGCAAACATATACTCATTTGCTCTTTCTTGCTGAAAACATTAGGCACAGATATGCTTCTCACCATGACTCAGACAACAGTTTGTACTTAAACTGCACATGCTCAGTCCGCCTATTTTGATTTTTAATAGGGTTGCTTTAACTATGTGCTACACTTTCTCCCTACTGTTTGGGTTTGGCTCCATCTCTTCTTTTCTGTGCTAATAAAAGGTAGCTCTTGGGCTTCCCTGGTGGCGCAGTGGTTGAGAGTCCGCCTGCCAATGCAGGGGACGCAGGTTCGTGCCCCGGTCCGGGAAGATCCCACGTGCCGCGGAGCGGCTGGGCCCGTGAGCCATGGCCGCTGAGCCTGCGCGTCTGGAGCCTGTGCTCCGCAGCGGGAGAGGCCACAACAGTGAGAGGCCCGCGTACTGCAAAAAAAAAAGGTACCTCTTCATATTTACCACTCTCTTCCTACAGGCAGTGACTGTACAAGACCTCAGGGGGTCCTCTGGTTTTTCTCTTCACATGGGGAACAAATGAAACATTTCTGAACCTTCTTCCTTCTGACAAAGGCAGGTGCAGTGTACATGTGTGCAGATGTCCTCAGGCCTTGTCTGTGACTCCTCTCTTCTTGCCCTTCCAGACTCCAGAGCCAAGTGTACACCTGCCAGGTGAAGGTGAGATTGAAGACAAGGAGCTCCCCCCTCCTCCCACAGAACCAGAGGAACAGGGACGGAGCCGGGAAACAGACCACAGTGATTTTGAGACACTGTCCCACCAGAGTGAAAGTCAATCAGACACAAAAATTGACCCCTTTGAAAGTGCTTCCGACACAGAGCCCCTGCGTGGTGACCTCCTAGGGGGAATCTGCCTCACTCCAGATGGTACCTCTGAGGACAGAGAAGCACGTGGGGGATGCCTTGACACCCCAGCATCCAGAACCCTTCAGGAGCAGCATTCAAGTGGTGTCCCTGGGCTTGACCCAGAAGAGGAACTAGATCTGTACCTTGACTTCAAGGAAGAGTCCTGCAAAAGTGGGGTACGAGCCTTTGCTGCAGTTGCTGGAAAAGTGAGGGCCGTGCACCTTTGGGAGGACGTGGCCGGCCCGGAGCAAGCATCACTGCTGGCAGGGACTGCTGACCACACACAGGGCTGTGCACAGGGGCCCACGGGCAGCTGCGGCCTCCCGCCAGCGAAGGCAGTGACTGTACAAGACCTCAGGGGGTCCTCTGGTTTTTCTCTTCAGAAATCCAGGTCTGAGAGTTATCTGGGCATCCCAGTGGTCTGGCCCTTTCTTCTCTGGTGCTGTGAACAGGGCCGGAGCTGGCCAAATATCCACAACAGGGACAGGGGAACCCAGCTGCCTCTCACAGCCCCTCCAGGAGCCAGGACAGGGAAGGGAAGTACTCCGGGCCCCGCACTGAACACAGGCTTGCTCTGCTCCCAGCCCGGCTTTGATGCCACCTGCCAGCTTCCTTTAGGGACGTCATGCCTCCTACATGCCAAGCTTTGCCATAGCGCCCCAGAAAAGACCGATGACAAGGGCAAGGCATTCCCAAGGCACTGCTGTCAGCACACGACGACGCTGAACAGGGCCCATTCCATAGCAGAGTTTCCCTTAAGATGCTCTGAGGGTCCTCTAGGGCAGAACTTTGTGAAGTTTGGGAGCCATCTGAAGGAAGGGACAGAAGCAGAACGGGCTCCAAGAACACAACACCCTCTTTACCCTGTTCCCACCCAACTGTCTCATTTGCTTCCTGCTTCCCAAAGGAAGGCTCCTGGTTTGGAGGATCAGTGTGAACCTAGCGCTCTTAGCTGGAAAAGGGCCTCTCAGGACACGCCCTCTGAAAGTCTCTGGCTGGAAAACCAGTCAGGACAGGAGTCTAGGTCCCGCCCAGTCTCTTCATGCCTTACTTCAGAGTTGGTGAGCTGCAACGCAGAGGAAGTGCTGGTACCAGCCGAGGGCAAGTTGGGACACGGCCCAGAAAGCAGAACAGAGGAACCCCTGAGCGCTGGCCTGGCACCAAATGCTGAGGACGTGAGTGATAAACAGAAGCACCTTCAGGACATTTCTGTTGAGGCAGGAAACCAAACCAGTAATTACACATCAAAGTATATCCTCAGTGAGAAAAGAAAGCCACCTGATAGGGCCAAGTTCCCACATCATCCCAGCAATAGCAGGTCACAGGTGTGGAACAAAGACCAGGGGGTTTGCTCTGGAGTAAGCAATCACTCAGATGCTCCAGAGGCCACCCTGAAATCAAGCACGACAGACACTTCAAAGGAAGCAGAAGACGTGATGGTTCCAGACCCCAACTTCACGAAAAATGCCTTGCAGGGTTTTTCAGGAGTCGCAGCAGTCACCGTGTCTCACTGCCCCTGTGGGGGTGAGGAGTGTGACCAGGGGCACGAGGGTGGTGCCACACCCTTGGCAGAGGGCCTCCAGCTAGAGCCCAAAGCAGACATGTCTTCTAAGGGCACGCTCGTCATTGTAGCTGTTGAGCAGAAAGGGCTGCAGTCCACCAGGAGGAAAGTGGGTCCTCTTCCAGAAACACAGTCCTGTGAGTTTCTGGAGGAAAGACCAGGGTCTCCCTGCAGTGCTGGAGCGACCCCATGTGTGGTTTCCCGGCCTGGGAAACCACAAACTTACCGCAATGAGTGTGAGCTGCCAGTAGCCCTCGGACTGCGAGGTGAAGACGAGGCTCTTCGGCAGGTGGCCCCGGCCGTAGAGCTTGGGACAGCTCTGATCCCCCAAGCGGCTTCGGAAGAGAGGCCCCCGGGCGGGGAAGAGACGTCTTCCCAAGGGCGCGCCGCAGGGGGCCTGCTGAGCACAGGGGCGCCTGCGGAAGAGAACCCGCCCGGGGCCAGCCAGAGCTCCGGGACCCGGGCGGCCAGGGAAGAAGCTACTGGGGCGCCCCGGGCCCAGGGCCCCGAGGACACGCTAGAAGTGCGCGCAGCAGAGGGCGGTGCGGACAAGCGGCCCAGCGCCCAAGCCCCTGCCCGCACCCGTGCGCTCCGGCTGCCCGGACCGCCCCGCCGGCTCCGCCAGGCTTCTCGGGAGCCCGGGAGGCGGCTGGCGTTTCCCAAGGTGACCTCCTTACGGAAAGGCAAGCCCTCGGCCGCCGAGAGCCCAGGAGGGGGCCGCCCTGGGGGTTCTAACTGCCTCGAGGAGCTGTGCACGGACAGTCTGCCCCCGGTGGCCAGCGGGCAGAGCGCGTCGGGCCGGGTCGGGACTCCACGCTGCGCGCACGCCAGCGCCTCTCCCGAGATGGGCTTCCAGGACGCAGGCCGAGGGCTCGCAGGGCTGACGGAAGGGGGCCATGTGGAGACGCGTGGGGACCTCGGTAGCAGAAGACAGTCCTCAGAAAGCTGCGACGCCAAGAGACTCAAAACCCCAGAGAAAAGGCTCAGCGCGAGGTTGGCCTCAGCTCATAAGACCCTTGCAAATTTTTTTGAGTCAAGAGTTTTAGAAAAAGAGAACACTGGTGAATGTTTTCCAGGTTCTTTCAAGGACCAGAAGAAAAAGAGCAGGCTGCACCAGACCTCCTGGCGCACAGTTCTGAAAAGCAAAGATGCTGAAGGCTCCAAAAGGCCCTCCTTAGTGAGTCTGGTTCCAGGACCAGAGATCTTGAATCCCCCCAGACCTTCCCCACTAGGCACCAGTAGCCACCGCGAGGAACAGGCAGAGAACAAAGAGAGCTGCTACGTTTTTAGAGATCACTGGACACTCCCACATTCCCCCACACCTTTGTCATCCAGCAGTTTGGTCTCTTCAGATAACAGGAGAAAAAGTGAACCAACTATCAAATGTACAAGCACTCAGGAAAGTGGTAAATACCTACCTTCAGGTAACTTTCCTGAAAAGTCTTGGCCTTTGTCACCCACCAGTCCTGGGAGGCAGCAGGCTGGGATCAGCCACACCCTTCCCTCCAGCTCCACCTGTTGCCTGGTATATGGAAGCCAAGGTGTGCCCTGTAAGCCCCTGAGCCCCAAGCCCCAGAGCCCCAGGCCTGGTGCCCAGCGGGTGGATTTCCACTACCCTGGCAGGGGCAGGGCCATCTCAGCGGTTTCTCTTGGAAGCTCCAGCCATGTGGATAGCAGCTCAGAGGCCCCTGGAAGCCCCAAGGCCTGGACAAGCCTCCTACTTTCTCTGCAGGCACTAGACCAGGGTGAGAAGGAAGAGAGCAGGAAAAGAGGCCAGCATCCCTGTGGCCTGAGCACAGCACCCTCGCTTAAGGACCTTCTTGGGAGTGAGGTGAGTTATCTGTGCCTCACACCAACCTGTTTATTTACCTTCTAAGGCACGAGAAGGAGGGGACCACACATGACATTTCCCTAAGTGAGGGGAGAGGAGGGAAAGGAAGGCCAGTCTGCCTTCCATGGAGACCGTCCCACTAACACACATGAATGCCCCACCTGAATCAACCCAGCCGGACCAGTTTCTTGGAATTTGCCAAAGAAGTGGGAATTGGCATTTCATTGTAATTTTGTGTGGTCTCTTTTTTCCCTGTGTAATTCAAGCTACCTGAATTCCCGTTTGTATCAACTGCCTGTTCATAGTCTTTGGCCATTTTGTATCGGGTGATTGAGGCAGGCTTTCTTATGTCAACCTTCATCCTTCCCCGCTGTGAAATTTAAAAAAGAAATTTCCCCACGTTGTTTTCTAGTATATTTATGGGTTTATTTTTTAAATCTAAACCTGATCCAGTTGAATTTGTTTCAGTGTAAGGAGAGAGATTATTGGTGCTTCTGAAATTCCTGGTAAAAGAAAAGGGTCTCTCCCCCAAAGCAAAGGCATCCACCGACGACAGGGAACAGGCTGGTGGGTCAGGCACAAGAAAGGGTATACCAGCTTGGGATTTCTCACGAGTCAGGCTGCCCTCGGAAGGAGGTAGCTTTGGGGAAATTCCGGAAAGAGTAGTCTTGGGACTGTGGAAGCAAACATCCCTTTTCCCTGTCCACTCCTGAAACCATGTGCCCTCTCCCCTTTGCTTCTTTAGACAAATAGAGGTAGTGTCTCCCACGTGCCCAGCGCTGTGCTGGTGTGGAAGAGCCTCAGGTTCAGCGTTAGCCTCCGAGCAGGGCTAAGTGCAGGCACCCTGCGCGCTGCCTCCCGGGTCCTGGCGAGGCCCCACCTTTGGCGAGCTGGCCACTCTGCCTGCGGCAGGTGTCAGCCACCCAGCTGTGCCGAGGGTCTCCCTCTCCCCTGAGCTCAGGCTCTCTAGCCTTCCTACGGGTTCTGATGCACACGCATATGAGGCCTTTTCTCTCGTAAGATTCGAAAGAGAAAGAGGAATAGGAACGAACGTTTATCCAGCGCTAGCTTCGTGCCTGGTCCTTTCCTGGCCCCTTTTCAATCAGCTCACTGCTTGCTAAACACAGCAGGCTGTCCCGGTGTTTGCTGAAGCCCCCGTACCTGCTCCTCCCATAGACGACACCTCCTGAGCACAGGGACAACCTGTGGGCTGCAACCAACAGGCGTGGGGCACTCACTCCAGCCTCCAGGCCCTGTGTGGGCTGCTTAGGAGGAAGCAAGCTGGGAGAGGTGGGAGTTCACAGGGTGTGTTCCCAACACACTGGAATTAGGCATTAGACATTCAAAGGTGATCACTACCGGCTGAAATTACGTCACTTTATTCAACATATGTCCTCATCGGTAAAGAGTTAAACATTAACTTTCAAGCATTTTTTTCCTTGTTGTGTTACTTATTTTTTTAAATTATTATTAGTAAAGTTAAAAACAAAATCAATACAGATGTAGAAGAGAAAAGGTAACAAAACCTCCCAATCCCATTCCACAGAAGGAAATAACGTCAGCAGTCTATGTGTGTGATCTGCATTATCACCACACATACACAGGATTGTAAGGGGGAGATTTGGGAAGAGAGGGTTACACGGTGGGATCATACCCACATATTGCTCTGTAACTATCTTGTTTACTTTAATAATACAGCATGGGCTTCCCTGGTGGCACAGTGGTTGAGAATCTGCCTGCCAATGCAGGGGACATGGGTTCGAGCCCTGGTCTGGGAAGATCCCACATGCCGCGGAGCAACTAGCCCCGTGAGCCACAATTACTGAGCCTGCGTGTCTGAAGCCTGTGCTCCGCAACAAGAGAGGCCGTGATAGTGAGAGGCCCGTGCACCGCGATGAAGAGTTACCCCCACTCGCCGCAACTGGAGAAAGCCCTCACGCAGAAACGAGGACCCAAGGCAGCCATGAATGAATAAATAAATAAATAAAATTAAAAATAATAATAATACAGCAAATACAGTCCTCCAGGGGCTTTATATACATTGTACCCTAGTTGAAAGTCACATGCTATTTCATAGTATGGCTATATAGTATTTTAGTTAACTATTTTTTTATTGATTAACATTGAGGTAATTTCTAGTTTGGGGCCATTGTAAGTAATGCTGCAACACATCCTTGATCAGATGTCCGGAGGTATTGATGCTTTTATTTCTGAAGGATATAAAAGAGGGATTGCACAATCAAAGGGTACATGTGTTTTTTGTTTTTTAAATTAATTAATTAATTTATGGCTGCGTTGGGTCTTTGTTGCTGCGCACAGGTTTTCCCTAGTTGCGGAGAGTGCGGGCTACTCTTCGTTGCAGTGCGTGGGCTTCTCATTGCGGTGGCTTATCTTGTTGTGGTGCACGGGCTTCAGTAGTTGTGGCACACGGGCTCAGTAGTTGTGGCTCACGGGCTCTAGAGCACAGGCTCAGTAGTTGTGGTGCACAGGCTTAGTTGCTCTGCAGCATGTGAGATCTCCCCGGACGAGAGATTGAACCCGTGTCCCCTGCATTGGCAGGCGGATTCTTAACCACTGCGCCACCAGGGAAGTCCCAAAGAGTACATGTGTTTTTAATTTGAATAGATTTCAGGTTACTTTCTGAAATGATTGTGACCATTAACAGATAGCAGGATACAAGAGTGCCCACTTCCTGACATTTCTCCAACTTAGCTGCTCATTGCTCCTTTTAATTTTTGATTATCTGAAATACATAGAGAACTTGATTGAAAAATAAAGACATTATAGTGTTAGTTCACTCAGAGTAAAAGCAAGTAGTAGAAAAAGATTATTAGGACCTAAATAATATAATCATAAAACTGACTTAACAGTGCTATACATACAAATGTATATGTGTATATATGTACACAGTGGAAAACAACATTCCCTTGAGATTGTCCCTGTGTTCAGGAGGTGTTGTCTACGGGAGGAGCAGGTGCAGAGGGTTTCAGCAAACACCTGGACAGCCTGCTGTGTTTAGCAAGCAGTGAGGTGATTGTAAACTGCCCAGGAAAGGGTCAGGCATGAAGCAGGTACTGGATCAATGTTCATTCCTATTCCTCTTTCTATTTCAAATCTCACAGGAGGAGTGAGAAGGCCTCTTATACTTGTGCATCAGAACATGTACAAAGGAAAGAGAGCGGCAGATACATGAACACAGGAAGGGAAGGTGGGGAAAGCTCTGAAACGTTTGCTCTAGCTGAAGCCCTGGGCAGTAATGGACAGAAACTGAACTTAGAGCTAGGGCTGAGGCTCCATCTAGTGGCTGCTCCTGGGAGAGCAGGCTATGATTGCAGGAGCAATTTGCAAGGAATTCAGCAGTGTTCCCATTTCTTCCTTCCACAATGCTCTTGAGAGGCAAGAGTTCTTTTATTCCAAAACAACCATTCGTAACATTTTGTTAAATTTACTTCCAGATTTCACTCTATAAACAAATTTTATGTACTTAACATGGTTATGATCATGCCATCTAAAGAGGCTTTAATTTTCCAAGATTTCACATCCTGCACTTTGTTTCTTTAAAGCTCTTTTAAGTTGAGAAATACAGAATCATACAGAAAAGCATAGTACACAAATGTGTAGATAATATATTTCTGTGACACAAACTCTGAGTAACCTCCACCTGAGTCAAGAAACACCACACTACTACCCTTCCTGCTCCGAGAATCCTTCCTCCTAACTGGCCCTAGCCTCTGTGCCAACTTCTATGATATTCACTTCCTTGCCTCCATTATAATTTTACTGCTTAACTTGCACCCCCAAACGATGCAGTTTACTTTTGCCTGTTTTTGAACTTTACATAAATACAACCATATGTATTCCTTTAAACCTTACCCATTCTGTTTGCTCTGATTATGTTAAGACTCATCCTTGTGGTGTGCACCTAAAGTTCTTTTATTTTCATCATTATGTACAATGACTTCAAATCAGCATACCACAATGTGTGTATCAGTCAGCTGTTGCTGCTAGGACAGTTCGTGCCCAGGTGCCTACTGCACGTGGACATGCATTTCTGTTGGGTGCACCTCCTAGGAGTGAAATGGCTGGGTCACTGGGGCATGCATATCTTCAGCTTTACTACACACTGCCAAATATTATTCCAAAGGGATTGTGCCAGTTTACACTCCCTCTGTAAGAGTTTCCTTTGCCCCATATTCTCATTAACGTTTGCTTGATGTTGTCAAGCAATTTTAGCTATTCTGCTTGGTGGGTAGAGGTGGTCCTAATTTGCATTTCCCCAATGTCTAAAGAGGCTAAGCACCCTTTAAATGCTTTTTGACAATTTGGATATTCTCTTTGGGGCTGTGTCTGACCTAATCTCTTGTCCATTTGTCAATGAGGTTGTCTTTTTCTTACTGACTGTACGTATTCTGGATACAATTGCATCGTTGGTTAATGTGCCACCGATATCATTTCCCACTCCATGGCTTGTCTTTTTCTTTCTTTGGTGGTATCTCTTGCTGAACAGAATTTCTTAATTTTAATGTTTTCAAGTGTATCCATCTACTCTCTACCCCCAGGTCATGACTAGAATCCCCTAAATTACCTTTTTTAAAGCTTTCATGGACTTGTTTTTTACATTTAGGTCTCTGAGATGTCTAAAGCTGAACTTTGTGTTCCATTGGTCTGTCTCTCCATCCCTGTGCCATTTCAGAGTCTTCATCACTGTAGCTGTATGTACTGTTGCCGTCCAGGTGACCACATCCTCTCGCCTTGTTCTTTTTCAATTTGATAGATATTTATTGAACACCAGCTGTGGGCCAGGCAATATTCTAGGCACTAGCATTGAAGAATCTATAAAGCTCTCTGTCCTCAAGAGAAGGGCAGGTGTGGTGAGAGTGAAAAAATAGTTGGGCAAATAAGATTATTTCAGATATTGAAAGGAGTACAAAAAATGAAATGTAATTAAGAAATTGAAAAGGTTAATGAGATGGGGGCTCCCTTGACTTAGAAGTGTGGAGTCTAACATTAGAGCCTCTCAGATGGCCCTCTCAAGTCCAGCCCAACTTCTCAGTGTCCTGGAAGAATTCCCTCACCTACAGACAGCCATATCATTTAGCCCTCCACAATGTTGGCTTACACTGGGGAGATCATAGCATACTTGTGTGTGTTTGTATGATGGAGAACAGGAGGAAGCAGTCCTCGGGTGTAAAAGGTGCTGTTTACAGAAGAAATGTAGAGATTTCTTCCCTTTTCAATTTCAGGTGCAGGGGCAAAGAACTTATGATTCCAGGAAAAGCAATTTCTAGCATCTTATTGATAATCTCACTTGTACATAGATTGGTTTGCACTCCTGACTAAGGGGGCTTAGAAGGAAACCAAGATCAAGGGGAAGCAAGAAGAGGAATAGCTGTGGGAGGGTGAGAGGAACAGGGGAACCTAGAAATTTAGAACACCTGTGCATGTTTTGTTCCCCACTCTGTTACTTACTAACTCTGAACCTTGGAATAAGACCACATCAGGACTCAGTTTCCTTAAATGTAAGGATGGGACTAGGTGATCTCTTAGGTCTCTGCTAGGTATAGCATCAACTTTATGAATGAATGCTGGGTAGTTTTCCTGACCTTCACCTGTACTCTTCTCTGACTGGGGTAGCAAGGATCCAAGGTGCTCTTTCTACTTAGAGATTTTAAATGAGGGTGGCAGGAGTACATTGTGAACATTTTCCAACCTTGAAAAATCTTTTGTATTCTAAAATTTATATGGAGAGGAACAGTCCCTAGAATAACTAAAACGATTTTGAAAAAACATAATAAAGTGAGAGGAATCTGCCTACTCAGTATTAGTTAAGGCTACTCTATAAAGTACTCAAGATATTGTGGTATTGGGGGAGGGATAGACACATAGATCACTAGAAAAGAGTAGAGAACCCCAAAACAGACCAACACAAATATACTCAACTGGTTTCTAGGTGAAACAACAATTCAATGGAAGAACAATAGTCTTTTCAACAAACAGTGCTAAGGCATTTGGACATCCATGGGAAAAACAAACTCAACCTAAACGTCACACATTATTGAAAAACAACTCAAAATTAATTAATCACACATTCCAATGTAAAACATAACACTATATAGTTTTTAGAACAGGGGAAAATCTTTGGGTCTAGAAGATAGTAAAGAGTACATCCATAATGGAAAAAAATGATAAATTGGACTACATTAAAATCAAAAAACTTTTGCTCTGCAAAGACTCTGGTAGGAGGATGAAAAGATAAGCTACACATTGGGGGGACTTTATTTGCCAACCACATATCCAACAAAGGAGTAGTTCTAGAATGTAAAAGAACTCTCAAAACTTAACAGTAAAAATACAAACAGTCCAACTAGAAAACAGACAAAAGACATTTCATCAAAGAGGATATACAGATGGCAAATGTGCACATCAAAAGACTATTGACATCGTTAACCATCAAAGAAATGCAAATTTAAAACACAATCAGAATGATTAAAATAAAAATATATCAGAATTCCAAATACTGGTAAGGATGTGAAGAAACAGTATCTTGCACATTTCTGGTAGGAATGTGAAACAGTACAGTTACTCTGGAGAAAGGTCTGGTAGTTTATTATGAAGCTACACCTGGGTTTATCATATGACCCAGCAACTGCACACTCTTGCGTTTGTCTCAGGGAAATGAAACTTAATTTACACATAAACCTAATACATAAATGTTCATAGCAGCTTTGTTCATAATAGCCCTAAACTGGAAACAACCCAGATATCCTTCTATGGGTGGATGGTTAACAAAGTGTGGTACATCCATATCATGGAATAGTATTATAATATAGTATAATAGTAGTATTCCGTGGTATGAATAATAGTGAACTATTGATTCTTGCAACAATTTCAATGGATCTCCAGGGAATTACAATGAGCAGGAAAAAAGACAATACCAAAAGGTTATATATTACAGAAACTCATCCATATAACATTCTTAAAGTGAAAAAAATAAAGAGATGACGAATGTATTAGTCATTGCCAGAGGTTAGAGAAGAGCCAAGTGGGTGAGGTTATAAAAGGATCCTGAAGTGATGACACTGTTCTGTATCTTGACTGTGGTGGTGGATACTTGAACCTACATGTGTGATAAAACTGCATAGAACTAAATATACCACACACACACAGGCACACACACACACACACACAGGCACACACACAAATAACTGTGAAGGAAACAGGGAAATCTAAGTAAGGTCTGTCAGTTGTATCAGTGTTTCATCCTGGTTGTGATATTGAAGTGTAACATTGTGAGAATCTGAGTACAAAGTACACAGGATCTCTCTGTAGTATTTCTTACATCTGCATGAGTATCTACAATTATATCAAACTTAAAAGTTTAATTAGAGAAAAACATTTATATCATTAGTTTAATAGCTGCGTGGTATTCATTTATATGTAGGCATCATAATTGCTAACCAATTTTCTACTGTTTTGAACAGTTAGGTTGTTTACAACTTTTTAAATAATGCCACATTGAACATCCTTGTAAATAAGCTTTGGGGAATGCTTTGTTCTCCCTGTTTTTGAGGGTAGGGTTTTTTGCCTTTTACTTTTAAAAAGTTATCAAAATTATGCATGCGCATAGTTATAAAATGGTGCTAAGATAGTGCTTCTTAGAGTTTAAAGTGCATCTAGATCACCTGGGCTCTGTTGGGATATGGGTTCTGACTAGGTGAATGGGCGAGACCCGAAGACGCAGTTCTAACCAGCTTCCATGTGATGTGACACTGCTGATCTCCCCCACCCCCAACTCGGAATAATGAAGGGTTAGAAGACTTCCTTTGAAAACAAGATAGCCACTTGGCTCGTCCCTCCCCCACCTAGAGACAATCAAGTTAGGTTTTAATAATAATTTTAAACTGCTGTTTTGATTTATTATTTAAGATGTTATCTATTAACCTCCAGTCATGGTAGTCATGAAGAATCAGCATCTCGAATTCCGTCCCCTCTGCATTCCTATCCTCCTAATATCTTTCCCACTTTATGGCTAAATCAGCAGCAAGTGTTTATATCATTGTGGGCGTGTAAATATTATTCAATGTAAAGCCAAGTAGTGGACTATAGTGACACTTCTTTTGTTTTTTTTCTGGAGTTAATAATGGTTGCATTTTTCAAATGTGTGATTTTCTGTAAGTCTGTCCTTAAACTTAACTCTCTCTCAGATCACCTATAACCCATTTTCCAAATGTTCAAACATGTCAGTATTCTATCAAGTCTCTCCTTTCTCCTAGAGGCCTTCCTCCTGAAACCCTCTGACCTACTGCTGTAATTCCGATGACTTGTTCTCCAGGAATTCTGCATAACTTTCTTCTCTGATTTCCTGTTTCTTGGATCCTGTGTCTACCTTTACTCCTATATTGTGCTCAAAAATATCTCCCTGTAGCTTCCTAAGAAAAAGTACATAGGAGGTATAGATGTAGAGTTTTTCGCATGTCTGAAAAAAAAATCTTTTTTTTTAACTTTTATACTTGGTGGATAGTTGGGCTTTGTGTAGAACTCCCAGTTGCAATTACTCTTCAAAAACCTGAAGGCATTGCTTCACTGTGCTCTAGTATCAAATGCTGCTGGTGAGAAGCTTCATGATGTTGTTCCCAGCCATCTGTGTATGGCCTGGGTTTTTTTTTTTTTAATTTAGAAGCTTTTAGGGGTTTCTCTTTTATCCCTATTGTTTTTAAATATCTTATTGATAATCCCGGATGTGAGTTTCTTTTTATTCACTGTACCCATTCAGTCAAGATACTCAACTTTTACTACTGGGAAAAATATGTATTATTTACTTGATAATTTCCTTTCCTCCTTTCCCCCTGGAATTCCTGTTAGAGGTTGTAACTCCTTGACAAGGCTCTAATATTCTTCCCATTTCCACATTCCCTCTCATCATCTTTTATTTATTTATTTTTTTTGGAAAGATTTTCTCAAGTTTATTTCCAACCCTCCTATTGAATTTTTCCATTGTTCATTGTTCTCTAATTTTATTTTGTAATAAAAAAGGCTTTTTTCTGATTATATTAATTATCCATTCTCATTAAAAGGATTCCAACAATACATAAAAATATAGAGAACGTAAAAAATTCCCTGTAGGTTAATATTCAGAATATACAAACAGCTCATACAACTCAAAACCAAAGAAACAAACAACCCAATCAAAAAATGGGCAGAAGATATAAATAGACATTTCTCCAAAGAAGATATACAGATGGCCAAGAGGCACATGAAAGGATGTTCAGCATTGCTAATTATTAGAGAAATGCAGATCAAAACCACAATGAGGTATCACTTCACACCCGTGTATACTCATATGCTATTGGTGGGAATGTAAATTGGTACAGCCACTAGGGAAAACAGTATGGCTGGCTGTTCCTTCAAAAATTAAAAATAGAGTTGCCATGTGATCCAGCAATCCCACTCCTGGACATATATCCAAAGAAAACTCTAATTCAAGAAGATACATGCACCCCAGTGTTCAGAGCAGCACTATTTACAATAGCCAAGACATGGAAACAACCCAAGTGCCCATCAACAGACGATTGGTTTAAAAAGATACTGTATAGATATACAACAGAATATTACTCAGCCATAAGAAAGAATGAAATATTGCCATTTGCAGCAACATGGATGGACCTAGAGAATATCACACTAAGTGAAGTAAGTCAGATAGAGAAAGGCAAGTACTATATGATATCACTTATATGTGGAATCTAAAAATAATACAAATGAATCTATATACAAAACAGAAACAGACTCACAGACATAGAAAACAAATTTATGGTTACCAAAGGGGAAAGGGAGTCAGGGGGAGGGATAAATTAGGAGTATGGGATTACCAGATACAAACTACTATGCATAAAATAGATAAACAACAAGGATTTACTGTATAGCACAAGGAACTATATTCAACATCTTGTAATAACCTATAATGGAAAATAATCTGAAAAAAATATATGTATCTATAACTGAATCACTTTGCCGTACACCTGAAACTAACACAATATTGTAAATTAACTACACTTCAATAATAATTTTTTTTAAAGCCCTGTAGTCGTATGCCTTTGTGGTAGTCAACCTAACATTTAGGTGACCATCATTTTATTCTTCCTTTCATACAAACACACTGTAGCAAAGCCACACATATGATTTGATATAAACAGGCTCTCATTTGTGTTGTTTTATCACAGATGCTCTTCCTGCCCTCCTCCCACCTCAGTGTCACCGCACAGTGGCCTCCATTAGCATGTGCCTACCACCTAGTGAATGGCGTCTAGATTTTCCCTGTAGTCTTATAATCATAAACAGATGCGTATACACGTGTACATGCATACACGCCTATACTAACACCACAGACGCCCTTTCTGTGTCTTATACTAACTGCCTGACAACATTCACATTCATGAATGTGAATATCTCCACAGTACTTGTATTTCTAAGTAATAGCTGCATAATATTCCATGGTGTAAGTGTATCAAAATTTGCTCATTTCACCTGTAGATAGCTACACACTTTTCTTCCAGTTCCTGGCAGCTACAGATATTAACTTAGTAAACCCCATTTTATATATAACCCTATAGATTGGTGTATTTTAGTGAGTACAGCCTCAGGAATGGCATTGCCAACGATTATAAGAATTTTAATAGGTTCCAGATTGCCTTCCAGAAAGGCCATACTAATTCTTATTTCCAGTAGCTTTTTATATTTCTCCTCATCTCCATCAGTAATGAACATTATAATCTTATAATTCTTGGTTTTGGTTTGATATTGCTGCTTATGTTTTAAATTCTTATTTTGATTCAATTTTTTTAGCACATATTTATTTAGCTAGAGTTGCTTTTCCTTATTCCCTCTTATTCTTTTTTAAGCTTTTATTTTAAAATAATTATAGAGTCACAGGAAGTTGAAAATTAATACAGAGAAGTCCAGTGTACCCTTTACCCAGTTCCCCAAAGGTAACATCTTACATAACTACAGAACAACATCAAAGCCAGGAACTGACATTGGAAGAACGTGTGTGTGTGTGTGCTTCTATGCCATTTTATCACATATGTAGATTCATGTGACAACCACCACCAGCCAGATACATACTATTCCACCAGCCTCATGCTACTACCCTCTGCAGTCAAAACTTCCTTCCCCTCCCCTAACCAATTTCAACCACTAATCTGATCTCCATCTCTATGATTTTGTCATTTCAAAAATGTTACCTTTTGAGATTTGCTTTTTTCACTCAGCATAAATCCAGTGATTTTCATTGAGTTGTTGTGTGTATCCATTCCTTTTTATTGCTGAGTACCATTCCATGGAATGGCTTTACCATATTTTCCTTAACCAATTACCTGTTGAAGGACATTTGGGTCATTTCCAGTTTGGGGCTATCACAAATAAAGCTCCAGTAAAGATTTTTGAACAGGTTTTTTGGTGGACAAAGGTTTTCATTCCTCTGGGGTAAATGTCCCATCAGTGTGACTGCTGAGTTGTATGGTAAGTATATGTTTAGTTTTTTAAGAAAGTGCCAATATTTTTCCAGAGTGGCTGTACCATTTTACATCCCCACCATCAATATATGAGAGATCTGGTTTTCTGCATCCTTGCCAACATTTGAAATTTTAGATGTATTTCATTTTAACTGTGCTAATAAGCATGTCATGATCTCACGATTCTGACATACATTCCATGAGGGCTAGTGATGTTGAACATTTTTCACGTACTTATTCACTGTCTTAGCTCGGGCTGCTATAACAAAATACCACAGACTCCAGCTTAAAAAACAACAGAAATTTATTTCTCACATTTCTGGAGGCCAGGAAGTCCAAGATCGAGGTATTAGCAGATTCAGTGTCTGATGAGAACTCTCTTCCTAGACAGCCTCTTCACTGTAATGTCACATGGCAGGAGAGGGAAGGGAGCTCTCTGGGGCCTCTTTATTAGGGCACTGATCTCATTCAAGAGGGCTCTACCCTCATGGCCTAATTACCTCCAAAGGCCCCGTATCCTTTATACCATCAACTTAGGGAGTTAGGATTTCAATATGTGAATTCGGGGGGACACAAATATTCAGCCTATAGCATTTGCCATACCCATATATCTTCCTCAGTGAAATGTCTTTTCATGTTTATGCTCATTCTCTAATTGAATTGTTGATTTTTACAGTGGAGTTTTGAGAGTTCTTTTTTATGAGATATATATAGGACATATAACATTGTGTAAGTTTAAGGTGTACAACATGTTGATTTGATAGAATTATATTGTATATTATATATTGCATCTTATATTGCAATATGATTACCACTGTTAGCTAGCATCTCTATCATGTCACATAATTTTCATTTCTTTTTTGTTGTGATAACATTTAAGATCTAATCCCTTAGCAACTTTGCAATTTATAATACGGTATTGTTGACTATAATCACTATGCTGTGCATTAGATCTCTAGGACTTGTTCATCTTCTAGTTGCAAGTTTGTACCCTTAAACAAAATCTCCAAAATTACCTGCCCCCTAGCCCCTGGTAACCACCATTCTACTCTCTGATTCTACAAGTTCAGCTTTTTTAGATTCCACATGTGACTGATACCATACAGTGTTTGTCTTTCTCTGTCTCACTTATCTCACTTACCCTAATGCCCTCGAGGTCCATCCATGTTGTCGGAAATGGCAGGATGTCCTTCTTTCTCGTGGCTGAAATATATACCACATCTTCTTTATCCATTCATTCATTGATGGACACTTAAGTTGTTTCCATATCTTGGCTATTATGAATAATGCTGTCAAACATGGGAGTGCAGATATCTCTTTGATATCCTATTTCCATACCCTTTGGCTATATACCCAGAAGTGGGATTGCTGAATCATATGGTAGTTCTACTTTTAGTTTTTTGAGCAACCTCTATATTATTTTTCATAGTAGCTGAACCAATTTACATTCCCACCAATAGTGCACAAGGGTTCCCTTTTCTTCATATCCTTACCAACACTTGTTATCTCTTATCTTCTTGATGATAGCTACTCTGATAGGTGTGAGGTTATATCTCACTGTGGTTTGATTTTCATTTCCCTGATGATTAGTGATGTTGAGCATCTTTCCATGTACCTGTTGTCCACTTGTATGTCTTCTTTGGAAGAAATATCTGTTCAGCTCCTCTGCTTATTTTTCAATCAAATTGTTTGGTTCTTTGGTTACTGAGTTGTGTGAATTCTTTACATATTTTTGATAGTAACTCCTTATCCAATATATGGTCTGCAAATATTTTCTACTCTTTTGTAAGTTGCCTTTTCATTTAGTTGATTGGGTTTTTTGTTTGTTTTTGCTGTGCAAAATCTTTTCAGGGCTTCTCTGGTGGCGCAGTGGTTGAGAGTCCGCCTGCCGATGTAGGGGACACGGGTTCGTGCCCCAGTCCAGGAAGATTCCCACATGCCGTGGAGCGGCTAGGCCCGTAAGCCATGGCCGCTGAGCCTGTGCGTCCGGAGCCTGTGCTCCGCAACGGGAGAGGCCACAACAGTGAGAGCCCCGCGCCCCGCAAAAAAAAAAAAAAAAAAAAAAAAAGGCTTTTCAATTTGATGTAGCCCAGTTGCTGACTTTTGCTTTTGTTGCTTATATTTTTGGTGTCATATCCCAAAATCATTACCAAGACCAATGTCAAGGAGCTTCTTTTTTGTTTTCTAAAAGTTTTACTGTATTCAGACTCATGTATTTTTGTTTTTTGGGTTTTTTTTTTCCCTCACAGTTCTGGAGTCTGGGAAATCTAAGATCAAAGTGCCAGCGCATTCAGTTTTTGGTGAGGGCTCTCTTCCTGGTTTGCAGGCAGTCACGTTTCCAGTCTTATGTTTATGTGTTTAATCCATTTCAAGTTAATTTTGTGAGTAGTGTAAGATGGGGTCCAATTTCATTTTTCTGCACGTGGTTATTTAGTTTTCTAGATAGATATCCTTTGTTGAAGTGTATCAGGGTAATTCTGGCCTTGTAAAATGAATTTGTAAGTATTCTCCCTTCTTCGATTTTTTGGAAAGTTTAAGAAGAATTGGCATTAATTCTTATTTAAATGTTTGGTAGAATTCTCCTTTGAGACCAACTGGTTGTGAGCTCTTTTGTGTTGGGAAATATATGATTTGGTCTGTTTAGATTTTCTATTTCTTCATGATTCAGTCTTGGTAGGTTGTATGATTCTAGGAATTTACCCATTTTCTTTAGGTTATTCAATTTGGTTACATATAACTGTCAATAGTAGTCTCTGATGATCCTTTGTATTTGTGTGGTATCACCTGTAATGTCAACTCTTTTCATTTCTGATTTTATTTATTTGAGTCTTTGCTCTTCTTTTCCTAGTTAGTCTAGCTAAAGGTTTGTCAATTTTGTTTATCTTTTCTAAAAAATAACTTAGTTTCGTGACCTTTTCTATTGTTTTTCTGGTCTCCATTTCATTTATTTATGTTCTGATCTTTGTTATTTACTTCCTTCTGATAATTTGGGCTCAGTTTGTTGTTGTTCTTTTTCTGGTTCCTTGAGGTATAAAGTTATGTTGTTTATTTGAGATCTTTTTTCTTATTGTAGGTATTTATCACTGTAAATTTCCCTCTAAGAACTGCTTTTGCTGCATCCCCTAGGTTTTGGTGTATTGTGTTCCATTTTCATTTCTTTCAAGATATTTTTATTTCAATTTTTATTTCTTCTTTGACCCATTGGTTGTTCAGGACTGTGTTGTTTAATTTCCACATACTGATATGTTTTAATTTTCCAGTTTTCCTTCTGTCATTGATTTCTAGTCAAACTATTGTCTAGAAAGGTATCTTGTAATATTTCAATCTTCTTAAATTTCCTAAGACTTTTTTTGTGACTTATCATATGATCTATCCTGGAGAATGTTCTGTGTGTGCTTGAGAGCAATGTGTATTCTGCTGCCATTGGATGGAATGTTATGAATGTGTTTGTTTGATCCATTTGGTCTAAAGTATAGTTCAAGTCCAAAATTTTCCTATTGATTTTATCTTTTCTAAAAAGATAAACACTGGAGTCTCCTATCCTACTACTGTATTATTTTCTACTTCTCCCTTCAGATATGTTACTTATCGCCTTAGTATATTTAGCTACTCCAGTGTTGGGTGCTTTATACTTATGACTGTTATATCTTCTTCATGAATTGACCCCTTTACCATTATAATATGACCTTCTTTATCGCTTATTACAATTTTTAGCTTAAAGTTTATTTTGTCTGATATAAGTATAGCTACCCTGCTCTCTTTTGATTTCCACATGCATGGAATATCTTTTTTCATCCCTTCTCTTTGAGCCTATGTGACCGTAAATCTGATTGAGTCTCTTGTAAGCAGCATATATTTCTTTCTTTTTTAATCCATTCAACCACTCTATGCCTTCTGATTAGAGAATTTAATCTATTTACATTTAGAGTATTTACTGATAGGAAAGGACTTATTAATCCGATTTTGTTAATTGCTTCCTGGCTGTTTTGTAGTTCCTTTGTTCCTTTCTTCCTCTCTTTCTGCCTTCCTTTGTGAATGGATGATTTTTAATAATGGTATGCTTTGATTCCCTTCTCTTTATCTTTTTTGCATCTACTATAGGTTTTTGCTCTGAGGTTAACATGAGGCTTACATAAAACATCTTATAGGTAAAACATTCTCTTCTATGCTGATAACAACTTCAATCATATACAAAAACTCTATGCTTTTATTCACTCCCCCTTTATGTTTTTGATGTCATAATTTACTTATTTTTATATTGTATTTTTATTAACAAATTATTGTAACTTTAATTAATTTTAATACTCTTGTCCTTTAACTTTTAGACTGGATTTAAATGGTTAATACACCACAATATTACAGTATTAGAGTGTTCTGAATTTGACTATATCTTTAACATTACCAGTTAAAGTGTACCAGTGTGTTGTACATTTTCATATGTTTTCATGTTACTAATTAGCATCCTTTCATTTCAGCTTGTGGAATTCCTTTCTACATCTCTTATAAGGCAGGTCTAGTGACGATCAATTCCCTCAGCTTTTGTTTTTTGTGGGAAAGTCTTTATCTCTCCTTCATTTCTGACTTTGCCAGGTAGAGTATTCTTGCTTGGCAGTTTCTTACTTTCAACACTTTGAATATATCATCCCACACTCTTCTGGCCTATAAAGTTTCTGCTGAGAAATCCGCTAGTAGCCTTATGGGGGTTCCCTTGTAAGTTACAAGCTTCTTTTCTCTTGCTTCTTTTAAGATTCTCTCTTTGTCTTTGATTTTTAACAGTTTTAATATAATGTGTCTTGGAGAGGATCTATTTAAGTTGAGTTTGTTTGGTGACTTGTAGGTTCATGAATTTGGCTATCCAAATCTTTCCCCATATTTGGGGAATTCTCAGCCATTATTTCTTTAAATAAGCTTTCTGCCCCCACTCTCCCTCTCTTCTCCTTTTGGAACTCCAATAATTCACAGATTGGTTCTTTTGAGATATCTAATGGATTATATAGTTTTCCTTCACTCTCTTTTCACTCTTTTTTCTTTGTTCTCCTCTAACTGGATAATTTCAAAGTTCCTGTCTTCTGTCTCACAGATTCTTTCTTCTGCTTGATCCATCCTGCTGTTGATGCTTTCTACTGCATTTTTCATTTCATACGTTGTATTTTCCACTCGGAATTTCTGTTTGGTCCTTTTTATTTTTTTAGATATAACTGACATACAACATTATATTAGTTTCAGATGTACAACATAATGATTCAATATGTGTATATATTGTGAAATGATCACCACAATAAGTCTAATTAACATCTGTCACCATACACAATTACAGAATTTTTTTCTTGTCATGGGAACTTTTAAGATCTACTCTCTTAGCAACTTTTAAACATGCAACACAGTATTATTAACTGTAATTGCCCTGGTGTATATTATATCCCCATGGCTTATTTATTTTATAGCTGGAAGTTTGTACCTTCTGACTCCCTTCACTTCTTTCACCCACCTCTCCATCCCACACTTCTGGCTACCACCAATCTGTTCTCTGTATCTATGAGCTTTTGTTTTTAGATTCAACATATAAGTGAGATCATAAAATAAATCATAAATCTATGTCTGACTTATTTTGAAAATTTAGTATAATGCATTCAAAGTCCATCTATGTTGTCACAAATTGCAAGATTTCATTCTATTTTATGGCTAAATAATATTCCATTGTGTATCTACATATACCACATTTTCTTTATCCATTCATATATCAATGACACTTTGGTTGTTTCTATATCTTGGCTATTGTAAATAATGCTGCAGTGAACACAGGGGTGCATGTATCTTTTCAAGTTAGTGATTTCATCTTCTTCGAATACCCAGAGGTGGAATTTCTGGTTCAGATGGTAGTTCTAATTTTAATTTTTTGAGGAACTTCTACGCTGTTTTCTGTAGTGCCTGTACAAGTTTACATTTCCACCAACAGTGCACAAGGACTCCCTTTTCTCCACAACCTTGCCAACACTTGTTATTTCTCATCTTTTTGATGATTCTGACAAGTGTGAGATGATATCTCATTGTGGTGTGGATTTGCATTTCCCTGATGATTAGTCTGTTGAGCATCTTTTCATGTACCTGCTGGCCATCTGTATGTCTTCTTTGGAAAAGTGTGCATTGTTGGGTTTTTTTGTTTGTTTTTTGTTTTTGAGCTGTATGAGTTCTTTATATATTTTGGATATTAACCCCTTATCTGGTATATTATTTGCAAATACTTTCTCCCATTCAATAGGTTACCTTTTCATTTCATTGATGGTCTCCTTTGCTGTGCAGAAACTTTATAGTTTGATATAGTCCCACTTGTTAATTTCTGCTTTTGTTCCTTTGCGTTTGGTGTAAAATCCAAAAAAATCTTCACCAAAACCAATGTCAAGGAGCTTACTGCTTATGTTTTTTCTAGGAGTTTTATGGTTTCGGGTTGTACATTCAAGACTTTAATCCATTTTGAGTTGATTTTTGTGTATGGTGCATGATATTCTTTTGCATGTGGATGTCCAGTTTCCCAACACCATTTATTGAAGAGACTGTCCACCCCACCATATATTCTTGGCTCCTTTGTCATAAATTAATTGCTCATACATGAGTGAGTTTATTTCTGAGCTTTCAGTTCTGTTCCATTGATCTATGTGTCTGTTTTTATGTCACTAATGTTTTGATTACAATACTTTGTAATATAGTTTGAAATTAGGAAGCACAATGCCTCTAGCTTTGTTCTTCTTTCTTAAAATTGCTTTGGCTATTTGGGGTCTTTTGTTGCTCCACACAAATTTTAGGATTATTTGTGCTATGTCTGTGAAAAAAGCTATTGGAAGTTTGATAGGTATTGCATTGAAACTGTAGATTGCTATAAGTAGTGTGGCCATTTTAACAATATTAGTTCTTCTAACCCATGAGCACAAAACATCTTAACATTTATTTGTGACATTTGTCTTCTTTGATTTCATTCATCAAAGTCTTATAGTTTTCAGTGAACAAGTCTTTCATCTTCTTAGTTATATTTATTCCTAGGTATTTTATTCTTTTGATGCAATTGTAAATAAGAATGTTTTCTTAATTTCTCTTTCCGATAGTTTGTTATTAGTATACAGAAATGCAACATATTTCTGTATATATTGTATCCTGCAACTTTACTGAATTCATTTATTAGTTCTAAAATTTTTTGGTGGAGTCTTTAGGGTTTTATATATATAACATCAACTCATCAGCAAATATGACAGTTTTACTTCTTCCTTTCCAATTTGAATGCCTTTTATTTCTTTTTCCTGCCTAATTTCTGTGGCTAGGACTTCCAGTACTATATTGAATAAAAGTGATACAAGTGGGCATCTTTGTCTTGTTCCTGATCTTAGAGGAAAAGCTTTCAACTTTTCACCATTGAATGTGATGTTTACTGTGGGCTTGTAATAGATGGTCTTTATTATGTTGAGGTATGTTCCCTCTATACCCACTTTGTTGAGAGTTGTTTGGTTCCTTTTTTAATTAATGATTTTTATCTTTGTTAAACTTCTCATTTTGTTCATGTATTGTTTTCTTGATTTTGTTGAATTATATTTCTGTGTTTTCCTGGGGCTCATTGAGTTTCCTTAAAAACTATTTTGAATCTTTATCAGGTAAATTGCAGACTTCTATGTCTTTGGGTTAGGTTACTGGAATATTACTGTGATCTTTGGTGGTGTCATGATTCCTTGATTTTTCATGTTCCTTGATTTTTTGTGTTGCTATCTTCAAGTTGAAGTAGCGGTCACCTCCTCCAGTCTTTTCTAACTGCCCTCAGGAGAGAAATACCTGCTGTCAGGCCTGCTAGTGATTCTGAGGTTTTCTCAGACCTTCTATGAACATACCTGTTCCATGCTTCTACTCCCTCTTCTGGAAGATTCCGTAAGTTTTTATGCCTTCTACTGATCCTGCAGAACGCCAGCTGGTGTGACAGTCTCCCTTTTGTTTTCTACAAGGTGACACTAAAACTCAAATTTGTGTTTTCTTCTAGACCTACAGATTCAGGCTGGTTTTACTCAGGTGCTCACTAGCCAGCCACTTTTTCCATCCTTTTTATTTCAGCCTACCTATATCATTATATTTGAAATGAGTTTCTTATAGCCTGAATATAGTTGGCTGTTGTTTTTAATCCATTTTGCCCTTCTCTGTTTTTAATTGATCTTTTTATATATACTATTTACCATTTATATTTAAAGTAATTGTTAGGGCTTAAGTCTGCCTTTTTATTTTTCATTATTTTTGTTTCATATTTATCATTTCTGTGTTCTTTTTCTGCAGTTTTATACATTATTTGAGTATTTTTTAGAATTCCATTTTTATGTATTATAGCTTACTTGAGTCTCTTTTTATAATTTTTTTAGTGGTTGCTTTAGGTATTACATTCTACATATACAACTTATCACGGTCTACTGGTGTGGACACTTTACCAGTTCAAGTGAAATGTAGGAACCTTACCTCCCTTTAAATTCCTTTACCTTACCCTGTTTATAATTGTCTTAAATATTTCCTCTAAATAGATTGAGAACTACATCAGACAATGTTATAATTTTTGCTTTGAGCATGAAACATAATTTAGAAATCTCAAGAGAAGGAATGTCTGTTGTTTTTACCCATATTTTTACTCTTTATATTGTCCTTTTTTTCCCAATGTTTGTTGCAAGATGCTTTCTTTTATCATCTGTTTCAAAACTTCCTTTAGTCATTTTTTTAAAGGTATATCTCATGACAACAAATTCTCTCAGTTTCCTTCCTCTGAGAGTGTCTTGATTTTTTCCTTCATTTCTGAAGAACATTTTCACTGAATATAGGATTCTGCATTAACAATTGTTTTCTTGATGAGTGACTCTTGAAAAATGTTGGGCCACTTCTTTCTGGTCTTCATGGTTTCTGATAATGTCATTTAAATAGCTTTTCCCTTACAGGAAAGGTGTCTTTTCTATCTCTCTGCTTTCAACATTTGTCTTTTTTGTCCTTAGATTTCAGAAGTTTGATTATGAAGTTTCTTCATGTAGATTTCTTTGAGTTCGTCTAATTTCAGATCTGTAGTTTCATGTCTTTTGCCAAATTTTGGAAATTTTTAACTATTATTTCTTTGACTACATTTTCACACCCACTTACTTTCTTCTCTCTTTTTTGGATTCCAGTACCCTAGTGTTTGATCTTTCTTTATCTTTCACAGGGCCTTGAGCCTTTTTTTTTTCAGTTTGTTTTCTCTTTTTTGTTTATATTGTGTAATTTCTATTGTTCTATCTTCAAGTTCAGTGATCCTCTGTCCTCTCCATTCTCCCATGAGCCCATTCATTGAATTTTTAAATTTGTTATTGCATTTTTCAGTTTTATAATTTCTAGTTAGTTATTCTTTATATCTTCTATTTTATTGTTAAGATTTTCTATTTTCTGAAATCTTCTATTTTTCCATTTGTTTTAAGAGTATTTGTATTTCTTGTTGAAACATTATTTGATGGCTACTTTAAAATCTTTGTCAGATAATTCCAGCATCTTCTCAGTGTTGGCATCTGTTGACTGTTTTTTCTTATTCAAGTTGAGATTTTCTCTGATCCTGGTATGACTAGTGAATTTCTGTTTTATTCTGGATATTTGGGGTAGTATGTTTTGAGTCACTATATCTTATTTAAATCTTCTGTTTTGCAGACCACTTCTAACACCACCCCAGTGGGGAAAAGTGGGCACTGCTTCATTACTGCCAGGTGTAGGTGAAATACCAGGTTCTTTTTTTGGCCTCTATTGACAACCTGTTGCAGGAAGTGGTGTCTCATTACTGATGGGTGGGAACAGGAGTTGAGGTTCTCTACTATAACTCCACTGACACCTCCATGGTTCAGAGGGAGACTTGTTAATGTTCCCCATGGGGTAGGAAGACTTTGTTAATGCTAGATGGTGGTGAAAGTCCTGGCTTTCTACTAGGTCTCCTCCTACATCACCCCAGTGGGGCAGGGGAGGGATGCCTCACTGCCCTGCATGGAAGACACCATGGGAGAGAGCCCCCTTACCACTGGAAGGGGATCAACATCCCAGCTACCCTCTAGGCCTTCCTGACACTATTTGGCTGTGAGAGAATTGTGCCTCATTATAGATAGATGAGGTCAGAAGTTCCCACTTGTGCTTTGGTGAGGAAGGCAGGGAATGAGGGGATGTTGCATGCTAGAGTAGGGCAGTCCTTATCTGAAAGTTTTCTGTCTTGCTAGTCTGCTCCTCTGGGTAGAGAAAGCAGGCTTTTGTTGGGACTTTATGCCTGTGCCTAGTGGTATTTCCAGGTTGCAACTTTCTCCAGGACCTATATATGAGGACCTATATATGAAGTGGAATATATGACGCAGAGAAAACTTAGGGAACTCACTGGTGTGTTGTTCCTTGCATTCTAGGATCCCTAGCTGGTGTACCTTCTTCTCTCTACCATTCAGAGTCTTCATTTTTTTTTTTTTTTTTTGTGGTACACGGGCCTCTCACTGTTGTGGCCTCTCCCATTGTGGAGCACAGGCTCTGGACACGCAGGCCCAGTGGCCATGGCTCATGGGGCTAGCCGCTCCGCGGCACGTGGGATCTTACGGACCAGGGCACGAACCCGTGTCCCCTGCATCGGCGGGCGGACTCTCAACCACTGCACCACCAGGGAAGCCCCAGAGTCTTCATATTTTTGTTTCATATATAATGTCTCAAGATTTTAGCTGTGCTTAGTGAGACAAATAGGGAGAAGTATGTCAGCCAGTCTGCTACCCCAGAATCTGGATCCTCTTGTTCAATTATTCGAAATTATAAGTGTCTGGTGTTTTAAGTTTGCTGGCAATTTGAGGAGGAGAGAGGGGAAATGCAAAAGAGAGTATGCATAGTAACTAGGCTGAACCTGCTAAGGGAGGTTACCTGAGGGCCACAGTTTCACACACAGACATTAAACCAAAACGTCTGTGTGTTTCCCTAGGACTTGCCCCTGTCCTGCATAGTCTCTGATAACTCCTTTCCTTTAGATAGCATCCTATGCTGGGCTAAATCATTTGCCCTTTCTGCATCCACTTACCCTGTGCTATACAGTAGGTCCTTGTTGGTTATCTGTCTTATGTATACGATAGTAGTGTGTATCTGTTAATCCGAAATCCCTAGTTTATCCCCTGCCCCTTTCCCATTTGGTAACCATGTTTGTTTTCTATGTCTGTGAGCCTATTTCTGTTTTGTAAATAAGTTCATTTGTACCATTTTTTAGATTCCACATATGAGTGATATCATATGGTATTTGTCTTTCTCTGTCTGACTTACTTCACTTAGTATGATAATCTCTAGGACCATCCATATACCGTCTACTTTTAATCTATGTAAAGAAAGCTTATGCATTTATATGTCTTTATCATCTGGAGAGCTGGGACTCTGTTTTGTACATCTTCGAGTTCCCATTGCTTAAAAAATTCCATGGCAGCAAGCTTCGTTCTGTTCTATGCTGAATCTCTAGCATTTGCAGTGCTGTCTGGCATATACCATGTGCTCAAGAAAGGCTTGAGAAAGTCAGGAAGTTGACTACCTATTAGAACTCTTCTTTATTCTGAAAATTCTCATTTCATAAGACAATGTATACATACCTTGCACTATGTGGTAATGGATTTTGATCTGCCTTGCCTGTGTTGGCTGATGGAATGACATTACACACATTAGGAGAGCACCTTGTTCATTTGTGGGTAACAAGGTTACTTTACCGGGATGCAAGCTGAATAAACTGAATCTGTGTTGCCCAACACTACAAAGAGAATTTGTAGAAATTTTTCCCAATAAAAATGAAAAAAGCCTCCCCAAAATAATGAAAAATCATAGAATGAGTTGAATGCTAAGTAGTATTTTTGTAGTGACGTTCTCAGGTGGGATCTAAAAATAAATCATTCCAGAGAGATAGGACTCCATCACCACCTCAGCCATCTCAGTCCTGTCTACTTATTAACAAAAACAACAATATTGGCTACTATATATTGATGTATTGAATGTGACAGGCATTATACTATGTGTTTTATGTACACTATCTCATTTAATTCTCATAACACTTCTGAGGGTATTAGTATTCCCATTTTACAGATGAAGAAACAAAAGGGGATTAAGGAAACTTACTTGCCCAAAGTCACACTGCTGGTAAGAGCCAGAGCCAGGATTCAAACTCAGCTTACCTAACCCCAAAGTCTGCTCCCTGACCCTCCACCCTAGGACACACAGGAGCACCAGAACAGCCTGATCGCCTTGCCTCTCTCTTATTTGCCTGTCTCTCCAGCACACTGATTCTCAATCGGAGAATTCCACCTTGCATCAGAATCCCTTAAGTGGGCATTTCCCACCCCCAGAATTTCTAATCTGCAAGTCTTGATGGGCTTTATAAGTCTGCAGCTCTAGCAAGTTCCCAGGAGTAGGAGTTACCTGTTGCAGTAGAACCAGCTGAGTAAGCTTGGGCTCATGGTCTCTCACAAGGCTGTAGTCACTATGTTGGCAGGGGCTGTGCACAGCTCAAGGTCGGACTGCAGGATGTCTTGCTTCCACACTCGCTCAGGTGGCTGTTGACAGGCCTCAGATCCCCGCTGGCTGTTGGCTAGAGACATCAGTTCCTTGCCACATGAGCCTTTCCATGGCCCTGTTCACAGTATGTCATCTGGCTTCTCCCAGAGCAAGGGGTCCATGAGAGGCACCCCCAAATGGAAGCCACAACCTTTTTATGACCTAATCTTGGAAGTGACATCCCGTCACTTCTTCCAAAGTCTATTCATTAGAAGTGAGTCACTACGTCCAGCTCACACTCAAGGGGAGGAGCTCATAAAAGGGCCCCCATCAAGGTGGTGAAGTCTTTTGATGGCCATCTTAGAGGCTGCCCACCATACTGGGTGCTGCTGGTGGTTTTACAAATACTGCTCTAATTAATGGCCTTAGAACAAAGACCTTTTTTCCTGAGAAAATCAAAGTTCCTTGGTGAGTAAATAGATATATTGCCCTAGTAGCACCCCCAAGGTGGAGAAGTTGGAAGGGAGGAGAGCTCTTTTCCATCAGAAAGGCAAAAAATAAAGGACCCCTAGGACACCATTCACCAGCCAGAATTCTCTCTAAAGGCCCATAACCAAGCTATGAAAATGATAATGTTCTAAAATTCTGATGAAGAAATAGTTGAGGATAAAACTATCACTGATGGCATCAAGAGGTCCCAGCCAACAACTCCGGTACAGGCTGGCAGAAACCTAGGGGGTGGTGCATTGAAAAAGTCCAAGTTTTCTTTTGTTTGAAAATAAGTGAGCTCATCTCTAGTGGCAGTAAGCATGTTCCTGTGGAAGCCCCAGCTTAAGGGTGGCTTGGCTTCCTTCCAGGCAGCTCTATGTCATTTACTCACTGAAAACCTTAGGAGGACAGCTTCTTTATGTACTGTACATAAAATGCACCAGAGAGTCTCGCATAAAGATGTGCTCATTAACATCCATTCCCTCTGCGGGGACTTTGAGAGTTATAAACGAGTCTAAGGTGTGGTCCTTGCTTAGTTATGGAGTTGTTATTTCCACCTATGAAACAACAGGAATTTTTACAATGTAGAAGCGTGAAAAGGACATGGGATTTAGAATCAGAAGAATACAGCTGACCCTTAAGAACGTGGGGGTGAGGAGCGCCTACCCTCTGTGCAGTGGAACATCTAAATATAAGGTAACTTAACCGTCAGCCCTCCATATCCACAGTTCCACATCCAGAGATTCAACCATCCATGGATCCTATCTGCTATTGAAAAAAATCTGCAAGTGGACCCATGCAGTTCAAACTCATGTTGTTCAAGGGTCAACTGTATAATGACACACAGAGCTGTGTGAACTCAGGCAATCACTTAAGCTCTCTGAGTTTCTATTACCTTATTTATAGGATATGGATAATATGCCAGCTGTTTCTAGCTCACAGTGGAGTTGAGGGGAGGGAAATAAGTAAAAGCACTTTTTAAACTTAGAGCAATATTTGGGTGCTAAAAAAAATACACAGTGATTCTCGACTTTGGATGCATATTAGAATCACCCAGCAAGCTTTGAAAAGTCCCAGTTCCCAGGCTGTACACCAAACCATTATGTACTAATTATGTCTCCCCTTCTTCCTCTGCCTCCTTCTCTTTCTCCATATATGTGTGTGTCTGTGTGTATGTACATAGCCTCTTGAAATAGTCAAGAGAAATTTCACTTGTGTTTCCACCAAATCGTATACACAAAGTGCTTGGGAATGACATTCCAAAGAGATGCTGTGAAGGAGGTGTCCACTGGGGTGGGACTGGGGATGGAGAGTTGTTAGACTCGAAGAACACATGGGAAGAAAGGTTTCCTCTCCCAGGGTGATGGGTTGATTTCAAAGGACAGAGAGATGGATGGTTGTGCAACACGAAGACAAAGTATTCTGTTAGTGTGGACAAATTTTACTTTGAAATTCAGTTAGGTTGCCTGAGTGGATAACTGCAACCCGGGACAAAGTGAAGGCAGCACAGGCGCCTAAGGAAGGTTCAGCGTGAGTACATCTAGTTAATGTCCGTGCCAAGACAGAAGGAGTAACAAGTGCCTGAGTGTGTTTCTGTTCAAATTCTGTTCTCAGGCAGTATTGTTTAGGCAAGAGCTTTTTGCCCCAGCCACTGACCCTTAAAAAGTGTTTCTAATGAGCATGCCAAGTTCAGTAATTACTTTCAAGACCTAATTCTTTGATCAAGGTAGAAGACTTGATTTTTTTGAAATAGTCTTGAAAGTAGAAATTTTAACAGAAACAAGGTTTGGTTTGTTTCTAATCTTCACATTTTCCAAAATTACTGTGAACAAAGTACTTCACTGGCATCTGTATTTTAGGGATTAACGAAAACATGGGTTTATACCCAAAAGAAACTAAACAGAGAAAGGACACTGTGCTCACTTGCTATGTTCTCCTCTCTGTTCTCTAGAACCACATGCCGTGGGAAGAACAACCAGGCAAGAAGCCCAGTTGCTCCCGCGGTCTGAAAGCTTTTCACACTGAGCCAGCTCAGGGGCCATTCTCTACTGCTGAGACGGGGACATGGAGCCTCCCCTTCATCTCTGCAGAGGACGTCCCCAGGGAGACTCCTTCACAACCCAGGAGCACCTCTCAGCACTCACACATCAGTTTAGATGACCTGTGGCTGGAGAAGATGCAGAGGAGGAAGTTGAAGAAGTTGGCCCAGTTTGAAAGGAAGATGCATGCATGTAAAGATGGAATCCAAGTAAGCTGCTCACATGCCACCATCATCAGACTTGGCCTGGTACCCCCTCTTCCAGTGCAGCTGCTTGCCTTTCCTGTCCCCTGCCCACCTCTGCCCTACACAGCCTGCAGGAGAGACGCTGCATAGCCATGTGTCTGAGAGCCACAGAGGCTGTGGCTCCCTCTTCCCTCTCTGCAGTCTGGCCCTGTGCAAGGCAATGGGGCTGAACTGAAGATGGCGGGGCCTGTCCTCAAGCCCTTTCCATAGTAATTACCATTCAGTGAGGACCCACTCTGTGTCGAACACTGTGTTAGACACTGGACTGCATTAGCTCTAATACTCATACAGTTGCATGACATTCTGATATAACAATCTTAAATCAATCAAGCAAAACTATATAAAGAGAACTAGATTTTGTCTCTAGGGACATTTTGACACCATGATTTTTACATGAAACTGTCAGCTGTTTAAAAATGACTCAGTAGTTTATAAAGCATACCTTTTACCCAATCCCTGACTGTTTCTTGTTCTTTCCCTTTATAAAATAGCAGTATTTTTTATTATCAAGTATTTGTGAAATACACATCCCTGAGTCTCACCTCATCCCTGATACCCACCTTTATTTATTTTTTTCTGTTTCAGGTACTGTTTTTTTTTTTAAACATCTTTTTGGAGTATAATTGCTCTACAATGGTGTGTTAGTTTCTGCTGTATAACAAAGTGAATCAGCCATACACATACATATATCCCCATATCTCCTTCCTCTTGTGTCTCCCTCCCACCCTCCCTATCCCACCCCTCTAGGTGGTCACAAGGCACCGAGCTGATGTCCCTGTGCTATGTGGCTACTTCCCACTAGCTATCTATCTTACATTTGGTAGTATTTATAAGTCCATACCACTCTCTCACTTCATCCCAGATTACCCTTACCCCTCCCCATGTCCTCAAGTCCATTCTCTACGTCTGCGTCTTTATTCCTGTCCTGCCCCTAGGTTCTTCAGAACCTTTTTTTTTTAGACTCCATATATATGTGTTAGCATTCGGTATTTGTTTTTCTCTTTCTGACTTACTTCACTCTGTATGACAGACTCTAGGTCCATCCACCTCACTACAAATAACTCAATTTCATTTCTTTTTATGGCTGAGTAATATTACATTGTATATATGTGCTACATCTTCTTTATCCATTCATCTGTCGATGGACACTTAGGTTGCTTCCATCTCCTGGCTATTGTAAACAGAGCTGCAATGAACATTGGGGTACATGACTCTTTTTGAATTATGGTTTTCTCAGGGTATATGCCCAGCAGTGGGATTGCTGGGTCATATGGTAGTTCTATTTTTAGTTTTTTAAGGCACCTCCATACCACTTTTTTTTTAAATCGAGGTGAAATTCACATAACATAAAATGAACCATGTTAAAGTGTACAATACAGTGGCATTTAGTAGATTCACAAGACTTTGCAGGCCTTATCTCTACCTAGGTCCAAGATATTCTTATCATCTCAAAAGGAAACTTCACAACTATTAAGCAGTCACAACCCACTTCCCCTCCCTAGACCCTGGCAAGCACTAATCTGCTTTCCGTCTCTATGGATTTACCTATTTACCTATGGATATTTCATATAAATGGAATTACAGCGTGTGACCTTTGGTGCCTGACTTCTTTACTTAGCATCATGTTTTTAAGGATCTTCTCTGTTGTAGCATACAGCAGCACTTTGTTCTTTTTTACGACTGAATAATATTCCATTGTGTGGCTATGTTTGTTTCTATTATCTGCTCATCCACTGATAGACATAGGGTTGTCTCCACCTCTTGGCTATTGTAACTAGTGCTGTCAGGAATACTTGTGTATAAGCTTTCGTTTGTATACATGTTTTCTATTCTTTTGGGTATATACATAGGAGTGGAATTGTTAGGACACATGGTAATTCTATGACTAACTGTCTGAGGAGCTGCCAAACTGTTGTCTACACCATTTTACATTTCTACCAACAATGTACGAAGGTTGCCAGTTCTCCACATCCTCCCCAACACTTGTTGTTTTGTGTTGTTTTGTTTAAGCTATACCATCCTACTGGGTCTGAATGGTACCTCATTGTGGTTTGATTTGCATTTTCCTAGTGACTAATGTTGAACATATTTTCATACGCTTGTTGGCCATTTGTATATCTTTTTTGGAGAAATGTCTATTCAAGCCTTTTGCCCATTTTTAAATTGGGTTATCTTTTTGTGGTTCACTTGTAGGGGTTCTTATGTATGGAGATACTAGACCCCTATCAAATAAGTGATTTACAAGTATTTTCTCCCATCTGTAGGTTGCCTTTCACTTTCTTGATAGTGTCTACTGCTGCACAAAAGTATTTAATTTTGGTGTAATCCAATTTATCTGTTTTTTTCTTTTGTTGCTTATGAATTTATTGTAATGCCCAAGAATCCACTGTGAAATCCAAGGTCATAAAAATTTACTTTTATGCTTTCTTCTAAGAGTTTTTATACCTTTTGCTCTTACCTTTAGGCTTTGTATTCATTTCAAATTCATTTTTGTGTTTTGTGTGAGGTAAAGTTCCAACTTCAAGCTTTTCCATGTGGATATTTTGTCACTCTGCACCACTTGTTGAAGAGACTATTCTTTCCCTCACTGAATGATTTTGACACCCTTGTAAAAAATCAAATGACCTTAGACGTATAGGTTTATTTCCGGACTCTCAATTCTATTCCACTGGTCTATACATCTGTGCTTTTGCCAATATCACACTGCTTTAATTACTGTAGCTTTCTATTAAGTTTTGAAGTTGGGGTGTGTGAGTTCTCTGTGTTATTTTTCAAGATTATTTTGGCTATTTGCTGTCCCTTGTAGTTCCAAATAAATCTTAGGATCAGCTGTTTCATTTCTTGGGGGATAAAAAGGCCATTGTGATTTTGATAAGATTACATTGAATCTGTAGATCACTCTGGAGAGTATTGCCTTCTTAACAATATTAAATCTTTAAATCCATGAACACAGGTGTTGCCTGATTTTTTAGGTGTTCTTTAACTGCTTTTCACAATGTTTTGTAATTTTCACTGTACAAGTCTTACACATCCTTGGTTAAATATTTCTTAATTATTTTATTCTTTCTGGTGGTATTGCAAATGGAATTGTTTTCTTAATTTCATTTTTGGGCTTGTTCATTGCTAGTGTATAGAAATACAATGGATAGTTGTATATTGATCTTGTACCCTGCAAATTTGCTGAATTTATTATCTCTAAGAATATTTTTGTGTATTATTTAGAAATTTCTATATATAAGATACAGACCCTATACATTAAAAAAATTTATATCTTTGCATTTATTTTCTTAGGGATTATTATAAATGGCATTATGTTCTTAATTTTATTTTCCACCAGTTGACTTTTAGTATATTGAAATATTATTGATTTTTATGTGTTGATATTGTAGCCTATGACCTTGCTGAATTCATTTATCGGTTCCGGGAATATTTTTTAAAGACTCCTTGGGATTTTCTATGTAGACAGTCATATCATCTACAGGTAGGGACAGTTTCATTTTTCCCTTTCTAATCTGTATGCTTTTTTCCCTTGCCTTATTGCAGTGGCTAGGAATTCTAATACTGTGTTGACTAAGAGTGGGAAAAGTGGATATCCTTGCCTTATTCCCTGTCTTAATAGGATACATTTCAATATCTCACTATTAAGTATGATGTTAGCTGTAGAGTTTTTATAGTATCTCTTACTCAAGTTGAGGAATTTCCTCTCTAATCCTAGTTCGCTGAGATATTTTTTAAAATGTGTGTTGGATTTTTTTCAAAAGCTTTTTGTGTGTCAGTTGATGTGATCATTTTATGTTTTCTTCCTTAGCCCCTTGATATGGTAGATTATATTAATTGATTTTTTGGTATGTTGAATCAGCCTTCTCCACTTGGAATAAATCCCACTTGGTCTTGCAGTATATATGGAATGTATAATTTTTATACATTCCTATATTAATTTGCTAATATTTTGTCCAAATCTTCTGCATCTAAACTCATGAGAGATATTGAGCTGGGGCTTTTGCTTTTGTATTATCTTTCCATAGTTTTGGTATCAGGGTAATATGGACCTCATAAAATGAGTTGGAAAGTAGTCTCTCCTTTTCTTTATTCTTAAAAAGATTGTGTAAAATTGGTTCCCTTTGCTCTGAAGTCTACTTTGATATCAATATATCCACTTCTTTTTTGATTAATGTACCTTTTTTCATCTTTTTACTTTCAACTTGTCATTGATTTAAGTGAATTTCTTATGGCAGCAGTTGGATCTTTTTATTTTATCCACTCTGTCTTTTAATTGGTATATTTTGACAGTTAACATTTGAAATAATTATTATGTTAGGGCTTAAATATGCCATTTTATTATTTGTTTTCTGATTGTTTCTTCTGTTTCCCAATACTCTTTTCTGTCAGTTACATGAACAATTTTTAGGATTCCATCATAATTTATTTGTGGCATTTTTGAATATATTGTTCTGTTTGGTTCACATAGTTGTTGCTAAGAGTATTATATATATACATAACTTATCACAGTCTACTGTTATCAACATTTTACCACTTCCAATGAACTGTAGTAATCTTAGTTCCACCTAGGTTCATTTACCATCTCCACTATTAAAATACAATTGTCTTGTGATTTCTTTACATACATTTTTTTTGAAGTATGGTTGATTTACTTCCAATATTATGTTAGTTTCAGGTATACAACATAGTGATTCAATATTTTTATAGATTACGCTGCATATAAAGTTATAAAATAATGGCTATACTTCTCTGTGCTGTACAATATATCTTTGTTGCTTATTATTTTATATATAGTAGTTTGTACCTCTTAATCCCCTTTCTCCTACCTTGCCTCTCCATCCACCTTTTCCCCACTGTTAACGACTGGTTTGTTCTCTGAATCTTTGAGTTTCTTTCTGTTTTTTGTTATATTCATTCATTTTATTTTTTAGATTCCACATATAACTGAAAATATACAGCATCTTTCTTTCTCTGTCTGACATTTCTCTAAGCATAATACCCTCAAGGCCCATCCATATCATTGTTGCAAATGGCAAAATTTCATTCGTTTTTATGGCTGAATAATATTCCAATGTATGTATATGCCACATCTTCTTTATCTATTCATCTGTTGATGGACACTCAGGTTGCTTCCATACCTTACCAATTTTGGAAAATACTGCAATGAACACTGGGGTGCATATATCTTTTTCAATTGTTGTTTTTGTTTCCTTTGGATATATACCCAGGAGTGGAGTTGCTGGATCATATGGTAGTTTTATTTTTAATTTTCTAAGGAACTTCTATATTGTTCTCCATAATGGCTGTACCAATTTACATTGCCACCAACAGTGCACTAGGGTTGCCTTTTCTCCACATCCTCACCAACATTTGTTATTTGTTGTCTTTTTGACGACAGCCATTCTGACAGGTTTGAGGGGATATCTCATTGTATGTTTTTTAATTAAATTTTTTATTGGAGTATAGTTGATTTACAATGTTGTGTTAGTTTCTCCTGTACAGCAATGTGAGTCAGTTATACATACACATATATCCACTTTTTAAGATTCTTTTCCCATACTGTTCATTGCAGAGTATTGAATAGAGTTCCGTGTGCTATTCAGTAGGTTCTTATTAGTTATCTGTTCTATATATAGTAGCGTGTATATGTCAATCCCAATCTCCCAATTTATCCCTCTCCCACTATTCCCCCCTGGTAACCACAAGTTTGTTTTCTACATCTGTGACTCAACTTCTGTTTTGTAAATAGGTTCATTTGCACCATTTCTTTAGATTCTACATATAAGTGATATCATATGATATTTGTCTTTCTCTGTCTGACTTACTTCAATCAGTATGACAATCCCTAGGTCCAATCTAGAGTATTTTTAATTTCATTTATTGTGTTGTTCATCGTTGCTTGTTTCATCTTTAGTTCTTCTAGGTCCTTGTTAAATGTTTCTTGCATTTTGTCTATTCTGTTTCCAAGAATTTGGATCATCTTTACTATCATTATTCTGAATTCTTTTTCAGGTAGACTGCCTCTTTCCTCTTCATTTGTTAGGTCTGGTGGGTTTTTATCTTGCTCCTTCATCTGCTGTGTGTTTTTCTGTCTTCTCATTTTTCTTATCTTACTGTGTTTGGGGTCTCCTTTTTGCAGGTTGCAGGTTCGTAGTTCCTGTTGTTTTTGGTGTCTGTCCCCAGTGGCTAAAGTTGTTTCAGTGGGTTATGTAGGCTTCCTGGTGGTGGGGACTAGTGCCTGTGTTCTGGTGGATAAGGCTGGATCTTGCCTTTCTGGTGGGCAGGTCCACGTCTGGTGGTGTGTTTTGGGGTGTCTGTGGACTTTTTATGATTTTAGGCAGCCTCTCTGCTAATGGGTGGGGTTGTGTTCCTGTCTTGCTAGTTGTTTGGCATGGGGTGTCCAGCACTGTAGCTTGCTGGTCGTTGAGTGAAGCTGGGTGTTGGTGTTGAGATGGAGATCTCTGGGAGATTTTCACCGTTTGATATTATGTGGAGCTGGGAGGTCTCTTGTGGACCAGTGTCCTGAAGTTGGCTCTCCCACCTCAGAGGCACAGCACTGACTCCTGGCTGCAGCACCAAGAGCCTTTTATCCACACGGCTCAGAATAAAAGGGAGAAAAAGGAGAAAGAAAGAAAGGGAGGGAGGGAGGGAGGAAGGAAGGAAAGAGAGAAAGAAAGAGGATAAAATAAAATAAAGATAAAATAAAATAAAGTTATTAAAATAAAAAATAATTATTAAGAAAAAAAATTTTTTAAAAAATGGACGGATAGAACCCTAGGACAAATGGTGAAAGCAAAGCTATACAGACAAAATCTCACACAGAAGCATACACATACACACTCACAAAAAGAGGAAAAGGGGAAAAAATAATAAATCTTGCTCTCAAAGTCCACCTCCTCAATTTGGGATGATTCGTTGTCTATTCATGTATTCCACAGATGCAGGGTACATCAAGTTGATTGCGGAGCTTTAATCCGCTGCTTCTGAGGCTGCTGGGAGAGATTTCCCTTTCTCTTCTTTGTTCGCACAACTCCCGGGGCTCAGGTTTGGATTTGGCCCTGCCTCTGCATGTAGCTCGCAGGAGGGCGTCTGTTCTTTGCTCAGACAGGACGGGGTTAAAGGAGCAGCTGACTCGGGGGCTCTGGCTCACTCAGGCCGGGGGGAGGGAGGGGTACAGAGTGCGGGGCGAGCCTGCGGCGGCAGAGGTCGGCTTGATGTTGCACCATCCTGAGGTGCGCCATGCGTTCTCCCGGGGAAGTTGTCCCTGGATCCCGGGACCCTGGCAGTGGCGAGCTGCACAGGCTCCCCGGAGGGGGTGTGTGTATAGTAACCTGTGCTCGCACACAGGCTTCTTGGTGGCGGCAGCAGCAGCCTTAGTGTCTCATGCCCGTCTCTGCGGTCTGCGCAGATGGCCGCGGCTTGCGCCCGTCTCTGGAGCTCCTTTAAGCAGCGCTCTTAATCCCCTCTCCTCACGCACCAGGAAACAAAGAGGGAAGAAAAAGTCTCTTGCCTCTTTGGCAGCTCCAGACTTTTTCCCAGACTCCCTCCCGGCCAGCCATGGTGCACTAACCCCCTGCAGGCTGTGTTCACGCCGCCAACCCCAGTCTTCTCCCGGCGCTCCGACCGAAGCCCCAGCCAGAGTTCCCAGCCCCGCCCACCCAGGCGGGTGAGCAGACAAGCCTCTCGGGCTGGTGAGTGCCGGTCAGCACCGATCCTCTGTGCAGGAATCTCTCCACTTTGCCCTCCGCACCCCTGTGTCTGCGCTCTCCTCCGCGGCTCCGAAGCTTCCCCCTCCGCCACCCGCAGTCTCCGCCCGTGAAGGGGCTTCTAGTGTGTGGAAACCTTTCCTCCTTCACAGCTCCCTCCCACTGGGGCAGGTCCCGTCCCTATTCTTTTGTCTCTGTTTTTTCTTTTTTCTTTTGCCCTACCCAGGTACATGGGGAGTTTCTTTCCTTTTGGGAGGTCTGAAGTCTTCTGCCAGCGTTCAGTAGGTGTTCCGTAGGAGTTGTTCCACATGTAGATGTATTTCTGGTGTATCTTTGGGGAGGAAGGCGATCTCCGCATTTTACTCTTCCACCATCTTCCCTGATCTCCCACATCTTCTTTATCCATTCCTCCTTTGATGGACATTTAGGTTGCTTCCATGTCCTGGATATTGTAAATAGTGCTGTATTGAACACTGGGGTGCATGTATCCTTTTTTTTTTTTTTTTTTTTGCGGTATGCGAGCCTCTCACTGTTGTGGCCTCTCCCGTTGCGGACCCCAGGCTCTGGATGCGCAGGCTCAGCAGCCATGGCTCACGGGCCCAGCCGCTCTGCGGCATGTGGGATCTTCCCGGACCGGGGCACGAACCCGTGTCCCCTACATTGGCAGGCGGACTCTCAACCACTGCACCACCAGGGAAGCCCTCATGTATCCTTTTGAATTATGGTTTTTCTCTGAATATATGCCCAGGAGTGGGACTGCTGGATTATATGGTAGCTCTATTTTTAGTTTTTTAAGGAACCTCTGTACTGTTCTCCATAGTGGCTGCACCAATTTACATTCCCACGAACAGTGTAGGAGGTCATTGTGGTTTTGAATTACATTCCCTAACAATTAGTTGATGTTGTATTTTCATGTGCCTGCTGGCCATCTGTATGTCGTCTTTGGGAAAATGCCTATTCAGGTCCTCTGCCCTTTTTTTTTTTATTGGGTTGTTTAGGTTTTTCTGGTATAGATTTGTATGAGCTGTTTATATATTTTGGATATTAACTGCTTATCAGACATTATTTGCAAATATCTTTTCCCATTCAGTAGGTTGCCTTTTCATTTTATTGATGGTTTCCTTCACTGTGCAAAAGCTTTTAAGTTTGATTAGGTCCGATTTATTTATTTTTGCTTTTGTTTCCCTTGCCTAAGGAGACAAATCCAAAAAAATATTGCTAAGGCCTGTGTCAAATATTATACTGCCTATGTTTTCTTCTAGGAATTTTATACTTTCTGGTCTTACATTTAGGTCTTTAATCCATTCTGAGGTTTGTTGTTGTTTTTTTTTTTTTTGGTGTGAAGAAATCTAATCTCATTCTTTTACACGTAATTGTCCAGTTTTCCCAGCACTACTTATCGAAGAGACTATTTCCCCATTTTATATTCTTAACTCCTTTGTCATAGATTAATTGACCATATTGCATGGGTTTATTTCTGGGCTGTCTATGATGTTCCATTGATCCATGTATCTGTTTTTGTGCCAATACCATGCTGCTTTGATTACTGTAGCTTTGTAGTATAGTATGAAGTCAGAGAGCATGACACCTCCAGCTTTGTTCTTTTTTCTCAAGATTGCTTTGGCTATTCGGGATCTTCTGTGGTTCCATACAAATTTTAGGATTATTTATTTGTTCTTTTTCTGTGAAAAATGTCATGGGTATTTTGATAGGCATTGCATTAAATCTGTAGACTGCTTTGGGTAGTATCGATATTTTAACAATATTACTTCTAATTCATGAATATAGGATGCCTTTCCATTTATTTATATCATCTCCAGTTTCTTTTATCAATGTCTTATAGTTTTCAAAGTATATGTCTTTCTCCTCCTTGGTTAAATTTATTCTTACACATTTTATTCTTTTTGATGAGATTGTAAATGGGATTGTTTTCTTGCTTCTCTTTTTCATAGTTAATTATTAGTGAATAGAAAAGCAACAGATTTCTGTATATTAATCTTATATCCTGTAACTTTACTGAATTCATTTATTCTAAAAGTTTTTTGGTGAAGACTTTAAGGTTTTCTATATATAGTATCATGTCATCTGCAAATATGATAGCTTTACTTCTTCCCATCCAATTTGGATGCCTTTTTCTCTCTTGACTGACTACTATGGCTAGGACTTCCAATACTGTGTTAAATAGAAATGGTGAGAGTGGGCATCCTTGTCTTCTTCATGATCTAGGAAGAAAAGCTTTCTAGTTTTCCCCATTGAGTATGATGTTAGGTGGGTTTGTTATAAATGGCCTTTATTATCTTGAGAAATTTCCCTCTATACCAACTTTGATAAGAGTTTTTATTGTGAATGGATATGAATTTTGTCAAATGCTTTTTCTGCATCTATTGAGAGATCATGTGACTTTTACCCTTCATTTTGTTCATTCTTATAGCCTTGGTTGTACAGGAGTCTTTCTGCCAATTTCCAGTTAGTTTTCAGTGGTAATTGTTCCACATGTAGATGTATTTTTGATGTGTTCATGGGGATAGATGAGTTCCATGTCCTCCTACTCTGCCATCTTGATCAATCCCCTTATCCTTCATTTTGTTAATGTGGTGTATCACATAGATTTATTTGCAGATGTTGGACCATCCTTGCCTCCCTGGGATAAAAACCCACTTGATCATGGTTTATGATCCTTTTTAATGTATTTTTGAATTTGGTTTGCTAATATTTTGTTAAGGATTTTTGCATCTATATTCATCAGAGAAATTGGCCTGCAATTTCCATTTTTTGTAGTGTCTCTGTCTGGTTTTGGTATCAGGGTAATGCTGGCCTCATAGAACGAGTTTGGGAGTGTTTTCTCCTCTTCAATTTTTTGGAATAGTTTGAGGATAAGTATTCCATTTTCTTTAAATGTTTGGCAGAATTCCCCTGTGAAGCCATCTGGTTTTGAACTTCTGTATGTTGGGAGTATTTTGATTACCAATTCAATTTCAATACTAGTAACCAGTCTGTTCAGATTATGTTTCTTCCTGACTCAGTCTTAGAAGATTATATATTTCTAGGAATATATCCGTTTCTTCTAGGTTGCCCAGTTTGTTGGTATGTAATTGTTCACAGTATTCTCTTATGATTGTTTGTATTTCTGTGATACCAGTTGTAAATTGTCCTCTTTCATTTCTAATTTTATTTGGGTCCTCTCTCTTTTTTTCCTAATAAGCCTGACTAAAGGCTTATCAATTTTATCTTTTAAAAATACAGCTCTTGGTTTCATTGGTCTTTTCTCTTGTGGGTTTATTTTTTGGGAGGGGTCTCTATTTTGTTTATATCTACTCTGATCTTTATTATTTCTGTTATTCTGCTGACTTTGGGTTTTGTTTGTTCTTATTTTTCTAATTTCTTTAGATGGTGGGTTAGGTTATTTGAGATTTTTCTTATATATTGAGGTAGGCCTGTATCACTATAAACTTCCCTCTTAGAACTGTTTTTGCTGCATCCTATAGATTTTGGAAAGTTGTGTTTTTATTTTCATTTATCTCAGGGTATTTTCTTTTTCTTTCTTTCTTTTTTTTTTTTTTGATGTGGACCAGTTCTAAAGTCTTTATTGTTTCTTACAATATTGGTTATGCTTTATTTTCATTTTTATGGCTGCAAGTCATGTGGGATCTTAGCTCCCTGGCCAGGGATAGAACCAGCACCCCCTGCATTGGAAGGCAAAGTCTTAACCACTGGACTACCAGGGAAGGCCCTGTCTCAGGGTATTTTCTGGTCTCCTCTTTGATTTCTTGGTTGACTCATTGGGTTTTTAGTAGCATGTTGTTTAGTCTCTATGTGTTTGTGTTTATTTCCATTTTACTTTCTGTAATAGATTTCTAGTTTCATACCATTGTGATCTGAAAAGATACTTGGTATATTTTCTATCCTCTTAAATGTGTTGAGACTTGTTTTGTGGACTATCATATGATCTATTCTAGAGAACATTCCATGTGTATGTGAAAAGAATGTGTATTCTGTTTTTGGATGGAATGTCCTGTACGTACCTATTAAGTCCAGTTGGTCTAATGTGTCGTTTAATGTCACTGTTTCCTTATTGGTTTTCTGTTTGATAATCTGTCCATTGATGTAAGTGGGGTGTTAAAGTCCCCTAATATTATTGTATTATTGTCAATTCCTCCCTTTATTTCTGTTATGCAATGCAGTGTTATTAACTATAGTTGCCCTGATGCACCTTACATCCCCATGACATATTTTATAACTGGAAGTTTGTGTCTTTTGGCTGCCTTCACCCATTTTACCTACCCCCTACTCCCTGCCTTTGGCAAGTACCAATCTGTTCTCTGTCTCTATTAGCTTGGCTTTTCTTTTTTAAGATTTCACATACAGGGCTTCCCTGGTGGCACAGTGGTTGAGAGTCCGCCTGCCGATGCAGGGGACACGGGTTCATGCCCCAGTCCGGGAAGATCCCACATGCCACAGAGCGGCTAGGCCCATGAGCCATGGCCGCTGAGTCTGCGCATCTGGAGCCTGTGCTCCGCAATGGGAGAGGCCACAACAGTGAGAGGCCCGCATACCGAAAAAAAAAAAATTTCACATACAAGTAAGGTCATACAGTCTTTCTCTTTCTTGTCTGACTTATTTCACTTAGCATAATGCCCTCAAGAGCCATCCATGTAAATTTTCAATTGTAGCTATATTTTTCAGTCCTAATGTTTCCATTCTATTCTATTTTGTATCTATTTCCCTGCTGTTATTTTCCATTCATTTCAAGAGTGTTCACACTTACTTCTTAGAGCACAATTATATGAGCTTCTTTAAAATCTTTTATAATTCCAGCACTGTATCATGTTGGTGCTGGGATCTATTGTCTTTCCCTTATAAGTTATGGAGATTTTCATAGTTCTCTGTATATCAAATAATTTTGGGTTATATCTTGGAAATTTTGAATATTATGCTATGAGCCTTATTTAGTTTCTACGGAGAATAATAGTTAAGTTTTTCAGGCATCTGAGAGTTTAGGGTACAAGTTCTTACTGGCCTTCAGGGGCTATATTTCTTATGTCAGTTCATGTTTTCAAGGTGTTTTCAGTGCTACTTGGATAATGTAGATCACCCAGTGGCCAGTCTGAGACCTGTAAAATCGTCTACTCCATAATTTGGTTCTCAAAGACTTTAGTATTCTCTTTAGGGTCAGATCCACCCAAGCACAGTTTGGGGGTAAGTCCAGTGGTCATAAACAACATTATGGTGTCATTTTCTTGATCTCTTTCCTTTCTGCATTCTTCAAGACACTTCTTGGCTTCCAGGAGTCCCCCTCTTCCTGGACTTTTTGCTAGAAAGCTAGGCTTTCGTTTTCCCACTCTGGCATATACTTCCTGCAACTATGTCTGCCTCTGGAGCCAAGGGGCAGGCGGACAGAGACAGGAAAAAAGAAATAGGGATTCTCCCCCTCCCTCAGAGTTTTAGGTGCCTGCCTGGCCGTCACTGCCATACTATAATGGGATTTCCTGGGAGTCTAGGGTGGAACTAAATGACAACATAGAGGATTTCCCCAATTTGCTCATACCCTTGGGGTCCCTTTCCCCTCTCTTCAGACCAGAGAAGGCATTTTGGAGTAATTTTGGTCCACACCCAGTTTTAAGCTGCTATTGAGTTCAGGCCAGAGGATACTGTAGGGACCACAAAAAAGGTAACTCACTATAGGATTGGTGTAACTTCAAATACTGGCTTCCTTTTCCAACCCACCTGCTACCATTTATTTCAGAGCCCTTAGGTAACTGATTTATACATCTGCCCAAGGTTTTTAGTTGCATTCAAATGGAAGAGATGGGGTGGGGTATCATACTCCCATCTTAATCCTTGTTTGTATATTTACATTTCCATGAATCACTAAAAGAATTTTCTAAGCACTGTTTACTTAATTTGTGTGGAATACAAAAGAAAATGGAACATTTATTTGAATACATACCAAAAATTTTAAGTAAATTTCATAACTTTATAAAGTAGACAAAATCTGGAGGGGCCAAGTTTATTTCTGGATAATGGAATGATAAAGAAAGGGACAATATCCTTGCCCTCCGAAGACCTCATGCAACACTGGTCCTTACTGTCTGAAGGGTAAAGTCTATCTTATGATTATGAGGTGTCAGGGACTTCATGGGTTGCATTTTAATTAAGCACCCCTGCAAGAATATAGCTAAAACAAAGCCTTCCTTTTGGAGAAATGTCAGGCTGTGTGGCTGACCAGCTGGTATAATTTGGGGGTTTGGAGACCTACTGTCAGTCCTCATTTCACATTGTTGAATGACAACCTATCCTGCCATGGTTGCCACATATGACCATACAGGTTGAAGACTACTGACAACAAGAGAAACTTCTCTTTTCTCCATGGATTTTGAAATGAATGGCACCTCCCAGAGCTGTGTGCATTTTGGCTGCATGTTCTCTCATGACAAAGTCCTGGGCAATTAGAAAAATTATAATGTGGCAATGACAACATGTTATCTCTTTTCTTCATTTACTCTCTGCCTCTTTTCTCCTCTCCTAGTGCTGGAGGAAGATGACCATTACCTCTCCAGAGTCTTTGAATCTCCCTAGAAGAAGCCATCCATTCTCCCAGAGTGCCCCGACAGGACTGAACCACATGGGCTGGCCAGAGCCCATACCTGACATTGGTGAGTTACATGCCTCTCTCTTTTCCTTCACACTCCAGTGTCCTGGCAAAAAGGACAAGACGTGAGAGCATGTTGTTGACAGCTGTGTTTACTTGTCTGGCAGAAGTAGCTTGAATGTGAGAAATAAACCATTGTCTTTAACTCTTTCAATTAGGAAGAGGTCCCTAGCACTCTGATAAAGGGAATTCTTGGCTTCAGGAAGATTCCATTACTGAATCCCTAAACCTGGCTCCATTCATTTATTTTGAGCAGAACTACTGACCATCCCTTGAAACTTGTAATAGGGTATAACTTACACAGAGAGAGTTGTCTAATCTAGTGATGAAACCTGGGTGTTTTCCCTTCTGGGGGACAAGCCTCTTCCTTGAGTTTTATGGCAGCCTGTCTGAGTCCCTTTCCCAAAACTATGGCAAGCAGCATCACATCACATATTTGTCCATAAAAGGGCTGATTTTCATGCCAGAAGGAAACTGGGACCCAGTGAGGGCCAGGATGGGGCATCCTCATGCACAGCTACCACCCTTCCTGGACTTAACCCAGGAAGGGCTGGACACAGTGAAAATGCTCAAGGCTCCTGGTGCAAGGACAGATGTTGGGTCTCAGGTCTTGAGCAGGTGCAGATTATGTTAGATGGCAACCTTATGGTTTAAAGGCATCCAGCTGGCTGAAGGAAGAGGCCAAATCTGGTGTTTAAAAAGGATAAAGAAGAGTTAAAGCCTTAGACAGGGTTGAAAAAACAAAATAGCTACACCTGCCAAACATGTACTTTTCCAGACTTGGGGAGTAGGGACAGGGCTGGTATTCAAGGATGTCTGTAGTTTGATCCTATTGGAGCTAACGACCTGTAGAAAGCAGGTGAGATTAGCAAAAGATGATATGGGAGAATAGTGGCTGGGCCCTGATCATTAGAGTGTGGCATATGCTGTGCTGAGGAGTCAGCTCTGATACAGACATGAGTCCTGACCTCTGAATCTGACTCAGTGCATACTGGGTGCTGGTCCTGGGGGAGTTGGCTACTCAGATTAGCCAGTAGCCATGATTGTTTTCCATTAGCAAATGTCTGTGCTTATGTTGCATCATGCAGTGGATTTTAATCTTCCCCACATATAGTTGTAATCTTAAATTCACAATAAGCAAAGTCATGAAATGGTGTTTGACATCTGCTGAAAGATCCTTTCATGGGAAAAGATAGTTCTAACATAAACTCTTCATTAAGTCATGGAATAGTTTAGAGGCTCATGGAAGAGATAGTAATGGGTGAGAGTAGCATTTTTCCTGGAATAATCTTCAAGGCTGATTTTGGCTCTTGAAGTTAGAAACTTCTTACAAATTCAAGCTTAATAATCATATGTTCCTATTATTTCAGAGCCTCATTTGAATTAATTAGTAGATATATTTATTGTAGAATAAGAGATTTTTGAAACCTCAATGTCACATGTCCCTCAGCATGCCTGCATGCTGAGGACACTGCTCTGGAAGTCAAAGGTCAGGGCTCTGGCTTCAGCTGCCCTTCATATGGGGGTGAGAAATTGGGCACTTCCCTCCATTTCTCTATCTCATACTTCTTTTTATTTAAAAAAAAGAGTATAACTCCTGTATTTATCAGATCAATATGAGGGGCTAGCTTGAGTATTTAGCTTAGGAAAGCTTTCTTTTCATCAATTATTGCTTCCACTCCAACTGCTCTATTCCAAACTTCTAGGGTTTCTTTCTACGGATTGTATTCCCAGGTTCTATCCCCAGAATCTCTCATTATTTTCATTATTTTATCCTTTTCCTCTCTGTTCTGGGAGAATATCTCAGTTTTATCTTCTGCTTTGCTTTTCTGGTTTCACCTCATCTGCTGTTCATTGCCTTCATTAATATTTGTGATTCAATGATCATGTTTTTAATTTCCATACATTATTTCCAATGATCTCTACACGTTCATTAAAAACAGAAAGTTGGGAGTTTTGTAAAATTTTCTCCTGTTCATGTTTTATAAATTCATTTCCAAATTCATATGCTTTTCTTTTAACTGGTAATTTTTTTATAGGTGAAATTTCTCTATTTCTTTATCTTTACAGACATCAATTCTTCGCCAGCAATGGCTTGTTGTCAAATAGCACTTGAGACAACATCCTTTCAGAGATTGTTACAGGTTCCTCTTAAAATCCTTCAAGCATAGCTGAAGCAGGAAAAGTTAAGCTTTCCTATAATGTGTATCATAGGTTCAGTAACCTTGGTGCGGGAGCTTTAAGCAGTCCCAGCGAGAGGTTTGCCTCTTTCCAGCACTTCTTCTCTACGTTTGGTGGAGTAGTCAAGAATTAGCCTGATGTGGGAGCATGCCAACCTCTGCCCCACAAGTCGGTGCCTAGGATAAACTCTACCACACCCACTCTTCTCTGAGTGGAGCCAGCAGGGCCAGATATGACTCTGTGAGCCCCTAGCATGATGGCTGCACACAGCATCACGTAAAGCCCTCTGCAACTCCAGAACATTTGTTGAAAAGACTATTTTTCCCTTTGAATGGTCTTGACCCTCCTGTCAAAAGTAAGCTGATCACAGATGTATGGATTTATTCCTGGACTGTCAACTGTATTCCACTGATATATGTCTATTCTCGTACTAGTACCACACTGTCTTGTTTACCATTACTTTGTAGTAAGGTTTGAAATCAGAAAGTGGAGTCTTCCTACTTTCCCCTTCTTTTTCAGGAATAATTAGCTATTCTGAGTCCCTTGCAATTCCATATGACTTTTAGAATCAGGTTGTCAATTTCTACAAAGATATCAGTTGAGATTCTGATAAGGACTTTATTGAATCTGTACATGAGTTTGGAGAGCACTGTCATCTTAACAATGTTGAGTTTTCTGATCTATGAACATACGACTTTTTCCCCATTTATTTAGGTCTTCTTTTGTTTCTTTCAACAACATTTTGTCATTTTCAGAATACAAGTTTTTACTTCCTTTGAAAAACTCATTCCTAAGTACTTTATATAATTTTTGATGCATTGTGAATGAAATTGTCTCCTGAATTCCATTTTCAGACTGGTCATTAAAAGTGCATAGAAATACAATTGACTGTTGTATATTGATCTCGTATCCTGCAACCTTGTTGAACTCATTTATTAGTTCTAGTTTTTTAATGGATTCCTTAGGATTTTCTACACACTAGATTATGTTATCTATAAGCAGAGACAGTTTTATTTCTTCCTTTCCCATCTGGATGTCTTTTTTTTCTTGCCTGAGTGCCCTGATTAGAGCCTCCAGTACTGTACATTTGAATAAAAATGGCAAGAATGGACATCCTTGCTTTTTTTTCCTGATTTTAGGGGGAAAGCATCCCATCTTCACCATTAAGTATGATGTTAGCTGCGGGTTTTTCACAGATGCCCTTTATTGGGTAAATAAAGTTCCTATATTCCTAGTTTGTCAAGTTTTTTTTGTCACAAGAGAGTGTTGGATTTTTGTCAAATGTTTGTCCTGTCTATTGAGATAATCATGCAACTTTTGTTCTTTATTCTGTTGATGTGGTGTATTACATTAATTGATTTTCAGATGTTAAACAATCCTTGCATTTCTGAGATAAATCTCACTTGGTCAAGACGTGTAATTCTCATTATATTTTGGATTTGGTTTGCTAGTATTTTGTTGAAGATTTTTGCATCCATATCCATAAGAGATATTGGTCTGTAATTTTCTTTTCTTTTAATGTCTTTGTCTGGTTTGGGCCGCATAAAATAATTTGGGAAATCTTCCCTCGTCTTCTATTTTCTTCAATAGTTTGTGAAGAATTGGTATTAATTCTTTTTTCAATGTTTGGTAGAATTCAGGGGTGAAGCCAATTGGGTGTTGGCTTTTCTTTGTAGGCAGTCTTGTTATTACTGATTCAATCTCTACTTGTTATAGAGCTATTCAGATTGTCTATTTCTCTTGAGTAAGTTTTGATAGTTTGCATCTTTCTAGGAATTTGTCCATTTTATCTAAGTCATCTAACCATTGGTGTACAGTTGTTCAGTCTTCTCTTATAATCCTTTTTATTTCTGCAAAGTGAGAAGTAATGCCCCTTCTTTCATTTCTGATTCTGGTAATGAGTCCTCTTTCACTTGGTCAAACCAGCTAAAGGTCTGTCAATTCTGTTGCTTTTCCCTAAGAACCAACATTTGGTTTCTTTTATTTTCTGTTTTTTCTCTAGTCTCTATTTCTGTTCCTCAATATTTCTGTTCTCCATTGTGCCTCTACTAACTCCTACTCTAATCTGTATTGTTTCCTTCCTAGGTTTAGTTTTGCTCTTTTTTTCCCTGTGTCATTAGGTGCAGATCCAGTTGTTGATTTGAGATTTTTCTTCTTTCTTAATACAGGTATTTGCAGCTATAAATTTCCCTCTGAGCACTGCTTTACCTGTCTTCATAACTTTTGGCATATTTTGTCTTCATTTTCATTTATATCAAGGTATTTTCTGATTTTTCTTTTGATTTCTTCTTGGACCCATTAGTTATTTAGGAGTTTGTTATTTAATTTCCACATAGTTTTGAGTGTCTCAAATTTCCCTTATTATTGATTTCTAATTTCATTCCATTGTGGTCAAAGAATACATTTTGTATTATTTCCATACTTTTAAATTTGTGGAAGTTTGTTTTATGGACTAACACATGGTCTAGCCTAGAGAATGTTCCATATACACTTGAGAAGAAAGTATACTCTGTTATTGTTGGAAAGTATAATCTGTTCTGTATATGACTATTATGCCTAAATGGTTTATGGTGTAGGTCAAATATTCTATTTCCTTGATCTTCTGTATAGTTGCTTTATCCATTATTGAAAGTTGGGCATAAACCTCCAACTTTTATTGTTGAATTACCTATTTCTCCCTTCATTTCTGTCAGTTTTTACTTTATGTACTTTAGGCTCTGTTATTAGGTAGATGGATATATATTTGTACTTATATCTTCCTGATGGATTAACCCTTTTATTGTTATAAAATGCCCTTCTTTGTCTCTAGTGTCTTTTGTTTTTTTAAATTTTTTAAATTGGAGTATAACTGTTTTACAATGCTGTGTTCATTTCTGCTATACAATGAAGTGAATCAGCTATATGTATACATATATACCCTCCCTATTAAACCTCTCTCCCACCCACCCCCATCCCACCCATCTATGTCATCACAGAGCACCAAGCTGAGCTTCCTGTGATTTATAGCAGGTTCCCACTAGCTATCTATTTTACGCATGGTAGTGTATTTATGTCAAATCTAATCTTCTAGTTCATCCCACCCTCCCCTTCCCCCACTGCGTCCACATGTCCGATCTCTACATCTGTGTCTCTATTCCTGCACTGGAACTAGGTTCATCTGTACCATTTTTCTGGATTCCACATGTATGCATTAATATACGATATTTGTTTTTCTCTTCCTGACTTACTTCACTCTGTATGACAGACTGTAGGTCCATCCACATCTCTACAAATGACCCAATTTCATTCCTTTTTAGGGCTGAGTAATATTCCATTGTATATAGGTACCACATCTTCTTTATCCATTCAACAGTCGTTGAACATTTAGGTTGTTTCCATTTCCTGGCTATTGCAAATAGTGCTTAAATGAACATTGTGGTACGTGTGTCCTTTTGAATTACAGTTTTCTCAGGGTATATGCCCAGTAGTGGGATTGCTGGGTCATATGGTAGTTCTCTTTGTAGTTTTTTAAGGAACCTCCATACTGTTCTCCATAGTGGCTGAACCAATTCACATTCCCACCAGCAGTGCAAGAGTGTTCCCTTTTCTCCACACCCTCTCCAGCATTTATTGTTTCTAATAGATTTTTTGATGATGGCCATTCTGACCAATGTGAGGTGATACCTCACTGTAGTTTAGATTTGCATTTCTCTAATAATTAGTGATGCTGAGCATCTTTTCATGTATTTGTTGGCCATCTGTAAGCCTTCTTTGGAGAAATGTCTATTTAGGTCTTCCACCCATTTTTTGATTTGGTTGTTTGTTTTTTTGGTGTTGAGCTGCATAAGCTGTTTGTATATTTTGGAAATTAATCCTTTGTCAGTTGCTTCATTTGCAAATATTTTCTCCCACTCTGAAGGTTGTCTTTTTGTCTTGTTTATGGTTTCCTTGGTTGTGCAAGAGCTTTTAAGTTTCATTAGGTCCCATTTGTTTGTTTTTTTCCATTACTCTAGGAGGTGGGTCAAAGAAGATCCTGCTGCAATTTATGTCAAAGAGTGTTCTGCCTATGTTTTCCTCTAAGAGTTTTATGGTGTCTAGCTTTACGTTTAGGTCACTAATCCATTTTGAGTTTATTCTTGTGTATGGTGTTATGGAGTGTTCTAATTTCATACTTTAACATGTAGCTGTCCAGTTTTCCCAGCACCATTTATTGAAGAGGCTCTCTTTTCTCCGTTTTATATTCTTGCCTCCTTTGTCATAGATTAGGTGTCTGTAGGTGTGTGGGTTTATCTCTGGGCTTTCTATCCTGTTCCATCGATCCATATTTCTGTTTTTGTGCCAGTACCATGCTCTCTTGATCACTGTACCTTTGTAATATCGTCTGAAGTCAGGGAGCCTGATTCCTCCAGCTCTGTTTTTCTTTCTCAAGATTGCTTTGGCTATTCAGGGTTCTTTGTGTTTCCATACAAATTGTAAGGTTTTTTCTCCTAATTCTGCAAAGAATGCCACTGGTAATTTGATAGGGATTGCATTGAATCTGTAGATTACTTTGGGTAGTATAGTCATTTTCACAATATTGATTCTTCCAATCCAAGAATATGGTATATTTCTCCATCTGTCTGTGTCACCTTTTATTTCTTTCATCAGTGTTTTATAGTTTTCTGAGTACAGGCCTTTTTCCTCCTTAGGAAGATTTATACCTATGTATTTTATTCTTTTTATTGCATTGGTAAATGGGATTGTTTCCTTAACTTCTCTTCCTGATCTTTCGTTGTTAGTGTATAGGAATGCAGGAGATTCCTGTGCATTAATTTTGTATCCTGTAACTTTACCAAATTGATTGATGAACTCTAGTAGTTTCCTGGTGGCATCTTTAGGATTTTCTATGTATAGTATCATGTCATCTGCAAACAGTGATGGTTTTATTTCTTCTTTTCCAATTTCTATTCCTTTTACTTCTTTTTCTTCTCTGATTGCCATGGCTAGGACTTCCAAAACTATGTTGAATAATAGTGGTGAGAGTGGACATCCTTGTCTTGTTCCTGATCTTAGAGGAAATGCTTTCAGTTTTTCACCATTGAGAATGATGTTTGCTGTGGGTTTGTCATATATGGCCTTTATTATGTTGAGGTAGATTCCCTCTATGCCCACTTTCTGAAGAGTTTTTATCATAAATCGGTGTTGAATTTTGTCAAAAGCTTTTTCTGCATCTATTGAGATGACCATGTTTTTTATTCTTTAATTTGTTAATATGGTGTATCACATTGATTGATTTGCATATATTGAAGAATCCTTGCATTCCTGGGATAAATCCCACTTGATCATTGTGTATGATCCTTTCAATGTGTTGTTGGATTCTGTTTGCTAGTGTTTTGTTGAGGATTTTTGTATCTATGTGATATTGGCCTGTAATTTTTGTGTGTGTGTGTGACATGTTTGTCTGGTTTTGGTATCAGGGTAATGGTGGCCTCGTAGAATGAGTTTGGGAGTGTTCCTCCCTCTGCTATATTTTGGAAGAGTTTGAGAAGGATAGGTGTTAGCTCTTCTCTAAATGTTTCATAGAATTCGCCTGTGAAGCCATCTGGTCCTGGACTTTCGTTTGTTGGAAGATTTTTAATTACAGTTTCAATTTCATTACTTGTGGTTGGTCTGTTTATATTTTCTAATGCTTCCTGGTTCAGTCTGGAAAGTTGTACCTTCCAAGAATTTGGCTATTTCTTCCATGCTGTCCATTTTATTGGCATATAGTTGCTTGCAGTAGTCCTTATGATCCTTTGCATTTCTGCAATGTCAGTTGTAATTTCTTCCTTTTCATTTCTAATTTTATTGATTTGTGTCCTCTTCCTTTTTTTAAAAAAAATAAATTTATTTATTTATTTACTTTTTGCTGCGTTGAGTCTTTGTTGCTGTGCACAGGCTTTCTCTAGTTGCAGCAAGCAGGGGCCACTCTTCACTGCAGTGCACGGGCTTCCCATTGCAGTGGCTTCTCTTGTTGCAGAGCATGGGCTCCTGATATGCGAAGCCCTGGTGTGTTGGGCTCAGTAGTTGTGGCATGTGGGCTCAGTAGTTGTGGCGCACAGGCTTATTTGCTCCACAGCATGTGGGATCTTCCCAGGCCAGGGCTCGAAACCGTGTGCCCCGCATTGGCAGGCAGATTCTTAACCACTGCACCACCAGGGAAGCCCCTCCTTTTTTTCTTGATGACACTGGCTAAAGGTTTATCAATTTTGTTTTATTCTCAAAGAACAAACTTTTAGTTTTATTCATCTTTGCTATTGTTTTCATTTCTATTTGACTTATTTCTGCTCTGATCTTTATGATTTCTTTCCTTCTACTGATTTTAGGTTTTGTTTGTTCTTCCTCTGTTTGCTTAGGTGTAAGGTTAGATTGTTTATTTGAGATTTTTATTGTTTCTTGAGGTGAGATTGAATTGCCATAAACTTCCCTCTTAAAGCTGCATTTTGCTGCATCCAGTAGGTTTTGGGTCACCACGTTTTTGTTGGCATTTGTTTCTATGTATTTTTAAAATCTCCTCTTTCCTCTTCGATTTCTTCAGTGATCTCTTGGTTATTTAGCAGTGCACTGTTTAGCCTCCATGTGTTTGTGGTTTTTACAGTTTTTTTCCTGTAATTGATTTCTAATCTCATAGCATGTGGTCAGAAAAGATGCTTGATACAATTTCAATTTTCTTAAATTTTCCGAGGCTTGATTTGTGACCCCAGGTGTTATCTATCCTGGCGAATGTTCCATGTGCACTTGAGAAGAAAGTGTATTTGGCCACTTTTGGGTGGAATGTCCTATAAATATCAATTAAATCTATCTGGCCTATTTAAAGCTTGTGTTTCCTTATTTATTTTCTGTCTGGATGCTCTGTCCATTGGTTTAAGTGGGGTGTTAAAGTCCCCCACTATTATTATGTTACTGTCAATTTCTCCTTTTATGGCTGTTAGCATTTGCCTTATCTATTGAGGTGCTCCTGTGTTGGGTGCATAAATATTTATAATTGTTATATCTTCTTCTTGGATTGATCTCTTGATCGTTATGTAGTGTCATTCCTTATCTCTTGTAACAGTCTTTATTTTAAAGTCTATTTTATCTGATATGAGTATTGCTACTCCAGCTTTCTTTTAATTTCCATTTGCATGGAATATATACTTCCATCCCCTCACTGTCAGTCTGTATGTATCCCTAGGTCTGAAGTGGGTCTCTTGTAGACAGCATATATACAGGTCTTATTTTTGTATCCATTCAGCCACTCTGTGTCTTTTGGCTGGAGCATTTAATACATTTACATTTAAGGTAATTATCAATATGCATGTTCCTATTACCATTTTCTTAATTGTTTTGGGTTTGTTTTTGTGGGTCTTTTTCTTCTCTTGTGTTTCTCGCCTATTGAAGTTCCTTTAGCAGTTGTTTTAAAGCTGGTTTGGTGGTGCTGAATTCTCTTGGCTTTTGCTTGTCTGTAAAGCTTTTGATTTCTCTGTCGAATCTGAATGAGATCCCTGAGTAATCTTTGTTATAGATTTTTCCCTTTCATCACTTTAAATATATCCTGCCACTCCCTTCTGGCTTGCAGAGTTTCTACTGAAAAATCAGCTGATTACCTTATGGGGATTCCCTTGTGTGTTATTTTTTGCTTTTCCCTTGCTGCTTTTAATATTTTTTCTTTGAATTTAATTTTTGTTCATTTGATTAATATGTGTCTCAGTGTGTTTCTTCTAGGGTTTATCATGTATGGGACTCTGCGCTTTCTGGATTGGGGTGGCTATTTTCCTTCCCATGTTAGGGAAGTTTTTGACTATAATCTTTTAAAATATCTTCTCAGACCCTTTCTTTTTCTTGTCTTCTTCTTCTGGGACCCCTGTAATTTGAATATTGGTGCATTTAGTGTTGTCCCAGAGGTCTCTGAGACTGTCTTCAATTCTTTTCATTCTTTTTTCTTTATTCTGCTCCTCAGCAGTTATTTCCACCATTCTATCTTCCATCTCACTTATTTGTTCTTCTGCCTCTGTTATTCTGCTATTGATTCCTTCTAGTGTATTTTTAATTTCAGTTATTGTGTTGTTCATCTCTGTTTGTTTGTTCTTTAGTTCTTCTAGGTCCTTGTTAAACATTTCTTGTATTTTCTCGATCTGTGCCTCCATTCTCTTTCTGAGATTTCAGATCATCTTTACTATCATTACTCTGAATTCTTTTTCAGGTAGGTTGCCTATTTTCTCTTCATTTATTTGGTCTTGTAGGTTTTTACCTTGCTCCTTCATCTGTAACATATTATTTTGTCATCTCATTTTTTTTGATGGGTGGGACTGTGTTCCTTTCTTACTGGGTATTTGGCCTGAGGCATCCAGCACTGGAGTTTGCAGGCAGTTGGGTAGAGCCAGGCCTTGGTGCTGGGATGAGGACCTCTGGGAGAGCTCACACTGATTAATATTCCCTGGGGTCTGAGGTTCTCTGTTAGTCCAGTGGTTCGGACTCAGTGCTCACACCACAGGAGCTCAGGCCCAACCCCTGGCCCATGAACCAAGATCCTGCAAGCCACGTGGCATGGCAAAAAAAATAAAAAAAGGAACAGAACAATAACAAGGAATAGAAAAATAAAATAAAACTAGAAAACTGACAGATATATTAGAAAAATAAAAATATAAATCAGAGAACAACTGGAAGGTAAAACAGAACCACAATAGCAAAAAAATAGTCCAGAAAAGTCCTTGGTTGTAGAGGGCAGGCCTTAAGCAGGGGAGGGGTTTAGGCAGGGCCAGGGTCTAGGCTCAGGACCCATGCGGCCAGATAAGGCACTGGGGGATCTGGGGGAAGGGCTTAGGCGGCCTTGGAGCACAGAGGATCAGGCCTGGGACCCCAGCAGGCTCCCCAGGGCCCAAGTGGGCAGGAGAAACACTAGCTGTGTTCCCCTCCAATCCTCTCAACCCCTGAGGGTCTCTCCCCATCCCCGTTGATACCCTCGTGGTCAGTGGGCCTCTCCAGGTGTGGGAACCTCTCCTCTCCCCCAGCCAGCCCTCAGGGGCACCAGTCCCATCCCACCTCCACTTCTCCTATCCCCTCGCTCACCCCCACATCCTACCCAGTTGCTTGGGGATTCCTCCCATCCTCTTGGGTGTCAAGGTCCCCCACCAGAGTCTGGTAGGTGCCCTAGTTGTGATGCAAACTCCATGTCCTCTTACTCCAACCCCTACTGTATTTTGTTTTAAAGTCTATTTTATCTGATATCAACAGAGCCACTCCAGCTTTCTTGTGGTTGCTGTTTACATGATATATCTTTTTTCCATCTTTTTACTTTCAAGTTATTTGTGTCTGAATCTAAAATGTGTCTCCTATAGACAACATATAGGTGGATCGTGCTTTTTATCCATCTGACACTCTGCCTTTTGATTGGATTGTTTAATTCATTTACATTTAGTGTTGTTATTGATATAGTTATATTTACATCTGCCATTTTACTTTTTATTTTCTATATTTTTGAGTACTTTTTAATGGTTGCTCTAGGGTTTAACATACACATCTTTTAAAATTTATTTTATTGAAGTATAGTTGATTTACAATGTTGTGTTAATTTCTACTGTACAGCAAAGTGGTTCAGTTATACATATGTATACACACAGTTATACATATGTATACACACAGTTATACATATGTATATACAGTTATACATATGTATACATCATATATATATTGAATATAGTTCCCTATATAGTAAGAACTTGTTGTTTATCATGTACATCTTAACTTATTAGAATCAACTTCAACTGTATATTAGCTTAATTCCAGCAACGTATAGAAATATTATTCCTATATAGCTCTATTCCCTTTCTCCCCTTTGTGGTATTACTGTTATACATATATTACATCTATTAATGTTACAAACCCAACAATACATTGTTAAAATTATTACTCTACCATCTGTCATTATTTTCCTAGCTATTACAGCTTTGCTCCCACCCACCTCCTTTGTGCTAGTATTAGCAGATATAGTCTAGATATATTACATTTCTATATGTTGTAGGCCAAACAATACATTAGATACATATTATTTTATACAATTGGTTTTTAAATCAGTTAAGAGAAAAAAGGGAAAAAATAGGAATTTATCTTTTATAATTACATAATTACCTTTGCTAGTGCTCTATTTTTGTTCATGTGTATTTGAATTACCATCTGGGGTCACTTGCTTTCAATCTGAAGAACTTAGGTATTTCTTGTAAGTTAGTTCTGCTAGCAACAAATTCTCTCAGAGTTTATCCAAGAAAGTCTATTCTGCCTTTGTTTTTGAAAGACAGCTTTGCTGGATATAGGACTCTTGGTTGAGAGGCTTTTTATTTATTTCTTTCAGTACTTTTAATATTATCCCACCACCTCTGGCCTCCACAGCTTCTGCAGGGAAGTCAGCTGTTAATCTTTCTGGGGTTCCCTTGTAAGTTATATATAATTTTTCTCTTGCTGCTTTCAAGATTTTCTCCTTGTCTTTTGCTTTCAGCATATTTAAGATGATGTGTCTGTTTGTGGGTCTCTCCATTTATCCTACTTAGAATTTTTTGTGCTTCCTAGATATGTAAATTTTTATTTCTCAGTAAGTTTTGGAAGTTTTCAACTATTATTTCTTTGAATTTTTTTTCTTCTCTCTCTTCTCTTTCTGCTACTCCCATTATACATATGTTGGTGCAGTTAATGGTGCTCCTCCATTTGCTCCTGGCTGGGAAAGGAGGTCTCTGCCTGGTACCCCACTCCAGGAAATCCTTCCACCTAATGATAATGGTGCTGGGGGACTGTTCCTTATTACTCTGAGGCTGTGTTCATTTTTTTTCATTCTTTTTTTCATTGTGTTCTTCAGTTTGCATAATCTGTATCAATCTCTTCAATTGGCAGGTTTTTCTTCCTGCCAATTCAAACCTACTGTTGAGACCCTCTAGTGAATTTTTTATTTTAGTTACTGTACTCTTCAATTCTAGAACTTCCATTTTCAAAAAATAATTACTATCTATCTATTGATGTTCTCTATTTGCTGCAACTTGTATTAAAAAACAAAATTCAACTGAGTAAAACTGAAGATCTAGTTGCCTTTATTCAATAATTCATGAATCGGATAGCATCCCATGTAGCAAGTAGAAATGTGCTCTGAGAAGCTGCACAAATTGGAAAGTTTTTATAGGTAGAAAGAGGGTATGACAAATAAGTAAAAGAATAGATTGTTTCAGGCAAGGTTACATTCCCTTAGGGAAAGGCAGGGATCTTAGGGAGTTTACCTCACTAATACTAACCAGGAAATTCCAGACTGATTGGTTTAAAATCCACTCCTGGGAGAGGCTGAAACTGCAGTTAGGTCAGGTATTATGTCTTACTGGGGCTTAACACAAGTGTCTCCATTTGGGGCTTTTTTTTTTTTTTTTAACAATTCTCCTTTGATCTCTCCCTGAGATATGTAATCAAAATTTAAGGCAGTAGCACCACTCTCAATTTACCACTCTATGGTTCTCACAACTTTCATTGATCCTTGATTTTTGCTTTTTGGGTTTTTTTTTGTTTTTTTTTTTTCCTGAACATCTGTGGTATTCACAGGTCACGACTTCAGGTTCACATTTTTTAAGTAGGTCACTTCCTCCATTTCTTTTTCAGTGTTCCAATCTGAGGGAGGTCATTTCTTGGTGGTTAGTGACTACAAACATGCATTTAAAGCTTTTGAGAGGACACAACACACCAGAGAGGTTATTATGATTATTATAAGTAGGATAATTCTCAACATTCATAAAGCATTTGGAGCTATGGTCCCCATGACCCAAACCAACCAAAATCAAATAAGTCAAAAAAAGACCCCATTGGACTTCCCTGGTGGCACAGTTGAGAGTCCGCCTGCTGATGCAGGGACACGGGTTCATGCCTTGGTCCGGGAAGATCCCACATGCTGCGGAACGGCTGGGCCCGTAAGCCATGGCCTCTGAGCCTGTGCATCCGGAGCCTGTGCTCCGCAACGGGAGAGGCCACAACAGTGAGAGGCCCACGTACCGCAAAAAAAAAAAAAAAAAAAAAAGACCCCATTGAAGGGTCTTTTTAAGCCAAATGGCTTGTTCAGTGATTTATGTGACTGAGCTTCAGCTTCCCCAGAAGTGTCAATTCAGGTGCAGCAGGTGGTGTAGGCCACAGCACAGACATCTCCTTGCTCAGCTTAAAGATAATCCAACTTTGGTTAGAGAGTGTAAGGATCTTTGCCGGGCAGCCAGTATCTTAGCAATTGAATCTGCAGTGTCTCCAAGAATTAGGAATGGTTTCTAATCATACTCTCATTTGTGTTTACTTCCACATAAGGGGTTAGTCAGGTTTTTAGCACAAATGGGAAGAGAATCTTCTAGTCTGAAATAAAAAGTTGTTCTAAATTCCAGAGGTTACTCCCTTCAGCAGTGGTCTGGGAGGTATGGGTGATGGCATTATCTTTCCAGGCCAATGCCAGAGTAAAGGAAAGAAAGGGAAGAAGAGAAGTATTAAGTCTTGATTCAGCATCTTGGGTGGAAGCAGATTTCATTGATGCTGGCATATTTTACAATAGAGATAACCTGAATTTGACTAGTAAGCCCAGGTAGAATAAAAGTTGTTTATCTGCATTATAGTCAATGTTGATAACTCTAAAAACATGTCTGTTTTAATTAAGCCAACGAACTTAAACTAGCTTTAATACTGAATGTTTTCTCGGACCACATGAACCTGAAAAGCATTTGGGTTAGTTTATATTTCTGAGAGTTTTTAGAATAACCAACCCATAATTTATATAAGTTCTTGTTTGTTTTTAAAGCAACTGAATAGAGCTCTTTTACAAATTAATTTTAGTAATATCATCCAGAGGTAGGAAATAACACACGTCAACCACACATGTATATAGAAACAGGAACATATTATACAAATGCAAACAGAGACCTCATAGCTTCGTTTTAAAATTTTAGTTACACAAGACAGGTATGATGATGTGAAAATCACTATTTATAAAAAAACAGTTGGAATAAGTTAAGTTCTTCTGTTCAAATAGCTAAAGCTTTTTCTCCTAATATTTATGGAGAAGACACATGATTTTTCATTTGTCTAAATTCAAATGACCTTTCCCCCTTTCGTTCTCCTGATTAGAATTACCTCTCTGAAGATTGTGCTTTAAAGAAATGGCCTAGATAAGAGTTAATATTTACAGCTCAAAGGCACAGGAAAAGAATGCAGTTTCCTCCAAGGACTTTGGTTTCCTAAGGCCAATATTGAAAAGCTTTTTGAGATGAATAAGGGAGGTTTGAGGATTGGTTAACAAGGATTGGTGGTTTCTGGAAGCACACCTCTGATCCTGGAAAGACTAGACTTGTAAAACAAGGACAGCTGTTTTTAATTTCTCATAGAATTGTATTGCTGCCTAAATGATATCAAAGGACTGTCAGACCCATCCACCTATGTTGGAATATTTTTCTTCCTCTCTTGGTACAATTAGCTTAGGGGAGAAGGCTTTAAGAAAAGTACTAACAGGCTGGGAACGTCGGCTTCCAATCTGGCCAAATTTCTGATCATAGAGTTATTAAATCCTTTCAAATATCTTGTCAGGCTTCAGCTGGAACAAAGAGTAAACATTTCTGGCCGTACTGAATTGGATTTAGGAGGTGTTCTTAAAGAGGGTGCAGAAGATATTATCCTCACAAGATCTTAGAGCCACTCCCAAAGATAGCCAAAAGGAAGACTTAGATAATGACCAACAGTTGTCCCTGGGAGAGAAAGAATCAATAACCAGTGTGTCTGGATTTGGACAGGAGGGGACATGAAATTTTACTTTCCTCTCTCAACTGGTCACTACAGACAGGGATTACCAGGATGAGCACTCAAATAAAAGAGGATAGAGGGGAGCAATAGAAATTACATCAGTCTTGGAAATTCCCTGGGGTCCAGTGGTTAGGACTCTGTTCTCTCACTGCTGAGGGCCTGGGTTCGCTCCCTGGTCAGGGAACTAAGATCCCACAAGCTTTGCAATGCGGTCCAAAAGAAAAAAAAAAAAAGACAGACAGAAAGAAATGATATCAGTCTTACTGTTTTTATCTTGTTTTGTTTTTAGGTACCTCTTGTGTCTTTAATTTTTAATTAGCATTTTTCAATAAATATTTTAATGAAGCTACTTCGTAATTTTGAAGGCTTTTGGAGGCTTCTGCAAACCAATTAAAATAGGTTATCCTGTTCTGTTTGTTTGATATGGGAACCCTTACTTTTTTTTATAGGCCATTAGGATTATATTTTATGATTTTTTAAACAGATATTAATGTGAGAGATATTGACAACTAGAATCCATGGCTAAAAGGGAAGTATATAGGGCTTCCCTGGTGGCACAGTGGTTGACAGTCCGCCTGCCGACTCAGGGGACACAGGTTTGTGCCCCGGTCCGGGAAGATCCCACATGCCGCGGAGCGGCTGGGCCCGTGAGCCATGGCCGCTGAGCCTGCACGTCCGGAGCCTGTGGTCCGCAACGGGAGAGGCCACAACAGTGAGAGGCCGCAACAGTGAGAGGCCCGGCATACCGCAAAAAAAAAAAGGAAGTATATAAAGTGTTAGAATAATAGTCACATGGAAATCATATAGTATACTTTCTTAAATTGAAAAAAAGAAGTGAAAGACAAATCAAAGATGCAAGAGTTAAATTATATAATTGATATAAAATAATCTGTTGTATTTTCTATCCTACACTTGATTATTTTTGTATGACTTTTATAGATGCAGTCCTTCTAATAGTTTATAGTTGACTCTCACAGAATTTCTATGGGATGGAACTAATCATATTCCTTGCTACCTTCTCACTCCTTCCTTTGCAACCTATATTTAATATTCCATGGATATACAATTATATGTATTTTTATTTTTTAGTTTTCCATTATGGTTTATTACAGGATATTGAATACCCTGTGCTGTACAGTAGAACCTTGTTGTTTATCTGTTTTATATATAGTAGTTTGTATCTCCTAATCCCAAACTCCTAATTTATCCCTCCCCCACCCCTTTTACCCTTTGGTAACTGTAAGTTTGTTTTCTATCTGTCTGTGAGTCTGTTTCTGTTTTATAAATAAGTTCATTTGTGTCATATTTTAGATTCCACATATAAGTGATATACAGTATGTGCCTTTTACTTTCTGACTTACATCATTTAGTGTGATAATCTCTAGATCCATCCATGTTGCTGCAAATGGCATTATTTCATTCTTTTTCATGGCTGAGTAGTGGTCCACATACACAATGGAATACTTCCCATGGTGCAGGGGCTGAGGGGGGGTGGCGGCTAAATCTCACTGCACCAAATTGTGTCCCCCGACACTCCCTGAACTTCGGGTAGTAAGTGTTAATTTCAGCTGCCATCACCACTGTGGTCTTAAGAAATATGGATCCCTTTTGCATACCAGAACTCAGTGAAGACACTCTACTCTTCCCTGCAGTACAGCTGAAACCAGGATAGCTGGTTCAAATAAGACTCTACAGAAAACTTAAAAGAGAAATGCACTCAGAAGAAGCATGGCACATGGCTGGCTGACACAGGCTAGATCTGCCCAGGCTGCTGCTACCTAGAGGCACTCACCACTTGGGATCATACAACACCTTCTCAAAGTCCTGACTCCAGAGAGCAGGGGTGCTCCCTTCTGCCTAGCTGGCCTCCTGCTCAGTTTCAGGTCCCTACTCATTCTTCCACAGGCCCTCCCCGGGCACCTAGCCTGCAGCAGATGCTCTGCACACACTGGGGGTACAGTGGTGGTACAGAGCTGCTGCCCACACAGTGCATGGTCTACGGGAGGCAGCCAACAGATAACCAAGCCACTGACAGATGGCAGTAAGTGCTGGAAAGGAATAACTGAAGTCTCACTGAGGAGGCAACATTTACTGAGATCTGAAGTTTGGGGAGCCAATGCCTTGAAAAACAAAGAGAACATTCCAGGTAAAAAGAACAGTAAGTGCAAAGGCCCTGAGACAGGAAGGAGAGACAGCAAGACAGCCACCGTGGCTGGAGTGGAAAGACCAAGGGAAAGGGAGCGCTGACAGGAGGTGGAGAACAGGGCGGCCAACACACAGGGTCTTGCAGGTCTTGCTAACTGCGAGAGAAGCTTCTGAAGGGTTTGAATCAGTAGCAGGACATGGTATGATTTATATTTTAATTTAGAGCTCCCTCTCTGGCTGCTCTGTGGAACAAGTCAAGAGACTGAAGCTGTCTTCCAAACACAGTATGGTAGTGGTGCAGTAAAGTGAAAGAAATGGACACCGTGGACACTTATTTTGGAGGGAGAACCCACAGACTTGCTGATGGATTGGGAGGGTGTCTCCTGATCTGTGACTCATCCCCCAACAGCAATTCTTCCTACTCCCAAGGGCTAGGTTCACAGGCTTCAACAGGACAACCGGACGAGAACACAGACGGTGACTCTCCTTGCTGAAAGCCTGCACTCAGGAGCGAGGGGGTGTCGGAGGACAGCTGTTCTTCCCTCCCAAGGACAGCGAAGAATGGAGGCATGGGTGGGAAGTGTGCATACCAGGTATGGAATGGTCAGGAAGGATCCCCAGAGGAGTAAGCTGAGGGGGGGCCTTCAAGGTGCAGATTTGGCTGAGTCACCGTGCAATGCCCATCAACTGAACCTCCAACACACTAGTATTGCCTTATGCTTGTACAGAGCTTTGTACTTTGTACATAAACGCTGGCATGCCATTGTCCCAGCCCCCTGAGTTGTTATGAGGAGATAGCACAGGGCCTGCAAGGAGAGGAGATGATACTGAGGCAGGGTCCCTTATGATGCAGAGCTAGGAGCACACATGGCTTAGGGAAGGAGACGGGCTACAGGAACTGGACCCCAAATGGAGGGAAGAGGAGAGAATGACCACTGTTCCAGCATCCATCCTACACCAGCTGGTGTGCTGGGGCGTGGCAAGGACCTCTCATTTCATCCTCACCATCGTTAATACAACGAGCTGCCTAGGGCTTGGAGGAGTGGTGATGCTGGGGATGGGGGCGATCAGCAGCCCTGCTTAGCCCTCGTCAGTCCTTACTGGGACTTCCTCTCACACTGCTCACTGATTATCGCGCTTGTTTGGAGCAGTGGCGGTACCTCACCCTCCCTCTAGGCACACTCCAAGAACCTACAGAATGCTCACGGGCGTCTGGGAGCGTCGGAGGAAAAGGCAACTCTCGTCCCTAATCCCTGCCCCCTCCCCCACATCGACAACAAAATGTGAAAAACCCTAGAATCCTTGGAGCTACGTCAAGGCTCCCATTTTCGATCGTGCCTGTCACTGGATTTTCCCAGACACTTCCTAAAATCATTTGGCGTGGACCGTGCCTCGACTTTTGATGGCTTCTTAATCAGAAGTATGCAGAGCACCGCCGGCATACTCCTGCTGGCCGGCTGTCCCGAGGGTCGCGGGCGCCGAGTGTTCCCAGCGCACAGCCCCCGAGGCAGGCCCGGGGAGGAGGGGCGCGTCCCGACCAAGCGCGCTCCCCGACACGGCTCGCAGGGCTGAGCGTGACCTCCCGCCTACACTCCTGCCCCAGACGGGCAAGGACGCGCAGTCTGAGCTGGGTCCTAGAAGGAAAAAGTGAGCGCCCGCCGGTTCTACTCACTGTCGTGCCTGCGGGGTGCCGGCCGCCTCCCTCCGAGGATGCGCCCGTCCTAACATACGCGCGCCAAGGCCGGCAGCAGGGCGCGGCCCTGCGGGCACCGATAGCTGCCCAGGGCCCCGCGCGCCGCGCCTGCCGCCACCGCCCCAGGTCTGCGTGCGCGCGTGCGTGAGCGCGTGCCGACCGGGCCCGCGACCCACACCGGGGTCGGCGCCGCGGCACAGCGCCCGCGGGGCGGCCGGGAGCCGGCGGCGAGCGGAGGCGCCGCGT
>NW_021703772.1:110330205-110405175 GCF_005190385.1 Monodon monoceros | reverse complement strand
GGAGGCGCCGCGTCCTGCCCGGTGGGCGCCTGGCCTTGCCCGAGGCCCGCGCGCACCGCGCCCGCTGAGGGTCCCCGCCGCCGCAGCCACAGAGCCCGAGCGGTTGGCGGCGGCCGGGAGCCTCCTTAGCGGAGCCCCATGATGTCAGCTGGCCCGGAGCGGCGGCCGTGCGGCGGCGGGGATGGGGCCGAGGACGCCGCGCGGCCGTCTGCACGCCCCTCGCCCGGTCCGGGCGCCGGCTCGCTGGCCCCGTCGCCCGGCAGCCCCGCCGCCGCCGCGGCCCAGCCGCCCGCGAACCTGTGGCTGGAGCTCGGGCCCGCCTGCTCGAGGGCGCAGCAATGTCCAAGCGAGTCGAGCGGGCAGACGAGCGGGGACCTCGGCACCAGCAGCAGCAGCGGCGGCGGCAGTAGCGCCGGGCTGTCCCCGGGCTCCGACTCGGACAGCAGTGGCGTGGTGTGCGGCGGCCGCGGCGGCAGCGGGGGCATGCGCGGCGCCCTGTCCCGCTCCTGGAGCCTGGAGAGCCTGCGCTCGGCCACCGCCGGTAAGGGCGCCGCCGTCGCCCCGCGCGCCGCCGCTTCCTGCGTCTGTCCGTCTCGAGCGCCTTCTCTCCATCCCTCTCGAGACGGTCTCTCCTCCTGTCCTTTCCTCCTGCACTTTTTCTGTTGCTTGTTTCCATCTTTTGGTTCCTGGCTTCCTATTGCTTTGCTCTTCCGATTCCTTCTCTCTTTCCGGGTTTTCTTCCGATTTCCCACCACCCCCGTCCCGTTTTCACCCACTTCTACCTGTTACAGCCGAGCCCTAGTCGGCCCCCTCCCCCCTTGTAGCCGGGCACGTCCTCAACTGGGAAACTGAGTGTTTACGGTGAGAACAGAATGTGGTCCCTTGATGCGCCGTTTCCCTTCCCCAGACTGTTCTTGACCGATGGCACAGGTCTGGCTTTCCGAACTGCAGCTCCTTGAGTTCTGTAAATCAGAGGAGAAAGGAGAGGGCTCACTAGCCAAGGGTGGACCTGATTCAGTGTGTTTGGTCCTGACTCTAGGACTGAGGCTCCCTGAAAGAGGAGGGGCTCTAGAGGTCCCTTCAGAGGGACCCTCTGAAACAGTGCGGTTTCCGTGAGATGGGATTGCTCTGATGTCCCCTGGCACTGTGTGCCCCCCCCTTAGTGCTCCCTTTCTGCCCCAGGGACCGAATTCTGGGTGCAAATTGATAAGAAGACTTTGACCCTAAATATTAATTAGCAAGGAAGCCCAGAGTCGTGACCCTTGATTAGTTGCTAAACTGCAATCTTTATATTTTACTTCTTGGAAACCTTCAGGTTATTTTTGAGCCCCTGTAATGAGAGCTGTAAAGGAAGACAGGTGCTGCCTGGGAATCAGGGAGGTAGTTCACCCATTATGCTTCTGGTTGGGGGTGGGGATGCTGCCTGTGAAAGCCGTAGAGCCCCAGGTAGGCAGTGGAGATGAGGGTCTGCACGTGCCCGGGTCAGAGCAGCAAAGCCAGAGAGGAGCAGGAGGACCATGCAGGCAGCAGGGTTGTCTTGTCGCATTCCGTCCGCTGTAGTTGTCCTGTCCGCGCCCGCACCTCTCCAGGATGGAGCACAGGCCAGGCTGAGGAGGACCAGAGGTCGGCTCTGTGGGTGTAAGAGTACCAGGAATGGCAGATAAAGGGTTTGGACTCTGCTCTAAAGTCCATGGGTTTGGAAAAGGAAAGTGAAGGATGCCCAGACCCCTGCATTGAGCACTCCATGACCCTCATTTGTCCTGTCTCAAAACAAACACATGAAACTCAGAAGAGTTGAGTAACCCAGCTGTTGGTGTATCCTCCAACTAAAAGTTTTTCAGAATTCTGCCACTCTGACTCCCTCCCATCCCAGTTCCCTTGAAACTTGCCTTTCCCTCCTCTCTGGGGTGCTTAAATAGCCCCTAATTCGAGAAAAACAAACTAGATAATAGCGATGGGGGACTTCAAGCAAACTGGCAAAGGAACCTTCCTTCTCTTTGCCTAAATGACTTGCCTTCCACTTCTAGAGTTGGAGGGCATACCTGCTCCACGTCAGCACTGGCAAACCGGTTCAAAGAGGCTGCGGGAGGTGGCCCTGGTGCCTCCCTGGACTCCCTTGTCATTTCTTCCTTCTGCCCCAGGGCAGGGGTAAGCCAGATGGATATGGCAGAGGCCTGGGTTTATTAGACACCCCTGCGATCCAGGGACTCTCCAGAGCAGACTGGGGGGACTGAGGCAGCGTGGATGAGTTTGAGAGATAGCAGCTGTATGTGCATGAACGTGTGGGGCGGGTGTGTATGTGGGTGGGGTGGGGGTGAGGGCAGGCAAGGTGAAAGCTAAGGCCCAGAAGGCTTCTCCTTGAGGGGCTCAGAGCTGCCCTTGCAGTGGCAGGGCAGGGTTTAAAGCAATATGATGTTGGAAGAGTTGACATGAGAACCCTCAGACCTCGACTTTCTGCCTTTTTCTGGGAGGCTCTCCATGGGTAGTGTGGTATGAGGGTATGAAGGTATGAAAGGGTACATGAACCCTGTACCCTTGAGGTATGAAAGGGTACATGAACCCTGTACCCTTGAGGTATGAAGGGGTACATGAACCCTGTACCCTTGAGGTATGAAGGGGTACATGAACCCTGTACAGCTGTGTGAGTGCATGGAGCCATCTCTCAACTGAATTCCTGGAGAGAATTAAGTCCTGATGTCCTGAGGCCCCCATTATATGTAATGAGTGAATCCTCTTCTCTTCTTCTGGAATGGTACTAGCTATTTGCCAGCCTTGGGAGGAACTGAGAAAATAAGCATTCAAATAATTTTCTTTGGATTTGTGGTTCAGTTGAGGAAGTCTTGTTGGAAAGGCTGCCATAGAGGAGGACTTGATAGGAAGAAGAAAGGGAAGGTACATTTGTCGAGCATCTTCTATATATGCCAGGTGTGAGGCTCCATGTTACTTCATTAACCACATAAAAATCTACTGCTATACTACAATCCAGGTATGAAAACAGGCTCAGAGAGATGCAGTAACTTACCCAAGGTTGCCCAGCTGGGTCATGTCTGACTAGAGCTTCAGGCCTGAATTGGTGTGACTTAAAGGGGGGGCTCTTTGCTGTGTTTAGACTGGAAGCTGGGCCAGGCCCTGTAGGGAAAGGCAGCATACTGGGGGGATTCACACATTGAAGTAATGTCTTAGCTACTTGCATGGTCACTGTTGTCTTTATTCAACAGACAGGGCTTTTATTCTGGGCCCCAGGTACCCCATTTTCAAAATGAGGACATGGAAATCTAAGGTCTGACCTCTTTTCTAATCAACTCTAGAATTCCACGATCCTAGTCAGGGCTGTTGAATTAAGGTGGGTTCCCACTAGTGAGTTGGCATTTATTTCATATTGTATTTCCATTTGACTGGTCTGTGGCTCTAAGACAAAACATATGTGTGTTGAATTGAGCTGTGTTTGCCTCTGAAGGAAGATTAAGAATTACCAGTAAAAGATCCTTAGCAAAACTTAATTATTGTTGTTGTGATTTTTGTGATGCCGAAGTGTATTGCTAAACATTTTAAAAGCTGTCAGCAAGAGCCAGAAAGGTTAGTACTTGAGGCTGGAATTACAGCTAACCTGCCGGGCAGAACATTAGTCAGGAAATCCAGCAGAGAACTATAAGTAGACCCTCCTTGTTTCCAAAGACTTTTTGTTTGTTTGTTTATTTATTTTTGGTTGCTTTGGGTCTTCGTTGCTGCACGCAGGCTTTCTCTAGTTGCGGCGAGTGGCAGCTGCTCTTCGTTGCGGTACACGGGCTTCTCATTGCGGTGGCTTCTCTTGTCGCGGAGCACGGGCTCTAGGCGCGCGGGCTTCAGTAGTTGTGGCGTACGGGCTTAGTTGCTCCACAGCATGTGGGATCTTCCCAGACCAGGGATCGAACCCGTGTCCCCTGCATTGGCAGGCAGATCCTTAACCACTGCGCCACCAGGGAAGTCCCCCAAAGACCTTTTGAATTTTAAATATCCAGTCTTGGCATTTTCCACTGAAATGTCACTTACCCTGGTTTGGAGAAGGCTTTCCTTAAAGGCAGATTCTGAAAATAAAATGTAGTTGACAGAGTGGAATTTCCATAGCCCTTTCTTCTGCCCAGTGTTCTCTTCTCCCCCTCAGCGCCTGTAGCCTCCGTAGCCCTCAGCTATGCTATCACGCCACTGTTACTTGGCTAAGGCTTTTAAAATTCCTATTCTGGATGTGTTGTCTCACAGGCTTAATTCTCAATTCACGCTTCTGGGGTTGACGGTTCTCACTACCCGTGCTGACAGTTCTCACTACCTGACAGTTCTCACTACCTGGTCAGTGTCATATGATTTCTTGGGAGAGAACCCATGCTACATCCACATTCCTCTGCAAGCCCTGGAGGCATTTTTCTGGCTCAGAAGGGAATCAGACTCATGAGAAGGCTGTGCCTCTCTTGCAATCAGACATTTATTTAACACATCGGGTTCCAGGCACTAGAGATGGCAAACAAATTGTACAAGGTTATTGCCCTTAAAGGAATCACAGCACAGAGAGAGACAGGCAGCATCAATTCATTATGATAAGTGCTGTGATAGAAGTAAACTCAATGGGATGATGTTCCAGAACCACTCTCAGTAGATAATTCTCTAGAAGGATTCACAGAGCTCAGAAAAGTGGTGACACTTGTAGTTCCAATATATTACAGTGAAAGGATTCAAATTAAAATCTAGGCAAAAGGTGCATAGGACAGAGTCCAGGGGAAAGCAGGCACAAGCTTCCAGGTGTCCCCTTTCATGGAATCCCATGGACCATACTTAATTCTCCCAGCAACATGGCGAGAACAGGTAGGAAGTATTGCCAACCAGGGAAGTTCACCCAAGCCTTGAGGTCGAGGGTTTTTATTGGCGGTCAGTTACTTGGGCATGCAGCATCCACAACTGACCTTAGTTACTTAGTCTCCAGTCTCTACAGAGGCCACTAATATAGTGTAGCTCAAGGGGCCCAGCATAAATCATATTATTAGCATAAACTATCTGTCATGTCCCGAGGCCCCAGGTATGCAAAGACACTGTTAGTGGGCAGGATATTTTAAGGACTTAAAGTCTGTCTCCCAGGAGCCAGTCCTTTCTTCCAAATAGGCAAGGCTTGAACATCTTTGTCTTTACTGCACAGATAAGGAAGCTCAGAAGAGGGGTGCCAGGCCCAGCCTGTCATGGGGGGCAGGGACAGGAGGAAGTGGTTCAGAGAAACACATCAGGAGGAGGTGTTGCCTGAGCCTTAATGCCTGCAAGTTTGTTGTGATGAGGTGTAGAAAGAGCTTTGGGAAGAGAGGGCTAACATAAACAAATGCTGAAAACTGTATGAAGAAAGGGAACCTGTGCTGACTGAGCATCTGTGCTAGGCACCATGCCGGGTGCTTTAAATATGCAGGAATTGCATATACTATGGAATGAGAAGCATAGGAAGAGATGAGTCTGCAGACAGGAAGACCAGACTGTGGCTGCATGCTAGAAAATGTAGACTAACAATTTTTGGAGCCATGGAAAGGTTTCAGGCAGAAGGTTGATGTGGCCAAATTGCTTATATACTTTTTTTCCTTCTTTCTTTATTTTTCTTAAAGTTATACACAGTAAAAATTACTCTCTTTGGTGTATAGTTCTAAGAGTTTTGACAAATTTAAACAGCTGTGTAACCACCACCATAATCAAAATATAGAAGTTTCATCGCTCCAAAAAATTAAAGCTGCCCCTTTGTAGTCAACCCTTTCCCCCACCTCCAGTCCCTGACTAGTCTATTCTCCATCCAAATGGATTCGCCTATTCCAGAATGTCATATAAATGGAATTATATCATGTTGTCTTTTTAGTCTGGCTTCTTTCACCTTACGTAAATGCATTGGAGGTTCATTATGTTTTTGCATATATCAATAGTTGGTTTTCTCCCTTTAATTGCTGGGTAGTGTTCCACGGGATAGATGTTCCACAGTTTGCTTATTAGTTCACTAACTGACATTTGAGTTGTTTCCAGTTTTTGTCTATTACAAATAAAACTTCTGTGAACATTAGTGTATGAGTCTTTGTATGGACATGAGTTTTGTTTCTCTTTGGTAAGTACCTAGGAGTGAATTGTTGGGTCATTTGGTAAATGAACGTTTACCTTTATAAGAAACTACCAAACTTTTTTCCAAAGTAGCTGCATTCTCGCCATCAAAGTATGCTGGTTGCCATTGCTCTGTATCCTCATCTGTGCTTAGTATTGCCAATTTTTTAAGCCATTCTATTAGGTGTATAATATCTCATTTGGTTTTAATTTGTAGTTGCCTAATGACTGTTGATGTTGAACATCTTTCATATACTTATTTGCCATATTTATATCTTCTTTGGTGAAGTGCCTGAATCTTTTGCCCAGTTTTTATTGGGTTATTTTCTTATTATTGGGTTTTGAGAGTTCTTTATACTGTATTCTGAGTAGAAGTACTTTGTCAGATATATGATTTGCAAACATTGTTTCCAGTCTCTGGCTTGTATTTTAATTCTCTAATAGTGTCTTTTGCAAAGCAAAAATTTGTAATTTCAGTGGAAGCTAATTTATAGTTTTTCTTTTATAGATCATACTTTTAGTGTTATAGTCAAAAAATCTTTACCGAACCTGAGGACACAAAGAGTTTCTCCTGTGTTTTCTTTAGGAAGGTTTTATAGTTTTACATTTTATACTTAGATCTTTGATCCATTTTGAGTTAATTTTTATAAGGTTTGAGATGAGGGTGAAAGTTCTTTTTTTACATTTGCATTTTCAAATGTTGTAGCACCATTTAGTTAAAAGACTTCTTTCTCCACTGAATTGCCTTTGTACCTTTGCCAAAACCAGCTATCTATGTTTGTTTCTGGACTCCCTGTTCTTTTCCACTGATCTAAGGGTCTGTCCTTTTATGCATACCACATGGTCTTGATTATTGTAGCTTTATAGTATGCCTTAAAATCAGGTGTGTGAATCATCTAATTCCGTTCTTCTTTTTCAATATTGCTTTAGTTATTCTATTTTTTTTTGCCTTTCCTTGTACATTTTAGAATCAGATTGTCAATATCTACAAAATATCCTCCTGCAGTTTTGATGTGGATTGTGTTGACTCTATAGATCAATTTGGGGAGAATTGAAATCTTGACAATATGGGGTCTTCCAGTTTATGAACATTGTACATCTGTGGCTAGGAAGCCAAGCCAAGAATTCCCCACTAGATCTCACCAGCAGCACCTGTAGATTTGGGTGAATTCCTGCCTTCTAAATATTTCCAAAACATCTTAAAGCTCCTGAGCCTGCCAGAAGGTGACTTTCCTTACTGACCTGTAAGGCTGGGAACCCAATTAGCCTGACATCAGGCCACTTTTTCCAAGAGGGCTTTGTGAACATTGGCTCCAGGAAGTCAACCTGAGCTCCTTACAAGTGTCTGGTTATTTTTATTTATTTTTTTTTTTGCAGTATGCGGGCCTCTCACTGTTGTGGCCTCTCCTGTTGCAGAGCACAGGCTCCGGACGCGCAGGCTCAGCGGCCATGGCTCACGGGCCCAGCCGCTCCGCGGCATGTGGGATCTTCCCGGACCGGGGCACGAACCCGTGTTCCCTGCATCGGCAGGCGGACTCTCAACCACTGCGCCACCAGGGAAGCCCTGTCTGGTTATATTTGACTAAACTAGTATCATTCCCAAATATGACATTCCAGGCAAGGGTTTGGTTGCGTAGCCAATGTTCCAACTATTCCTCTTCTGAACAGGGAGGACAGATTCTCACTGCACCTATGCAAATAATTATATTACTTTGAAAATAAGAATACTTAGTAAGAGTTTTTTAAATTCTGGAGCGGTCTGATAGGGAGAAAAAGATATTATTTACAGATGTTTCATTTAACTTTACAAAGTGTAGTCTACTAAATGGCAATTTATGAGTTAAAGATAATGTAAGAACAAAAGGGGGTTCTTGTATATCCAAGAAATAGAACATTAAAATGAAAGATCTGATGAGAATTCATAATAAGGATAATGTAATGGATGAGGAAATTTGGTTGTTTCTGCAGTATACAAAACAAGATAATGAAGTCAATCAAAAAAAATTTAGACAGGGCTTCCCTGGTGGCGCAGTGGTTGAGAGTCCGCCTGCCGATGCAGGGGACACGGGTTCGTGCCCCGGTCCGGGAGGATCCCACATGCCGCGGAGCGGCTGCGCCCATGAACCATGGCCGCTGAGCCTGCGCGTCCGGAGCCTGTGCTCCGCAACAGGAGAGGCCACAGCAGTGAGAGGCCTGCGTACCAAAAAAAAAAAAAAAAAAATTTAGACATCATAATTATAAACATAATGATTAACCCTGTTCTCAAAGAAGGCCGTTAACGTTACATCTAACTTGTTAAAATGGATGAACATTTTCAGGGGAATCTGTATGGAGGATGCATCTTTACAGAGGAAAAAATCTTCAGATATAACATATAATAATTCTGACAAAGTTATATTATGAATATGCCAAGTACACAGTTAGAATATATCAAATATATAGAGAGAGTCAATAAGTCTGGAGCAGACCTGTATATTAATAAACATCTGTCGATTAATAAAATCCCATAAGTAAGTGATATGAATCCCTTACAAGATGCTAGATTTAAAGAAGTACAGTTGCAACCAAGTTAACATTTTAAAAATACAGTTGACCTTTGAACAATGTCAGGGTTAATCCACATACAGCTTATAGTCAGCCCTCTGTATCCGTGGTTCCTCTGCATCTGCAGATTCAACCATCCATGGACCATGTAGTAGGTAGGACCATGTAGTCCTGTAGTATTTACTACTGAAAAAAATCCATGTATAAGTGGACCTGCACATTTCAAATCCGTGTTGTTCAACTATAAATGAAATTATGACTGATAACACTATACTGTTGTTGTATGATATCAGGAAAAGTGGCACCAGGATTCCAATGAATAGAAACACATCATGGACAGCAAGGACATTGGCAATTCTCTAGGGACTTTCCATACAGTATACAGTGTCTGAAATATTTATATTATTAGTATTTTACCCATTAAAAATTTTTTTTAATATTTATTTATTTGGTTGCACCAGGTCGTAGTTGTGGCTAGCTGGATCCTTAGTTGTGGCATGCAAACTCTTAGTTGTGGCATGTATGTGGGATCTAGTTCCCTGACCAGGGATCGAATCCAGGCCCCCTGCATTGGGAGCTGCGCCACCAGGGAAGTCCCTACCCATTCAAATTTAACCTAGGGAAAGCTATGCAACTCTTCTGACTTGACAACTCTTCCCATTTGACTCATCAGTATCAAATATACCTAAATATATCTAGCACTTGTCTTTCTTACAAGGTGAGAGAACAAATGCTTTATGATTTGCCAGGGGCCCTCTGGGAAATCACAAAGACAGTTATAGGTACAAAAAGTCATCATTTAGGATTTAATTTTGGAAAGGCAAAATATCAAAAATTGTCAGAAGATTTGAACACTGATTAAGATAGGATTGTGGGTTACTGAGAACAATACTTGGCTAACTAATAAAATATTTCTAAAGTAAACATGATTGTAAAGAACCTTAGCTCTTTCCTAACTAAGAAACTTTCATTTTATTAAATAATTGAGGGCATAACAAAGTCAGCAAAGCACAAGGAATGATTTTGATAATACACAGAATCTCTACTATGTAAGCAGATTACACAGAAAGCAATGAATAACCTTTTACAACCTCTTATTAAGAGCAAACCAGGGCTTCTCTGGTGGCTCAGTGGTTAAGAATCCTCCTGCCAATGCAGGGGACACAGGTTCGAGCCCTGGTCCAGGAAGATCCCACATGCTGCGAAGCAATGAAGCCCATGCACCACAACTACTGAGCCTGCACTCTAGAGCCCTCAAACCACAACTACTGAGCCCATGTGCCACAACTGCTGTGGCGCCTACAGCCCGTGCTCCACAATGGGAGAAGCCACCACAATGAGAGGCCCGCGCACAACAACGAAGAGTAGCCCCCACTCGCCGCAATTAGAGAAAGCCCACACACAGCAACGAAGACCCAACGCAGCCAAAACTAAATTAAAAAAAAAAAAAAAAAAAAGAGCAGACCTATAGGAAATTCCCTGGCAGTCCAGTGGTTAGGAGTCCGTGCTTCCACTGCGGGGGCCCCGGGTTCGATCCCTGGTCAGAGAACCAAGATCGTGCAGGCCAAAAAAACAAGAAAAGAGCAGACCAGTAATCTAAGAAAATTTTGTCATTTTAACAGACAGAAAATCAAATTCTTTTTTTATCGGTATAGTATTTGATACTAAAGTTCCTTTTGAAAATCTTATTTAAAAACCCATCAACTCTTAGCTTTGACCATGACGTAGAATTCCCTTACAACTTTCTGTATCTGTATACATCCCTTATAGCACAGCTTCTTGAAGTGAAAAAATAAACATAATGATTAACAGAACCAACTATATACAGTCTGTCTGTAGCATATAAAATAAAAAGCAAGAGTACATAAACTTGTTATATTTAGTAATCAATGATACAGTATTGTATTTTATTGAAATGATCTAGATACCTATTGAATATCTATCAGTTAAGTTACTTAAAGCTCTTAGAAATTATCTTCAAGCTGACATACTTCCTATTGAAAGTTTGTAGGGATAATGATTCAGTTTGGTTAAATACAAATGTACATTTTTTTATAATCTTAAACATTTAGTATAAGTAATGCTACCTTATACAATCAGTAAGCCCATGTAAGTTTAGGAAGACAAATTTGGGGGGAGTTTCCCAAATATCTTTTATTGATTTCCAGTTTAATTCAGTTTGGTCAGAGAGCATATTTGGTATGATGTAGTTCCTTTAAAAAATTTCAAGCTTCATTTTATGGCTCAAAATATGGTCTATCTTGGTAAATGTTGGGTGCAAATTTCGCTTTGAAAGGTCATTTTTGTTCAGAGAACAAGTAGAGTCCATCAAGAATAGAGCTGAGCTGGAGAGTGCTGTGCTGCCAGGTGTTGGCAAAATTGATTAGACACCAAAATGAGAGTGTCTCACAGCCAAGCCTTTAATCGCTCACTGCAGTAGTGTAATCACATGTGTCAGAATGGCTATTATCTAAAAGGCAACGAGTAACAAGTGTTGGTGAAAATGTAGAGAAAAATGGACCCTCATTGATGGGAACGTAAATTGGTGCAGCTGCTATGAAAAACAGTATGGAGGTTCCTCAAAAAATGAAAAATAGGGCTTCCCTGGTGGCGCAGTGGTTGAGAGTCCGCCTGCCGATGCAGGGGACACGGGTTCGTGCCCCGGTCCGGGAGGATCCCACATGCCGCGGAGCGGCTGGGCCCATGAACCGTGGCCGCTGAGCCTGCGCGTCCGGAGCCTGTGCTCCACAACGGGAGAGACCACGACAGTGAGAGGCCCGCGTACCGCAAAAAAAAAAAAAAAGAAAAAGAAAAATAGAACTTCCATATGATCCAGCAGTTTCACTTCTGGGAAGCAACCCAAGTGTCTGTCCAGAGATGAATGGATAAAAACGATATGGTATCTATATACACAATGGAACATTACTCAGCCATAAAAAGATGAAGTATTTCCATTTGTCATAGCATGAATGGATCAAGAGGGTACTATGCTAAATGAAGTAAGTCAGACAGAGAAAGACAAATGCCATATGATCTTATATGTGGAATCTAAAAAACAAACAAAACAAAATGAAAACAGACTCAAACAGTTGGTTGCCAGAGGAGAAGGAGGGGTGGATATAGCTAAAGGGGATTAAGAGGTACAAATCTCTAGTTATAAAATTTTAAAAGTCATGGGGATGCAATATATAGCATAAGGAATATGATCAATAATATTGTAATAACTTTGTATGGGGACAGATGGTTACTAGATTTATCATGGTGATCATTTCATAATGTACACAAATGTCAATAAAGTGTATTTTGGCCTAAAAAAAAAAAAGAGGAGAAAGCTATGGCTCCCACAATGTTCCCTTTTCCCGCATATTTGCGCAGATGGGGAGAATGTCTCACTGCGGAGAGAGCCCAGAACAAAAGGCTCCTGCCGTTTTATGGATGGGGCACCAGGGGTAGGTAGCAGGGAAAGGTTAGGGAGTACTGGGTGGGAGTGGAGAAAAGTGTCTTCAAGGTTTCCCCCCACCTCCATAAGGCATCTCAACAGAAGCACCTGAGTAAGTTCTTGGCTGAAGGCTCCAGATAAAGAGGTCTCCAAATAGAGGCACCTGGGCTAGGGATGCAGCCAGAGTCCTACTGTAGCCACCATCCCCCTCAGAGACCGCAGTGTGCTGTCCGTGTACCAGGTCTGCTCTGGAGCGGGCAACTTTCCCTGGTGAAAGTCTTTGTAATTGCCTTTAGTCAGACCTGAAAGATCACCGTAGGTTTTTGGCCAGGAGCTGGACTCTTTTGTGGTTATCTAAGCAAGATATGATGGTGGCCATGAAGTAAAACACCAATAGTGGGGCAAGACTTGAAAGTAAACTTCAAAAGGTGTTGCATAGGAGGTGTTGCCCAAACTCGGTAGTAGATTGGTGTCATAGGTTGGGTTTCCTGGGAAACAGCCTCAGACAGAATTTAGAGCACAGGATGTTTATTAATTAAAGAGTGTCTTTGGGGATCAACATCCAGGAAAGGAGAGGAACGAGGCAGTCGTGGGCAAAGGGAGAGATCCAGCTATATGATGCAGATCCAGTAACAGCCATGGCCAACTTCCCAGTCACTCAGGAGCTAGAATGGCCCTTCACAGTTGTGTCAACTTGGGCTGAGATGGCTAGGCCTTTATCCTTCCACATCAATTGATTGGGGACCACTCCAGGAAGGGGCAGGGCCTTGGGGATGATGGCTCTCTGAAGTTGCAACAGTCTCTCAGGGCGCTATCACTGAAGGCTACTTGTCATCAGTTTCCAGCATTGGGGCAACTGCTCATAGAGAGCAAAAGAGGTACCTGTAACTCCCAGGCATTTGACTTGGGTACCCAGGGTGGGTGGAGATGCTCTCTCTGAGGTAAGTAGTCCAGGACCAATAGGTTGTAGGAAGATGCTGAGTTAAGTTCTGGACATGTTGACAACTTGGGAATCAAGAAACAGGATCAGGTCCCATTTTTCCGAGTGTACAAGAACTAACTGTGTCAATCATGTTTTCATTTTCTGTATTACCTAATGCTTTTATATTTGGGAGACTTGCTAACACTAAAGAGAATGCCCCTCCCAGGGCTAGCTAATTCCTAGAGCCCATGCTCTTCAAGTGCAAGCTAGCCAATCCAGCGCCCACACCTCCACCTCCTTTATCGGGCTGTCTCCCTCAGTGCCACTATGCCCTGTCCTAATGTCTCCAGGGTCAGGGGCCAGATGACTTGGCCAGCCTCTACACCCCGGAACCCCAGCAGTGATTCAGACTGGCCAATCCTGCCTGCTTACCCCGCCTTGCCTTGCCTTTCCCATTGAAACCACAGTCAAGGCTCTGGCCCATCTTTCCCCACTCCCTGCACCTCCTGACTAAGCCTGGTACTTCCACATTGGCCCTGCATGACATGCCAAGCTTCATATTTCTAGGGAACCATGAGTATAAACTTCTTCCTTCATGACAGTCATTTCTGTGTCTGCATGTCTTACTTACCTGATTAAAACAAATTCTGGGTACATTTTAAAACACTAATTTAGGTGATCTAGGCTTCCAGACCTGTCATCTAGGCATCTCTCTACCCACCCTCTGCTGTCAGTAGTAGAAAGAACACTGCTGAGAGGATGCAGATGAAGAAGAGAAAGAAGAAATGCCATTTTAATTAAGAATTGTTCTATTTAATTCTCAGAACAGTTCTATTTTATAAATAAGATAAATGGGAGTTCACAGAGTTTACTAAGTGGTGATCACATCACACAGCTGATTGATTAGGTAGCTTAGAATTGACCTCTGGTCTATCAGGTTACCATGTTTCTTCCATTCCATCTGCAACTGATCTGAGATGCTTATTTGGTCTCTGTTGAGCAGTGAGGAAATTGCTGCATGGGGAGGTTGTCCAAGGCAATTACTATGAAGGTGAAACTAGAAACACACATCCCAGAGTGTGACCTAGAGCAGGGCTCCCCAGCCCCCAGGCCATGGACCAGTACCGGTCCGCGGCCTGTTAGGAACCGGGCCGCACAGCAGGAGGTGAGTGGCGGGTGAGCGAGCGAAGCTTCATCTGTATTTACAGCCACTCCCCATTGCTCGCATTACCACCTGAACCATCCCACCTCCCATCCGTGGAAAAATTGTCTTCCGCGAAACTGGTTGCTGGTGCCAAAAAGGTTGGAGACTGCTAGCCTAGAGCACTAGTCGTCAGCGATGTTTAGTGGAAAAGGGGATCCATGATCAGATAAGTTTGGAGAAGGCAGGTTAAACATCTCAGAGCCTATAATTTTCTTCTCTGCATTGTACCACTTTCAAAGTTCATTTGACTCTAGAATTTGTGTGTGCGTGTGTGTGTGCACATATATACCTGAGGGGCACACTTGGGAGATGTTGACCTCATGCTTCCGTTTCCTACTAGCCCCTGCACCGTGGGATGCCACAAGCCTCCCCTGGGCTCCAAGTTCAGTGCCAGGGATGGTTAGAGAGTCAGGTTGATTTTGGATGCACGCAGCAGTGAGCAGTAGCTTACAGTAAGCAGTGACTGGAAGCAAGAACTTAGTTCCCTGACTGGGGATCGAACCCAGGTTACCTGAATGGAAACCAGGATCTTAACCACTAGACCACGGGGCCAGAGGATAGAAGCTAAGTCCCCAGTCCTTTGCCTATCTTGAGAGGAAGAATCTGACAAGGAGACAGAAGTTACAGAAGAAAGTAAAAGTGTTTATTAGAAAAGCAGACTACATGCAGAAAGACGCATGGGCGAACTCAGCAAGAGAGTCACAAGAGGCGCACCTTTGGGAAGTTTAAATCCTTTATAAGGGGGCAGTCTTCTGGGTCTTTGTCTTCTTCTTGGCCAATTGTATTGTTTTGACCCCACGGCAAATTTGTCTCATGACCCTCCCCTGGGTGCACACGCACCCCTCAGCCAAAATGGATTTCATCACAAAGGCATGGGGGAGGAAGACAGCAAGACTTACTATGGTCTGGCTTCCCCTGCCTTTTTGACCCTGGGAAGCCTTTTGTGCATGGGTAGTGTCTCCCTTGCCACGAGGATGGGAAATGTATGACCTCTTAATCTTTTAACAGGGTTTAGCCCCTCTCTGTCCCTGCCATAGAAGTGTCCAGTGTCCAGTTATCTACCCTATTCCTGTTATTTCTTCTTATATTGAAGTGCAGATCTCAAAATGTAGACAGGAGTCTGGTCATAAATATGTAGCACATGTTTGTCTCTTGCCTCAGGAAATGTAAACAGAGAGCTGGTAGTGAGCCCATCTTTTTCTCACCCCAGGAAGTGTGAACAGGAGGCCAGTTGTAAATGTCTAGCCTGGAGCCCATCTATCTCCTGCCTCAAAGTTAGAAGTTATATAGGAGCCTTCTGAATTATACTCACTAAAATCAGCCAATAATAGTGCCAGCAAATAATTCATTTTGAGGGGAGGAGGCAGATGAAGGCAGATGTGGAAACACTCCAGAAAGTTTCAGGAAATAATCTAGACAACTCTCTGAACCCAGTCGTCTTAACTGAGAACCTGAGTTGTGTAAGATACACTGAAGAAAGAAAAGGTGGGACCTGTAGACTGGAGGCAAGTGATGTAAATTGAGAGATACGAGCTTAAGCAAAAGAAGAGACGTTTTTTGACCCACCTCCTAGAGAAATGGAAATAAAAACAAAAATAAACAAATGGGGCCTAATGAAACTTCAAAGCTTTTGCACAGCAAAGGAAACCATAAACAAGACAAAAAGACAGCCCTCAGAATGGGAAAAAATATTTGCAAATGAAGCAACTGACAAAGGATTCATCTCCAAAATTTATGAGCGGCTCATGCAGCTCAATAACAAAAAAACAAACAACCCAATCCAGAAATGGGCAGAAGACCTACAGAGACATTTCTCCAAAGGAGATATACAGATTGCCAACAAACACATGAAGGTATGCTCAACGTCACTAATCATTAGAGAAATGCAAATCAAAACTACAATGAGATATCATCTCACACCGGTCATAATGGCCATCATCAAAAAATCTAGAAACAATAAATGCTGGAGAGGGTGTGGAGAAAAGGGAACACTCTTGCACTGCTGGTGGGAATGTGAATTGGTACAGCCACTATGGAGAACAGTATGGAGGTTCCTTAAAAAACTAAAAATAGAACTACCATATGACCCAGCAATCCCACTACTGGGCATATACCCTGAGAAAACCATAATTCAAAAAGAGTCATGTACCACAATGTTCATTGCAGCTCTATTTACAATAGACCAGAGGTGGAAACAACCTAAGTGTCCATCATCGGATGAATGGATAAAGAAGATGTGGCACATATATACAATGGAATATTACTCAGCCATATAAAGAAACGAAATTGAGCTATTTGTAATGAGGTGGATAGACCTAGAGTCTGTCATACAGAGTGAAGTAAGTCAGAAAGAGAAAGACAAATACCGTATGCTAATACATATATATGGAATTTAAGAAAAAAAAATGTCATGAAGAACCTTGGGGTAAGACAGGAATAAAGACACAGACCTAGTAGAGAATGGACTAGAGGATATGGGGAGGGGGAAGGGTAAGCTGTGACAAAGCGAGAGAGAAGCATGGACATGTATACACTACCAAATGTAAGGTAGATGGCTAGTGGGAAGCAGCCGCATAGCACAGGGAGATCAGCTTGGTGGTTTGTGACCACCTGGAGGGGTGGGATAGGGAGGGTGGGAGGGAGGGAGACGCAAGAGGGAAGAGATATGGGAACATGTGTATATTTATGGCTGATACGCTTTGTTATGGAGCAGAAACTAACACACCATTGTAAAGCAATTATACTCCAATAAAGATGTAAAAAATAAAAAAGAAACGTGAGGTAAGAAAGCCAACATGCAGCCTGGCCCAGGGAGAGCCTGGGGATCAGGCAGCAGTGGGGTCTGGGAGGGGGCTCATCACTGCTCTCCTCTGTGCCAGCTTCCCTCTCTGTCTGCTGTGGACAGCCCTGTCTTCGTGGGAAGCCAGAACAACCATAATTGCCTCTGTGAGCTGGGCAGACAGGCGTTCCAAAAGGTACCTACTGCAAGGCAGTTTCTAGTCTTGTTAAAAAGATGCTATTTATACACAGGAAGCGGTGAAGACACTGATTGCTAGAAAGCACAGCTCAGACACGACTGCTAAGATGGTCGAAGAGGGAAAGGCTCCTTGAAGGCTGGCGAGGTTGGCTCTGAGGGGTCTGAGCTGCAATGGTGTGAAAGTGCAGCTGTTCTGTGCTCAGGCGTCAGAAGGGCTGGCATGAACTGCAGGACAAAGCTCGGGACCGCCGCCCCCCACCAGCAATAGGGCGAGACTCGTTTGGGGCCCAGCAAAACAAACGAGTTCTCCTTAGGGACTTGCTCCATTTCATCAGTGCCTCTGCTTCATGTTCTGGCTGCAACCATGTCCCCAAGAAAACAGATTGTAAAGGGGCTAGGTGGGAGAGACAGGGGAAATTTGGGAAAAATCATCGGCAGGAGGTGCTTAATAAGTGCTTGTGTGCACCTGTTCTCTCTACCTCTCCTGCTTCGGGCAGTTCAGTGGGCTCTGAGCAGGCTCCTTTGCTTCCCTCCCCCAGCACCATCAGCACGGATGGAGCAGGGGAGGCTGGGAAGGGCACTTCCGGCCCTGAACAAGCAGCAGGGAGAAGGAGACTCTTTCAGCGTGTTATCACCCATCTCAGCCACCCAGCAAGCAGACCTCTCTGTACTTCCTGCATGTCTTCCATCTGATGTATCTGCCATGGTTCCAGCAGCCCCACAACCTGTGACAAGAGCGCAGCCCTCCCTGCCTGGCCGGACGGCAAAGGGCTGGGCCGTCCCAGGCACTAAGCCTGCCTTGGGCTGCTGGTGCTGGCCCGTGCCCGGCCCTGCCGCAGCCCAGAGGAGAGTCTGTGAGCTGTGCTGCACCGTCCTGGCCCCAGACTCACCTGGCTGGGAGCACAGGGAGACGGCTCTGGGAAGTCGGAAGTCAGAAGGTCCCAGAAGGGGCCCCTCAAAGCACCCAGGTGACGGTAGGTCTCCTTCCACCGTGGAATGACCTCCACGTTTTGACGCTGCTTCTCGGTGGGGTCCTGGTCAGAGCCTGCAGACCCTCAGCAGTGGGCATTATGAGCTGTGTCAGGGCCACGTTGGCTGTGGCAGCTTGTGACTATAGTGAAAGATGTGGATTAACATTCGAAGCATCAAGTCTGATCTTCTAATTTACTTTGAAAGAAATCGCCTGTGGGAAGTACTAGAGAGCTGAGAAGGACACTGGGCTTGGGAGTTTGGATCCCAGCTGTGCCTCTTACTGTGACGAGCTGACAAGTGACCTGATTCTCTACCCTCAGGCTTCTTCTCTGTAAAATCAGAACCATAACATGATTCCGAGGGTTTTCATGAGGATTAAAGGAAGTAATGTGTGCAAATTTCCTAATTTACTGCCTAAAACAGAGGGAGTAAATGCTCAATAAATTTATGGAATAAATGGCTGAACTTTGGGTAGAAAAACAAGTCAGATAAGTCCTCTGTGGACGAGTAGGTCAATCTGTGCCCCAGTGAGTTCCCAGGCAGGCTGTCCAGCCACTGGCAACAGACTCAACCAGGAGAGACCAGAGTCAAGCGAGGCTTCTCCCACTCCAAGCCCTGAAGGCCGTCCCAGGGGCCCCGAAGGAGCCTGCCTCAGGCTGGAGACTTCCTGTTGGCCTTGGAGGCCAGAACTCCCAGTTCAGGCTACATCCAAGTGGGCAGTGATCCATCCCTGGAAGCATCTCAGGCAGGAAATTAGGATCACCTATGAAATTGTGATACGTGGGCACAGAGAATTGAAATTGGATCTGGGGTTTAGGAGATTTTAAGAATTAACTTTTATTGATTTTTATTATTACGAAAGTAATGTATGATCATTATACAAATTTTAGGAAAAAGTCACGTGAAATCTCCCAACCCAGAAACCATTGCTATTAACATTAGGGTATATATTTGGCCGATCTTTATTCTGTGTATAAACTTGTCATTAACGAAATGGAGCTCATAGAGTATGTTTTGTTTCATGATCTGTTTCCCCCCTACACACACACACTTAATAATATGTTGTGGGCTTCTCCAGAAGTCATTAAATATTCCTCAACAGTATTATTTTCATGGCTACATTTTATGGACATATGGTATTTTTAGTTAATATACTATTGTTGAACATTTAGGTTGTTGTTTACAAGTTTTTAGTATTTTAAACAACACTTTACTGGGTATCTTTATATTCTTTCATCATTATTTTCTTAAGATAAACTTCTAGAAATGGATTTGCTGAGTTAAAATGTATGTAAAATTTGAAGGTTTCTTATAAGTTTGAATTAGATTTCGATTGTGGTTTTACTCACCATTTGGTGCGAATACCTAAAACAGGACTATCCTATATAATTTCAATAATATATTAGACCTGGTATGTTCGTGTTAGGAAAATATGCTGTATCATAAATAGCAGTGAGCATCATTGTGATTAAAAAAAACTGAGAAGAATAAGTATAAAGGAATAGGACAAAATTGCTCATAATCTCTCTTCCCAATTAGATCAATTCTTAACATTTTTAGTATTTTTCCTTCCAGGTTTTTTTTTTTTTTTAACATCTTCATTGGGGTATAATTGCTTTACAGTGGTGTGTTAGTTTCTGCTTTATAACAAAGTGAATCAGCTATACATATCCTTCCAGGTTTTTTTTTGTGTGCGTTTAAACACAGCTGATATCATTTCTGTAGCCTTTATCTGGTACTTGTGCTGGTGTGGTTTGTATGTGGGGAAATGTGCTAGACTTGTCTCCATCAGCGTTTTGATGCCTGGACTCATGTTCTGTCCTCCTTGTGTCCTGACACCACATAGCACTGTCATGAGCACCAAGCAGATGCTTTATACAGACCTTCTCTGAAAGGACTGGAGAGTCCAGAAAAGCAAAGGTAAAATCAGTTAGTGGCCATATGGTGGGGAATTATCGCCATGTTGTTAAGACTCTGCAGGGGCTGGGGACAGCTCTGCATTTCCAGGATTAACTCAGAAGCAGCATAAGCAGATCCCTTTGTACCTCTGTCCGCAAACAAACAGCGTGCACAGTGACTCATTTCCCCTGCACACTCTCCCACCACCTTTACCTGGGGCTTCCTAACCTCTGCCGTGTGTTGGGATCCAGTCAGATTTGCAGCTTTGGAGTCTAGAGATGTTTAAGACTTAGGTTTTGAGATAAGCTTTCAGAGTTTGACAGATTCAGAAAAAAAATTTTTATGTATAAAATGAATTGATATCATACAGACCCATCTCAGCCTTCTTCAGGTGGGAGAACTGCTAATTCTGCTGAGAGGAATGCTCTAAATAGCCAAGGATTCAACAGTAACCCCTTTTTGCTTTAACATTTTTGCGTTTTCAGCCTAAACTCTTTGAGTCCATTTCTCCTCCTTATTTAGTTGAATCTAGAGATGCTGATTTAATTCTTTTCTTTGCTTATTAAATATCAGCAGATACTGAAGAAGGTTTTCTAATGGAGTAGACTTAGCGTGGGCTTCAAAGTCAGACCCGTTTGAGATCAAGTCCTGGCTCCAGCCCTTGTGAACTGTTTGGCTTAGGCCCAGTATCTAATCTGGAGCCTGAATTTTCTTATCTCTAAAACAAGACTAATGACACTTCATTAATTGAAATACTGAATCTAAAGTTCCCAACAGTATTTGGCACATAGTAGATGCTTAATCAGTGTTTAGCTTTCCTTCTGCTTTCCCTAAGGACCATCATCAATGGTCATGATCTAAGACTGAGGTCATCATCCCAGATATCACTAACTGTGACCTCGAGCTGTGGGTAGGAAAAAACATAGGAAATTAATCCACATAAATCATTATCCCTGGATATTAACTGGTTATGTTTTTGAACAAATTCTTAATAGCAAGTTAGTTTTATTATCTTTTTTTTTCTTCTAATGAAAATTGACTATATCTGAAATTTAGGCTTCTTTTTGCTTAGCTCAATTCTGCTTCTTTTTTTCTTTAATCTCTGTGGCTCAGAGGAGAGTATGTTTTATAAGCAGTTTAAAGAGATGTGTAAAACATTTGTGGGTAGAAGTGTTTTGGGTGTTGGTTAAAAAAAATTGGAAAAAAATCACCAATCTGACATTTTACAGAGCAAGATTCCATGATTTCTTTGTTAAAATAAAGATTTAATTTCTCATTAGTTTCTGGATGAGTTTACAGCTTTAGGAGCTACAATTCAACTGGCAATTTGTAGATTGGTAAAGATAAAATTACAACTTCCAATTCTGCAAGATGATGAGCTAACTCGAGAAACTTCTGCTATAAACCCTTCAATATGCTAGATAAAATACAACAAAAATTAACTGCACAGCTCAACTGTTAGGAATGAAAGAGAAGTCCCAGGTGTCAACAGTAGGAGGCTCTGAAGACAAGAGTTGATAGTCACATCCCCTGACACGGCAGCTAACGGGGAGAAGCGGCGCGTTTAATGGGAAAACATAGCAGCTAGAGTTGCTATTCATCCACTTGGGAACAGAAGATCAGGCCTTGGGCTGATGTGAGGCTGGGGAAAAAAAAAACAAAAAACAAAACTTATGCAAAACTGAGACACTCTAAGAGGTATATGTCAGTGGAAGAGTGGGTTTTTTATTCTATTCAACTCTTGCTATCTCTGTTTAGGTTCTGGGTCGGAAAAATATCCTCTCCTTGAGAATTTGAAATCTTGGGCCTGGACTTTACATGGATATAGAGTCCAAATTTACATCAATTCATGCAGCCTGAGACCCTACAAATTGGGAGATCACCTAAAAATTAGTCCCTGTTTAGTGATAACCCAGGGCATTTGAGAAACATTCATATATTTAATAGGTGTCCAAATAGGAGAAAATAGAATAAGAGAAGTATTTAAAAGATGCATAGCTACAAATTTTCCAAAATTGATTAAAGATATGAATCTTTAATTCAGTAATGACAACAGAACACTCATCATAGTGAAACTACAGAACTCTAAAGACAGTAGGAGATACTAAAAGCAACCAGAGAGAGAGAGAGAGAGGCCAGATTAACCACCGTGGAACCAGATTAGATGGAAAGCCTACTTAGTAGTGGAAGCCAGGAGAATAATAACTTCAATAATAACTTCAGAACATGTCAAAGTGCTAAGAATTCTTTACCTAAATAAAGTATCATTCAAGAGTAAGGTTAAAATAAAGACATTAAGGCCCTTCCTCTTTTCTAATACAAGATTAAGACAATATACTTTCCTCCAAGCAGATTAAGCTGCATTCTAGAGATTTTTATGTTACTTTAATTATTTTTCAGTTCAAAATATTTTCTAATTTCTGTTGAAATTTCTTCATTGGCCTGTGTGTTATTCAGAAGTATATTGTTAATTTCTAAATATATATGGATTTTTTTTATCCTTAGTTTCTGATTTATTTGCATTGACAGAGAAAAAGTCTGCATAATTTCAACCATTTGAAATTTATTGAAACTTGGTTGATTTTCACAGCATTTTCAGTATCTCATATGTACTTGCAAAGAATGTGTATTCTGTCTTTATTGGATGCAGGATGTGTCATTTAAGTCTTCTTGTTGTATTTGTCTGCTTCCTTTGTCAGTTGCAAAGTATGCCTAAATCTTCCACTAGGATTTTAAATTTTTCTATTTTCTTTGTATATTTAGAGGCTATGTTATTAGGAGTGTACAAATTTAGATTTGGATATCTTCCTTAAACATTATCTTTTTGACATTATTAAATGTTCCTCTTTTTCTCTAATAATGTATTTTGCCTTATTGTCTACCTTGATATAAATACAGCTGCATTAGCTTTCTTTTGGTTAGTGTTTGCATGACGTTATCATTCATTTACTTTTAACCTTTCTATGACTTTACATGTATCTCTTATAAATAGCAAGTGAGTGGATTTTTAAAAATCCAGTATGACGATCTCTGGTTTTTAATTGGAATATTTAGTTCAATGTAACTAGTGATATATTTGGTTTTAGATCTACCATCTTAATAAATATGCTTCATTTGTCCCATCTATTTCGAGTTGCTTTTCACTTCTTTTCTTGCCTTTTTTGGATTAACTATTTTTTATTTTTCCTTTTTCTAATCTTCTGTTAGCTTGAAAGTTATAAACTTTATTATTTTTTAGTGCTTATCCTAGAGATTATAACATACATCCCTCTTATAAAAATCTAATAAATAAATTAGTACTTTTGACATCTTCATAAACAATACAAGGACCCTAGAATACTCCTCTCCTGACTTATAGGCCATTGTTGTCATAAACTTTAATTTTCCCTTTTACTTTAATTTTATATTTTTCTCTATATATTTTTAACTCAACAAGACATCACTGTTTTGTAGAGTCAGTGTTTGTTTATAATTTCCCATATATTTACATTTTCATTGCTCCCCATTTCTTCCTGAACCTCCGGTTTCCTACCTAGGATCCTTTTCCTTCTGCCAGAATAAACATGCTCAGTATTTTCTTTAAAGTTTTGAATATATCTGCTTGAGATTCTTCCAGTTTTTCTTTGCCAGAAAATGCCTTCCTTTTACTATAATTCCTTCATTTTCTGAGTATAGAAATTGACGCTTTAAAGATATCATTACATTGTGTTCTAGTTCTCATTGTTTTGGTTGAAAATCAGCTGTTGATCTAATATCTGCACGTTACAGTTTTGGTTTTTCTTTTAATTTTTGGCTGTGCTGTGCGGCTGGTGGGATCTTAGTTCCAACCAAAGATCGAACCCAGGCTCATGGCAGTGAAAGTGCCAAGTCCTAACCACTGGACCACCAGGGAATTCCCTAATTTCTGCACATTTAAAGTCAATATATCTCCTCTCTGGCTCCTTATAAGATTTTCTCTTTGCCTTTGATTTTCAGCAGTGTTACTGATATGCCCAGATGCAGTTTGTTGTTGTTGCTGTTTTTTTTTTCACTTACTCAGCTTAGAGTTCCTAGAGCTTCTTGAACTTGTGGCTTGATATCTGTCACCTATTTTGGAACATTCTCAGACATTCTTTTCAAATATTGATTGCTTCTAGCACATTCTCTCTCTCATAACCTGGAACTGCAATTACATTTGGACTTGCTCAATGAGAAGTAAATTTACAGTGTCTGTTACCATCTCTCTACTTTCCATCTTTTTATCCCTGCTTTATTCTGAATATTTTTGTCTGACCTAGTTTCACTATTCAGTTGTACCTAACTTTCTGTTAAACCCATTTATTGAGTTCTTGATTTCAGTTATTGAATTTTTAGCTCTCAAGCTTCCATTTGTTTGTTTTCTTTATAGTTTTCACTTCCCTGCTGAAATAGTCGATCTTGCCTTTTACCTCCTTGAACCTATATATTAATTTTAAGATCTGTGTCTAATAACTCCAGTTCTAGATTGCTGTGGATCTGTTTCTATTGAAGTTCTTTCTTTTGTTCATATTGCCTTTCCTCCACATGTGCCTGGTTATATTTGTGATGAACAGACTATTTGCAGAATTGTTTATAGAAATAATTTTGGACTTAGGATGATATTATCTTTCCTCAAAGGGGATTTATATTTGTTTCTTCCAAGTAACTCTGGGCAGTAGTACTTAGCCTTACCTTAGTCCAGTTTCAAATTATTCAGAGCTGAGCCAAGTCCTGCAAGGGCCTATCTATTTATAATTTATCCCCACTCCTGGCATGTAGTCCTTTGAAGTCCCAACACAGAGCGTCCCCACCCTCACCCCCTTAGAGGGCTCTTGCATCCATTTCCTCTCCCTCTAACCCCCTGGGGTATCAAAAGTATTGTCCCACCTCCAGCCATTCCTCTTCTTTGTCGTGAATCAGCACCGCCTTTCCCAGGGAAAGGCAGCCATCAGTACTTGGCTTATTTGCTTGAGCCTGTCCTCTGGATCCTGACCTGGTTGTTCATATCTTGATAGTTCCCATGTGTCTTGAAGCCCGTATTTTATATTTTCTCTAGTTTTTCTAACTGTTCTCCATAAATGGCTTGTGTGAATTGTAGTCGCCACCTCCAGAGAAGAAGTCCTGTGTCATTATGTCTTTGAGGTCTGCCTGTGCTGCTGTTCTGTTCTCACTGTCGTCTATGGTGTGCCCTCACCACATTTTACCAAGTGTTCCACTGATAAACACCCAGATTGCCTTCAACTGGCTACTGCAACTGACAAAAGAATACAGCACTGAAATGTTTCTTCATAAACTGTGGGAATTGGGGACGACATATATCCAGGAAGAGATTGCTGGACCGTGGAGTATCTGTATTTATTTTAATTAAGTGCTGCCAGGTGACTTTTCCAGGATGGTTGCATCAAGATACCCTCTACCAGTAGTATGAGAGTGCCGTATCCCCACACCACGGCCTGGAACCTGGAATGTTCCAGCTTTCTGATTTGTTTCAAGTCTAATGGAAATAAAGGGATCTCATCATTTTAGTTTGCATTTCTCTGATTCCAATTTTTCTATCTGAGTTTCTACATTTTTCCTTTTGACTGCAAGAGTTCCTTTTGTATTTAAATACCACCCTTTGTTGGATACAAATATTGCAAGTATATTCTCAGCCTGTCATCTAACTGCCATCTTATTCATAATGTCTTAATTGATCAATGTTGATCATATTGGCTTATGGCTTGTGCTTTGTGCTGTTACTTAAGAAGTCATTCACTGCCTTATTTCTCCTATATCATGAGCTTTTAATTTCATATTTTTATCATTCATTTATGTCTTTAAATCATTTGGAGTCCACTTTTGTATAATGTGCTGCTAGGAATCCAGTTTCATTTTTCTCCATCTAGTAATCCAGTTTTCCCAACACTACCTATTGACATTCTGTTCTTTCCCTCTTTTTTCATTTCTTTTCATTTCATTTTCATTTTTAATGGACTCCTATCTTTTTTTAATGTGTTACCAACCAGATTTTTTAGTATTATTCCCCTAACCCCATTTTTCCCCAAATCTTGTAGTTTTTGTTGCATGATTTTACATATCATGGTGATTTTACATATGTTGCATTATAGTAGAACTATCTGTATTTGGACTTTTCCATAATAAAATGGGTTTTTTCTTTTTACTTTTTAAATTAAAATGTAAAAACAATAAATTCTCTTTTATTCCAGTTTTGCTAAAAGATTTTTTTATAAGTAGGCATTAAACTTTGTAATATGGTTTTTCAGAGTTGATTGAAATATCTTTTGGTTTGTTTCTCTTTTTGTCTACAATTGTGGTGAATTTCATTGATAAATTATCTCATATGGAACCATCCTTGCACTTCTGGGTAAACCCTTATTTAAGCATTATGCATTATTTTTAATGCACCATCATATTGGTGAGCTAATATTTTATTTAGGATTTTTGCATCTACTTTTATAAAGGAGATCTGAATCTGATTTTTTGTTGTCATTGTATTCCTTTATTTGGCTTTTGAATCACAGTGTACTAGCCTCAGTTGAGCAGTTTTTGTTCTTTTTCTACTTGCTGGGACAACTCATATAAGGTATGAATTAATTTTTTTTTTTTTTTGGCCGTGCCACAGGGCTTATGGGATCTTAGTTCCCCTGCCAGGGATCAAACCCAGGCCCTTGGCAGTGAAAACACAGAGTCTTAACCACTGGACTACAAGGGAATTCCTGAATTAACTATTCTTTAAAAGATTGATAGCCTCCTGTATAAAACCATCCAGGCCAAGGGATTTGGGACAGAAAGTTTTTTTTTAACTACCATTTTAATTTCTTAAATCTTTATTGGCTTGTTCACATTTTCTCATGCCATTTTATATACAATTTTACCATTTTCTTTAAATTTTTAGGAATTTATTCATTTTACCTAAGTTTTCAGATTTGGAATTGAATGAGAAACCAAAACTACAACTGTAACTAGAGGGAAAGATATATGCCTTAAAATGGGCAGGAAAGTTAAAGCCAAAAAAGAAACCCTAATATACAGGAAAAGACTGATAAATTTGATAAATTAAAATATAACACTGCTTCAAAAGACCTTCTAGACGATGTGACTTTTTCACAGACTAGGAAGTAGAGCACGTCACAGACTAGTAAAGCTACCTACAATATCTTGTAAATGGCAAAGGATTGGTGTAAAGAGTGTATGAAGAACTAAGAATGGATGAGAGGAAGACAGGAGTCAGCATGACAGGGGACAGCATGGCGTGTGGTGTGAATAGGCGGTGCTTAGCAGAGTGCCTGAGTAATGAGTACACATGTGAACAAATGCCCAGCCTCACTGATGACAAGAGAGGCAACAGGAGGAACCTCTCACACCCTTCAACTTGGCAGACACCACATGTGCAGTTGCCTTAGCACGGACACTGACAAGTCACACACAGGCACATGTCGTATCAGAGTGCGGACGGTTCTGTGGGATTTGACACAGGCCAGGTTCCAGAGTTGGTGAGGACCGTGGCCCCCAGGCATCCTCACTCAACTGCTCCCCAGGCTCTCAGCTGTTGTCATCCTGGGCCCCATCCTGCGTTCTGTACTTTCCTTTGGTGGAAGGCTTATTCCTGAGGACCAGGTGAGTCTCTTGAGTCTCTCTTCTACTCCTGTATACAGTGTCTGAGGATGGCCCAGAGCAAAGGGCGAGACTGCTGGTGGCAGCTGTGTGTGACAAGAACAAAGGGCTGGAGACAGGCCTTCCCCTCAGAGCCTCCCGGGAAGCCACAGGCCTGAAGGACCCGCGGCTGAGAGCTGGAATGGTCAGAGTCAGACACCTGCCAAAGGTACATGCATGCCCAGCATGTGTCAGGCTTTGTGCGAGCTGGTGGAGCACAGTGAGAAACAAGAAGCTGTTCCCAGCTTTCACAGAAAGTGTGCCCTATTGGGGCCCCAGACCAGTAAGAGGGGAAGTAAGAGCACATGTTACCAAGAGTGATTGCAGAAGGTGATGTTGCTAGTATTTCTGTAGAGAGAAGTATGGGGTGCTGTGGACATCAAGGAAGGAGGAGTCTGGGAGTCCCAGAAGACAGAAAAGCCACAGCTAACATCGTATTTAATGGTGAGAGACTGAAACCTTCCCCCTAAGATAGGCACAAGGCAAGGATGTTCACACTCACCACCTCTATTCAGCACTGTACTGGAGGTTCTAGCCAGAGCAATTAGGCAATTAGGCAAAAATAAATAAATAAAAGGCATGTAGATAGGAAAGGAAGAAGTAAAACTATATTCACAGATGACATCTGTGAAATTTTAAAGAATATACATACACACACACACACACACACACACACACAGAGCTAATAAATGAATTCCAGAATACAAGAATACAAGATCAACACATAGAAATGAGTATGTCTATACACTAGCACTGTACAATCTGAAAATGAAATTAAGAAAACAATTCCATTTACAATAGCATCAAAAAATTAAAAATTTAGGAATAAATTTAACAAAAACAGTGCAAGACTTGTACACTGAAAACTATAAAACGTAACTGTAATAGAGAAGACCTAACTAAATGGAAAGACATCCTGTGATCAACAGTTTTCATATCATCCCTATCAAAATATCAGCTGGCTTTTTTGCAGAAGTTGACAAGCTAATCCTGAAATTGATTCATATGGAATTTCAAGGAAACCAGAATAGCCAAATAACCTTGAAAAAGAACAAAGTTGGAGGACTCATACTTCCCAATTTCAAAACATACTACAAAGCTACAGGAATCAAGACAATATAGTACTAACATAGGATAGACAAATTGAAAGTCCAGATATAGCTCCATACATCTGTGCTCAGTTAATTTTCAGCAAGGGTGTTAGGACCATTCACTGGATGAAGGAATAGTCTTTCAACAAATGGTGCTGAAATAACTGGATATGGACATGCAAAAGAATATAATCGGGCCCTACTTCACAGCATACTCAAAAATTAGCTCAAAATTCATCAAAGACCTAGTATAAGAACCAGAACTTCAAAACCCTCACTGCACAAGATAGGATATAGGAGACATGGCTCATAGCAACAGCACAGGAGAAAACAGGCTTTAGTTGACATCTGAAGGAGTCAGCAATAGGATGCAGGGACCGAGCAAATTAGTACATTTCTTCCCAGTGTTGCGCTGAGCCATTTGAAGTCTGATCTTGGAGCGATTGGTCATGCCAGAGCTGGGGCATTGCAGATGTGTGTACTACAATGTAAGAAAGCCAGAACACTCGAGTGTGCTCAGAAGAGTGACCATGCTCACTCATCCATGCCCATGCCTCCTTGGAGATCTGTGCTGTGTGTGTGTATAGTAGTACTGTCTGTTTCCCTGGGAAGTGCACAGATACAGACATTACCAGCTCTCTGTGTGCTATGAGGTGAGCAAGATTGAGAGGCACTTTGCCTGCCATTTGTGTCTTTCCCCTGTCTGAGTTGACCTTTCCATGTCAGCTCGGTTCCTCTAATCCCTCCTCTACAGCTATTGCTCTGTCCAAAATAAACTCTAAAGGACCAGCATGCTTACCCCTACTTGTGTGTCTCCACTCATGCACTTGGTAACATCATTTTGAGTTCCTTTCCCATTTTTTTCTATCTCTCCAAATCGTACCTACTCTTCACTGCTCAGTGGGAACCGCCCCTTCCTCCAAAATCTCTTTCCCGACCGTGCCAGCCCACGTCTCTCTCTCTGGTTTCCTCATTGGCCCCATGGTGAGCACAGGTCATCAACCATAACACTCCCACGAGGGCTAGACAGCTTCTCGGTCAGAGGGTGAGTCGGTTAGTGACGTGTGTCACGGATAATGGCGAGAGGGCCAGAACCTGTTGTTCCTCATTTCCAGCTTGGTTGGCGTTATTTGCGTTCCGCTAGGGAGACTGTCCCATCTCCCATAGATCATAACAGGAATATTAAGCACAAAATTGTAGTTCAAGAACAACGGCTACCTTACTGGTTCCACTGACTCTTTTATCTGGAGATACAATTGTGTGACTCCAAAGCCCATGTTGAAATCAGGAGCCCAAAATATTTATCATCCAAAGTGTTAATTCCACAAGACTTCGGAGCCATTTGTATTTGTAGCCGCCTTCTCTGTCTTTGTCTTTCCAAAGTTCTCCAAACAAACCTTTCTTCTCCAGTGAGCCAGGGCCCTCGCAATCTTCCTGAGAGTTCAGAGCTCCTACCGCTGATTCTAACCAGAAGCCTTTCCTCTCCCTCTGCCTATCCGAAATCCCAATTGAATTTAAGATACAGCTCCAGTGTCTCTCATACTTGGAAATATCCTCCAGCCCGCAACACCTCTTCCTTGGCTTCTCGTACATGGGAGTACCTGTAATTCCTTGGCAATTGGGTTTACTATCTTATGTGTTCATCTTGGTTTCTCAGTGGAAATAGCTCGCTGTGGATGTGGCCAGACTTCACATCCACATCCTCCCACGTACTCTAAGACACGACCTCTCCAGTCCTCACTCAGTTCTTTATTTATAAAACAGTGGTGATTCCTGTTTTATACTGTCTTTATATGAGGTGAAATAATATATATGAAAATTCCCGAGGCATCATAACTTCTCAGTGAATGTTAGTTTTGTTTCTTCCTTCTTGAGCATGAGAACCATCTCTTAAAATATCTCTAGTATTCTCTGCAGCTTGTTATTTCTTTAATATACATTTATTTACTTATTTATTTTTGGCTGCGTTGGGTCTTCGTTGCTTCACGCAGGCTTTCTCTAAGTTATGGTGAGCGGGGGCTATTCTTCGTTGTGGCGCGTGGGCTTCTCATCACGGTGGCTTCTCTCGTTGCGGAGAACGGGCTCTAGGCACGCTGGCTTTAGTAGTTGTGGTGCACGGGCTTAGTTGCTCCGCAGCATGTGGGATCTTCTCAGACCAGGGCTCGAACCCGTGTCCCCTGCATTGGCAGACAGACTCTTAACCACTGTGCCACCAGGGAAGTACCTGCAGTTTCTCTAAGCAGAGTCCTGGTCAATGGTTAGACACTCATAAACACAGACTGATGGGAACGCACCGTTCATTGAGTCCCCAGAAGCACTAGGACGAGTTGCCTGTGGGCAGATGGGTGAAAAAAAAATCTAAAAGGCACTCTGTCCCGACTTGATGGGTCAATCAGAAAGACGACAGCCCAGCAGCCTGCAAGGGTCTGCCATGTCCCAGAGACTGATGACGGTGATGTTAAAACTGAACTCTGATTTAGCCAGCATTGCCTTGCCTTGGATAGTATGTGACAGCAGTTGCTAGAATGCTCCTGAAATGCAGAAACATTGAGAAGAAAATATATCTGACAGCCTAGCGTAGAAATTCAAATCTAAGCCCAGTCACATGTCTGTTAGCTGAGAGCTTTCAGATCCATCTTCTGCGAAATTGGCTGTTGTGAAATTGACGGGCTTCATTAGAAAGAACTTAACTAGAATAACTGAGCGATAATGATTTGGAAATATTCATGCAGGGATCCCGCACAGGGAGATTTTTGGTTGAAATGGTACTTTTTATATCCCAGCGCTTTCAACAGTCAAAGGAACATCTTTGGTTTCGGCTGTGGATGTCACCTGCCACATCAGTAAACAGAGGGTGTTGAGGCCATCAAGCCAGCAGCCACTGAAGCCACCGCAGCGATGCACCTCGAGGGTTCAGGATGGAGGAAAGCACAGGATGCTGGCCCCAGAGAGCTGAGGTGCAAATCAAAGGAATGATTTCAATGAGCCCAGTCGCTTGCATCTTCACATACGTAGAAAAGCGCTAAATTCCTTAACTTGAGATGTCTGGTTTTCTTTAATGAACAGTAATCTTTTGATGTTCTGACTACCTGGTTTTTATTGCCAAACCTCCTATATGACCTGGCTCCCCCCTTACCTCTTAGGAGCAGTCCCTCAGAGCATCTGAGAGGCTGTGTCCCGGGCTTAAGTTCTCAGTATGTCCACCGACTAAAACATAATTCTTTTTTTTTTAAAGAAGATGTTGGGGGTAGGAGTTTATTAATTAATTTATTTATTTTTGCTGTGTTGGGTCTTCGTTTCTGTGCGAGGACTTTCTCTAGTTGTGGCAAGCGGGGGCCACTCTTCATCGCGGTGCGCAGGCCTCTCACTATCGCAGCCTCTCGTTGCAGAACATAGGCTCCAGACGTGCAGGCTCAGTAGTTGTGGCTCACGGGCCTAGTTGCTCTGCAGCATGTGGGATCCTCCCAGACCAGGGCTCGAACCCGTGTCCCCTGCATTAGCAGGCAGATTCTCAACCACTGTGCCACCAGGGAAGCCCCTAAAACATAATTCTTAACTTTTAGGTTGTGCTTTTTTTTTTTTTTCAGTTGACAGGCCTGTCACGGGAGGGGAGCTTCTCCCCACAGGGGCTCCCAGTGCCCCCAGTGGGCCAGACCTGCCTGCGGGGGAGCGGGGGAGAGATGTGAAAGGGAGGAGGCTGGGCCAGTGTGGTGCCAGCTCCAGATACACCTTTGGAATCAACGTATCTCTGTTAGTCAAAAAACTACATTCTGAAATGTTCCCATTTTATGTTTGTCTTCCCCTCAAAATAAAAAGGCTCAGGGAGGGAAGGGGGTAAGGAAGCTCACCCAGTGGCAGAGCTAATCTCTCCTTCTCACACCCTCAGAGCTGGTATCCATAGTCCTTCCGGGGCCACATCCCAGGCCCTGCATCCCCGCTGTGTGTTTGGGCCACATGCACGTGCTGCCACCAGCCTCCCCCGAGGTGTGTACAGTGGTCTCTGTCTCAGCCATGTCCTTGCAGAGCCCAGATCTCTGCGCTAACTTGAGAATGAAGAATGGTCTGCACCCAGGGGATATTTCAACTGAGACCTTCTGGAAGCAGTGTCTCCACTTTTTTATTTAGTCCAATGTTGGCAAACAGCTTGCATACATGGAGGGCAAGATCACCCCCCCCACCACCTCCCTCCAAGCTTGGTGTAGCTGTTGTCGACCGAAAAAGAATGCACAACCTAAAATTTGAGAGTTACATTTTATTCGGTGGACAAAACTGGGGGCTTAAGCCCGGGACACAGCATCTCAAATCGCTCAGAGAGACTGCTCCCATGAGGCAAAGGGGGAACCAACATAGAAGTTTTTGCAACAAAGACCAGGTAGTCGGAACATCAAAAGATTACTGTTAATTAAAGAAAACCAGACATCTCCAATTAAGGGAACTTAATACCTTTCTGTGTATGGGAAGATGCAGGAGTCTGGGCTCATTGAAATCATTCCTTAGATACGCATCTCAGCTCTCTGGGGCCAGTATCCTGTGCTTCTCATCCTGCGTCTCCTCGGGGTGACCGTCATCGTGGGTGGCTGCAGCGGCTGACTGCTGGATGGCGGGCATCCTGTTCCATCCCGAGTTCCCTCAGGGCTCACCGTCTGGGAGGCTGTCAGGTGATGGCTTGGTGGCTACAGCGTGGTCTGTTTACTGATATGACAGGCAACATTGTTCACTCACAATATTGAGTCTGGTGACACCAAGAGGGTATGAAAAGGTTTGTTGTTCACAAAGTGGGGCTCCCTGGAGAGCAGGACAGAGTCCCAGCCTGTGTGGAACGGCTGGAGCAAAGAGTGGGTAGTGGCTTAGGATTTTATTGTAGTTAGGGGTGGGCTGGGGTGAGGGCTCCCCGCCCCTGCCACCTCAGGTGGGGCCACAAAAGGCAGGGAGACCTTCAAACAGGTGATCAAGGTGCAGGAGAGAGCAAAGTAACACCTGTAATCGAGAGAGGACTTTGCCTTTCTGAGCTGTGCTGTATACAACATGAGTGGGCTTATTCTATAGTAAAGGTTTAGCTGGAGGTATTTTTGATTCAAGGCATGGATTTTATATTCAAGGTAAAGTCCAGAATCTACATGATTTGGGGGTGAGAATGTCTGGGTTTGAATTCCAGCTTCACCATTTTTTGGTTGTGTGACCTTGGGCCAGTTAACTTAGATGCTCTGTGCCTCAGTTTCTTTAAACTCAGATAACAGTGCCTACTTATAGGTTTGTTTGGATTAAACAAAATTATAATAAAGCACTTAGCTGAGTTTCTAATACACATTGAGGACTCAAAACTTTTTTTTATTATTTTTTACTATTCTGGAAGTACCAACACATGCAGTAAAATAAGAAAATAACTCGAGGCATAACAACTGGAAAAGAGGAGGCAAGTGCAGAGTGTAAACACTGGGCCTTTCCTGACAGCTGTTACCCCCTGACCCCAAGTGTTAGGTCTGTTCACCACAAGGATTCAGGCGTTGCCCCAGGCACTGAGACACAATGGAGACAGAAGCCAGTTACAAAGACTTCTTTGAGGAATAACTGGGAACTTTCATGTGAGCTCTAGTCTAGATATGACTGAACTAATGTTCATTTTCTTACCTGTGATCATGGTACTGTGCTCATGTAGAAGAACATCATTCCTGGAGATGCATGCTGAGTACTGGGGTGACCGTTACGATGGCCGCAACTTACCTTTAAATGGTTCAGCACAAAACAAAGTGTGTGACAAGTGTCACATATGTGTGGGGAGAGAATGAGAGAGAACTGAGGGACGTTATTTAAGGTACAAATCACCACCAGGAGATAAAAAGTCCTGGAGATCTGCTGTACAGCAGAGTGATTATGGTCAACAATACTGTTATAAGCTTAGCAGTTGCTAAATTGCTAAGAGAATGGATCTTAATTATTCTTACCACACACAAAAAATTATGTGACGTGATATAGTTGTCAGCTAACACTACAGGGCGGTCATCATACTGCAGCATATGAATGTGTGAAATCAACATGTGCACATTAACCTTACACAATATTATATGTCAGTTATTGATATATCTCAATTTTTTAAAAAACAACTAGGGAGACAAAGCAAATGTGGCAAGGTCAGGTTCTCTTTTTATACAGTTACAACCTAAGACCTCATGTCCCCTCTTAGAATTGCCTTGTCAGCAGAGTTAGGAAGACTTGTGTCCCAGAGTCTGGGCTGGGCTGGGGAACTTCTGATACTGAGGGGGAGAGAAAAGTGCATATTTATAGGCTGGTAGTTTAACATCTGAAGGATTGAAAAGTTGTATTTCGCAAGTCATGGTCACATGCATTAGGAAGGAGTTCTAGGATCTAATAAAACATTAAGCAGCTATCATTTTGTCGAGACTGTTTTGTCTAGTTTACATAACTCAAAGCTCTCTGTATTATGGGGACCAAATTTCTTCATCAGCAGATTGGCTGTGAGGGCACAATGATGGAGCAATGCCACCTGCTGGCCTCAAGACAGAGGGAGCTAGAACCAAAGAGAGTGCATGAGAAATTAATTCAGACAGTCCTGGGTTCAAATCTGGACTCAAGCACTTACTAGGAAAATCACTTAACTTTTCTTTGCCTCCATTTTCTCAGCTTTAAAATGGGTTGTTAGGAGAATTAAACAAGATAAATGATGTGAAATGCGTAGCTTAATGCCTGCCATTTCATAAACATTCGATGCTCAGTGGTTTCATTTTTCCTTAATGGTATGAATCATATACATATGGATTTGTATATAAGTTAAATTTTGAAAAGTTGAACTTTGACACGTGTGTATATATGTGTGTACAGAATATGGATTAGAAAGATATATGCCAAATTATTGATAGAGTTTTATAGAGGGAGTGTGGTGGGCAATCTTCCACTATTCACTTTATATACTCACTGTTTAAAAATTTTTACAATGAAAATCTATTTGTTTCATAATAAGAGAAAAGAAAGAAAAGCTGAGCTGCCTTCTAAATGCACTGGAGGTGGGAGCGGTTTGCCTACCATTGAAAGGAATCTTGCAATGAATCCTTTCCTAAATCCTTTCATCTGTTCATCTGCAATCAGGACTTTATATGCAGGATTTTTTTAATAAGGTGCCCTAGATTCTGGTTGGTAATGACTAGGCAGGATGGAGAACAGAAACTGATTTTAAAAATCTGTCCTCAGGGCTACCTTTGGCTGACCCCACCTTGGCCTCGCCACTTTCTTCTCAGAGCATAGAGTGTATTCCTCTGCTAGGAAAGCACTGGCTGTGTGATCCAGTCCAGGGGTCCCCTCTTCCATCCAATGGCACTGTTATGTTTATTTATACTCCTGGGATAAGCGGGCTATGGGAGTTATGTTCACAGAACTAAGGCTAGTCTTTGGCTTAGGAGAAGAGTATCACAAAGAAAGCTAAAGGCCATTCTGGTTTAACATTAACAACAGGCAAGAACCCTTCATTATTACTCCTGTCAGATGTCACTCTCTCATCCCTGATTGAACACTTTAATTTTAATTTTGTAAAACTTTACTGCTTTGGGAAGGGCTTCTTCCTGATGCTGGGACACAGTCAGCCTTCCTGTAGCTTTTCTCTGTTGTTCATTCTTTAAAGTAATTCACACGAAGTTTTCTTTGTCTTAAATGTAACAGCCTTGCAGACATCTGAAAACCATTCCCCTCATCTCCCCTGCCTCCAAGTCTTCCCTTTGCCAGGGTAACTCTCAGTATTTCCTGATGTTCACAGACATGTCATTGTCCTAGCTACCTTCTACTAGACATGCTCTTATTTTTTAGGGTTCCTCTTGGAAGTATGTGGCCAACTACAGGACATAGTATTCCAAGTGTGTTCTGTCAAGCACAGTGGAACCAATACCTCCGTGGATCACCAAGTATTACATCAAAGATATGAGTATCCATCTAAAGAAGTAAGAAAAAGAACAGCAAGTTAAACTCAAAGTTAAGTAGAAAGGAGGAAATACTAAATGTGAGAGAAGAGATTAATTAAATGAAAAGCAAACATATGATAGGGTTAAAAAAAATTGTTCCTTTGCAAAGTCTAATCATTTTTTTCAAGTCTAAAATTGATAAACCCCTGGCAAGAGTAATGAGAGGGGCTGTTTTAGGTCGTTCCCCAGTGCCATCTGATAGCGGTTTTATATTTTTTCAGTGGGTATAGTTATCTGTGGGAGAGTTTGTCTGATAGAAGTTATTCACTATTACGGGAGCCCTTGAGATAAAATAAGTGTTTAATTTATTGAGTGGTTGAGAGAGAGATTTTGACAGTCTCTGCCATGGCAAATTAAGTTTTGCTTGACCTTAAACGCCTTTGTCTAAGTAGAATAATCAAGGATGGGTAAGTCAGAGCAAGTGTTACTGTTGTAAGGAGATGCATGTATTTGCACGTTTGGAATATAATGAAAGGAAGTTAACATCCTTACAGAACCCTATATCTTTCTGCCTTAGATACCAAATTCATGTCTGTGTTTTAAAAGCAGGTCCAGAATGGAAAGTCTTTTTAAGTTAATTTTGGACAGATCTTCAGGTAGAAAAGAAAAAGGACATGGGCAAATCGGTAGAGCAGAGGTGTGTGTGTGTGTGTGTGTGTGTGTGTGTGTGTGTGTGTGTGTTGGAAACTATACAGACCTGAAGCCATAGGACTCTGCCTCGTGTCTCAATTCTGTTGCCGTTTTCTCTGTCACCTGGTAAAGCTCTCCAGGATGCAGCATTTCTCTCATGTAAAATGAAGACAAATAACATAGTTCCCATGACAGAGGAGTAAATGAAAATATTTGTTGAACGTGAACCTGAAAGATTTAGAATACATTCCCTTGATAGTAAAACAAAATAGTCCTGGCATTTTACAGGAATTCCCTGGTGGGTCCAGTGGTTAGGACTCCATGCTCTCACTGCTGAGCGCCCTGAGGGCCTGCGTTCAATCCCTGGTCGGGGAACTAAAATCCCACAAGCTGCACGGGGCAGCCAAAAGAAAAAAAAAAAACAAAAAAACTCCAGGCCTTTTAGCACACCTGGTCTTTTCAGCCCTCTTTATCCCAACTTGAACCCCTTTCCCCTCCCACAGGTTATTCTAAGTTTCAGCAGTGTGCAAGCCCACGAACAGGACTTGTATGGAAAATATTTTGATTATGGGAGAAAAGAAGCCTTGGGCAAATTTATTTCATCTGTCTGAAAGGATACGTTCATTTGAACAGACAGTGTCAGTGTTGATAGGAGGGATGGTAGCAGACGAGAAACAAAATGCAATTTCTGGAAAGTCTGGATGTTTCCGGCAATATTTCAGGACTTGAGCCCTGAACGTCAGGACCTTAAGCACGTGCCTCTGTATCAACCACTCCGACTAGCACGGCGTGCTGTTAATGCCCACATGGTTACCAGCAGCTTCCGCCCAAACTGATTAGTCTTCGGATGATGGGTCAGGAGCCCGTGGGAGCTGCAGTGGGTGGGGGTGGAGAGAGAAAGCGAGGCCAGAGAGGCCACAAACTTTGGGTGCCATGGCAAGGATTCTGACTCTTACTCTGAATTAAATGGCAGGCTTTGCAGGTTTTAGGCAGAGGAGTGATGTGATCTGATTGCATTTTACCAAGGGCCACTCTGGCTGTTGTGTAGAGGAGGACAAAGGCTCAAACGGAGACTGGCTGGGAGGCTCTTGGGTCACTCCATGGAGGAGGGGGCAGTTGAGGCGACCTGCACCAGGGGTCACTGGTGGAAGGATGAGAAGTGGCTGGGTTCTGAATAACAAAATGAACCCAGAGCTGATAGATTAGGATGTGAGTTGTGAGAGAAGGAGAGGAGTCCAGGAGAGCTCCAAGATTTTTCTTTATTGAAGTATAGTTGATTTACAATGTTGTGTTAGTTTCAGGTGTACAGCAAAGTGATTGAGTTTCATATATATATATATATTCTTTTTCATGTCCTTTTCCATTATAGGTTATTATAAGATATTTAATATAGTTCCCTGTCCTTGTTGTTTATCTATAATCCCAAACTTCTCATTTATCACTCCCCAACCCCTTTCCCCTTTGGCAACCATAAGTTTGTTTTCTATGTCTGTGAGTCTGTTTCTGTTTTGTAAATAAGTTCATTTGTGTCATTTTTTAGTTTCCACATATAAGTGATATCATATGATATTTGTCTTTCTCTTTCTGACTTACTTCACTCAGTATAATAATCTCTAGGTCCATCCACGTTGTGGCAGGTGGCATTATTTCATTCTTTTTTATGGTTGAGTAATATTCCATTGCATATATGTACACATCTTATTTATCCATCCATCTGTGGATGGACACTTAGGTTTCTTCCATGTCTTGGCTATTGTAAATAGTGCTACTATAAATATTGGTGTGCATGTACCTTTTCAAATTAGAGTTTTCGTCTTTCCCAGATATATGCCAAGGAGTGAGATTGCTGGATCATATGGTAACTCTAATTTTAGTTTTGTAAGGAACCTCCATACTATTCTCCATAGTGGCTGCACCAATTTACATTCCCAGCAACAGTGCAAGAGGGTTCCCTTTTCTCCACAACCTCTCCAGCATTTATTACTTGTTGACTTTTTATGATGGCCATTCTGATTGGTGTGAGGTGACACCTCATTGTAGTTTTGATTTGCATTTCTCTAATAATTAGAGATGTTGACCATCTTTTCATGTGCCTGTCAGCCATCTGGTTGTCTTCTTTAGAAAAATGTCTATTTAGGTCTTCTGCCCATTTTTTTTTTTTTTGGATTGGGTTGTTTGGTTTTTTGTTATTGAGTTGTATGAGCTGTTTGTATATTTTGGAAATTAATCCCTTGTCAGTCACATCATTTGCAAATATTTTTTCCCATTCCGTAGGTTGCCTTTTTGTTTTGTCTACAGTTTCCTTTGCTGAGCAGAAGCTTATAAATTTGATTAGGTCCCATTTGTTTATTTTTTCTTTTATTTCTTTTGCCTTGGGAGACTGATCTTAAAAAACATTGCTACAATTTATGTCATAGAATGTTTTGCCTATGTTCTCTTCTGGGAGTTTTATGGTGTCATGTCTTATATTTAAGTCTTTAAGGCATTTAGAGTTTATTTTTGTGTATGGTGTAACAGAGTGTCCTAACTTCATTGATTTATATGCAGCTGTCCAGCTTTCCCAATACCACTTGCCAAAGAGACTGTCTTTTCTCCATGGTATGTGGCTGCCTCCTTTGTCAAAGATTAATTTACCGTAGGTGTGTGGGTTTATTTCTGGGTTTCCTATTCTGCTTCGTTGATCAGTGTTTCTGTTTTGTGCTAATACCATTGGCACATCAATATTGCTGCTTTGATTACTGTAGCTTTGTTGTATTGTCTGAAGTCTGGGAGGGTTATGCCTCTAGTTTGTTCTTTTTCCTCAGGATTGCTTTGGCAATTCTGGATCTTTCGTGGTTCCATGTAAATTTGAGGATTATTTGTTCTAGTTATTTGAAAAATGTCATGGGTAATTTGATAGGGATCACATTAAACCTGTAGATTACTTTGGGTATTATGGCCATTTTAACAATATTAATTCTTCTAATCCAAGAGCATGGAATATCTTTACATTTCTTTGAATCATCTTCAGTTTCCTTTATCAGTGTTTTATAGTTCTCAGCATATGTCTTTCACCTTCTTAGTCATGTGTATCCCTAAGTAATTTTCATATGATTTTAAAAGTGATTGTTTTTTTACCTTCCATTTCTGATATTTCATTGTTAGTGTAGAGAAATGCAACAGATTTCTGTATGTTAATCTTGTATCCTGCTACCTTGCTGAATTCATTTATCAGTTCTAGTAGTTTTTGTGTGTAGTCTTTAGGGTTTTTATATATAGTATCATGTCATCTGCATATAATGACAATTTTACCTCTTCCCTTCCAAGTTATATCACTTTTATTTCTTTTTCTTATCTGATTGCTATGGCTACAACTTCCAATACTATGTTCAATAGAAGTGGTAAGAGTGGGTATCCTTGTCTTGTTCCAGATTTTAGTGGGAAAGCTTTCAGCTTTTCACCATTGAGTACTATGTTGGCTGTGGGTTTGTCATAAATAGTTTTATTATGCTGAGATATGTTCCCTCTATGCCCACTTTGGTGAGAGTTTTTATCATGAATGGATGCTGAGTTTTATCACATGATTTTTCTGCATCTATTGAGATGATCCTGTGGTTTTTGTCTTTTCTTCTGTTGATTTGGTGTATCACACTGATAGATTTGCATCTGTTGAACCACCATTGTGACCATGGAATGAATCCAACTTTATCATCATGTATGGTCCTTTTCATGCGATGTTGGATTTGGTTTGCTACAATTTTGTTGAGGATTTTTGCAGCTATATTCATAAAAACTATTGGCCTGTAATTTTCTTTTTTGTTAGTGTCTTTGTCTGGTTTTGGTATCAGGGTGATAGTGGCTTCATAGAATGACTTTGGGAGTGTTCCCTCCTCTTCAGTCTTTTGGAAGAATTTGAGAAGGATCTGTATAAGTTCTTCTTTATATGTTTAGTAGAATTCCACTGTGAATCCATAAGGTGCTGGACTTTTGTTTACATGGAGTTTTTTTTAAAATTACAGATTCTATTTCACTTCTAGTGATTGGTCTGTTCAAATCAACTATTTCTTCTTTTTTTGATAATTTTATTTATTTATTTATGGCTGTGTTGGGTCTTCATTGCTGTGTGCAGCTTCCTCTAGTTGCAGCGAGTGGGGGCTACTCTTCGTTGCAGTGTGCAAGCTTCTCATTGTGGTGGCTTCTCTTGTTGCGGAGCATGGGCTCTAGGCATGCAGGCTTCAGTAGTTGTGGCTCATGGGCTGTAGAGCGCAAGTTCAGTAGTTGTGGCACATGGGCTCAGTTGCTCCGCAGCATGTGGGATCTTCCCAGACCAGGGCTCAAACCCATGTCCCCTGCATTGGCAGGCAGATTCTTAACCACTGCACCACCAGGAAAGCCCAAATCATCTCTTTCTTCTTGATTCAGTTTTCATGGGCTATATGTTTCTAGAAACTTGACCATTTCATCTAGGTTGTCCAATTTGTTGGCATATAATTGTTCATAGTATTCTCTTGTGGTTTTTTTGTATTTCTGCAGTGTCCCTTGTTATTTCTCTTCTTTCATTTATTATTTTGTTTATTTGGGTACTCTCTCTTTCCTTCTTGGTGAGCCTGGCCAGAGGTTTGTCAATTTTGTTTATCCTTTCAAAAACCCAACTCTTGGTTTTATTGATTTTTTTTCTATTTTTTTAAATTCCTGTTTTATTTATTTCCTCTCTGATCTTTCTTATTTCCTTCCTTCTGCTGACTTTAGGTTTTGTTTGTTCTTCTTTTTCTAATTCTTTTAGGTGGTATGTTAGGTTGTTTACTTTAGATTTTTGTTGTTTTTTGAGGAAAGCCTGTATCACTATGAAATTCCCTCTTAGGACTGCTTTTGCTGCATCCCATAGATTTTGTGTGATTGTGTTTTCATTGTCATTTGTCTCAAGGTATTTTTTAATTTCCTCTTTGATTTCATCATTGAGCCATTGATTTTTAAGCATGTTATTTAGTCTCCATGTGATTATTTTTTTCTCATTTTTCTTTTTGTGGTTGATTTCTAGTTTCATGCCATGGTGGTCAGAAAAGATCCTTGAAATAATTTCTGTCCTCTTAAATTTGTTGAGGCTTGTTTTGTGTTCTAGTATGTGGTCTATCCTAGAGAATGTTCCATGTGTGCTTAAAAAGAATGTGTATTCTGGTGGGGCTTTCTTTTGGGGGGGTGGGGAATGTAGTGTCCTGAAGATATTAATTAAGTCTAACTGTTCTGTTGTGTCATTTGGGGTCTCTGTTTCTTATTGATTTTCTGTCTGGAAGATCTGTCCATTGATGTCAGTGGGGTGTTAAAATCTCCTACTATTACTGTATTCCCATCAATTTCTTCCCTTATGTCTGTTAGTATTTGTTTTATGTATTCAGGTACTCCTATATTGGGTGCATATATTTATTTTTTGTTGAACTACAGTTGATTTACAGTATCATGTTAGTTTCTGGTGTACAGCAAAGTGATTCAGTTGTATATATATATATTTTTTTCATATTCTTCTTCATATTCTTTTCCATTATAGTTTATTAAAAGATACTGAATATCTGTGCTATACAGTAGGACCTTGTTTTTTTAATCTATTTTATGTATAGTAGTTTGTATCTGCTAATCCCAAATTCCTAATTTGTCCCTCCCCCCTTTCCCTTTTGGTAACATGTTTGTTTTCTATGTCTGTGAGTCTGTTTCTGTTTTGTAAATAAGTTCATTTGTATCACTTATATTGGGTGCATATGTGTTGAGTGTAATATCCTTTTCATGTGTTGATTCTTTTGTCATTATATAGTGTCCTTCTTTATCTTTCTTTATGGCCTTTATTTTAAAGTCTATTTTGTCTGATATGAGTATTGCTACTGCCACTTTCTTATCATTTCCATTAGCATGAAATATCTTTTTCCATTCCCTCACTTTAAATCTATGTGTGTCCTTCACCCTAAAGTGGGTTTCTTATAGGCAGCATATTGTAGGTTCTTATTTTATTATCCAGTTTGCCTCTCTATGTCTTTTGATCGGACGGAACATTTGGTCCATTGACATTTAAGGTAATTTTTGGTAAGTATGATTTTATTGAGATTTTAAACCTTGTTTTCCAGTTGATTTTGTGTTTCTTCTTTGTTCCTTTCTTTATTTTTCCTTTTGTGGTTTGATAGTTTTCTATCGTAGCATGCTTGAGTTTGAGCAACTGAAAGAGCACGGTTGTGGACTGTTGAGATACGGATGCCTGTGAGCCGAGCAGGTGTGGGTGGATGGGCAGTTCTGCTTAGGTCATATGAGCTTTGAGATGCCTGTCAGGCCTCTAGGCAGAAGAGCAAGCAGGTGGTTGGAACTGTGAGCCAGGAGTTGAAGAGAAATCTCCAAGCTGGAGAATTCAAGTGAGTTTTCAGCACCAGGACCAAAGCCACCTGAGGCAAGGCCCAGCCACCTGGGGAAGGGCAGGTGCCGCTTTGTGCCACACTGCCTAACCAAGCAGGATGCCAGCTCTAGAGCACATCTTCAACCACTTAAGGCAAGCCATTACAAAGACTGCAGCACCAAAATGTCCAAATACCCAAATGTGAACCCAGAGGGGTTGTGGCCAACCACAGATAGCTCACACTGACAGTTACACAGCCATAGGCTTCAGAGCACAGAGTGGGGAATGCCTTCTGTTACGAAATCACATATTCATAGTGCATGAATCAAGACATATTGCAAGAACGTTCTGCAGTTGATTCTATGGACAGAACAGAAGAAATGAAGTCTACCAATGTTTCATTTACATGTAGAATATGAGAGGCTTATATACATACTACATCTTCAAGATCCAGGAAAAACTATTCCGACTCAAAAAACCATAAACACTGTGAAAGGAATTACCTTAGCAATTACTTGGGACTTATGACAAATACAGTATCTTCAAATATTAAATGCTAAAATTGAAGAATTTTTGCTCCTCTGAAGGAAGGAGCATAAGACACTCACAGCAGCATTTATGGAGAAATGATCACGAAGATTAGTGTAAACCACAAATTCCCTCAGGTCTCTCCAGTCTCGCAATATATTTATCTATATTTGTTATTTAAAAGGTGCCAGGGACTTCTTTGGTGGTCCAGTGGTTAAGAATCTGCCTTCCAATGTAGGGGACACAGGTATGACCCCTGATTGGGGAACTAAGATCCCACATGCCACAGGGCAACAAGCCTGCACACCGCAACTACTGAGCCCACACGTTCTGGAGACTGTGCACCACAACTAGAGAGCTCACATGCCACAGCTACTGAGCCCGTGCACTCTGGAGCCTGCGTGCCACAACTAGAGAGCCCACGCACCACAACTACTGAGCCTATGTGCCCTGGAGCCCGCATGCCACAACCAAAGAGAAGCCCCTGTGCCACAATGAAAGATCCCATGTGCTGCAACTAAGACCCAACACAGCCAAATAAATAAATAAAATTTTTAAAAAAGGTGTGACTACATATTAGGCAGGATTTTTTAAATAACAGGCTAAAGAAAGGCTGCATGAACATTAGATCTAAGCTGAAGAGAAGTTCAGATCTTCCAAGCAGAAAGGTCAAGAAGAATGAGGTTAGTTGTAAAGACCAGCTAACATTTAGGGTTCACTGTGCATGTGAAGATGTAACAACATTTGAAAAGTTACTTAACTTGAAACTGGTGTTGGCAAGCTCAACCTGCATAAAATAAACATTAAAGCTTCACATGCTTACCTCATTTAAGGACAACCTCACAATAAGGCAAAGACAATTTTAATTTTATTTTATTGTGGTTAAGAACATTTAACATGAGATATACCCTCTTAACAAAATTTTAAGTGTATATTACATTATTTTTGACTATAGATACAATGCTGTACACAGATCTCTAGAGTTTACTCATCTTGCTTAACTGGAACTTTATGCCCATTTTTTAGTAACTCCCATTTGCCCCTCCTCCTGGTCACTGGCAGCTACATTCCACTCTTTGATTCTATGAGTTGATTTTAGATACCTCTTATGAGTGGAATTATGCAGTATTTGTCTTTCTGTGAGTGACTTATTTCACTTAGCATAATGACCTCAAGTCGCACCCATGCTGTTACATATTGCAAAATTTCATTCTTTTTTAAGATTGAATAGTATTTCATTGTATGTATATACCACATTTTCTTTATTCATTCATCTGCTGCTGGACATTTAAGTTGTTTTCACATCTTGGCTATTGTGAACAGTGCTGTTATGAACATGGGAATGCTAATACCTTTCTGAGATCCTGATTTCAATTCTTTTGGATAAATATTCAGAAGTGGGGTTGCCAGATCATAGGGTAGTTCTATTTTCAATTTTTTGAGGACTCTCCGTCCTGTTTTCCATAGCAGCTACAGCATTTTGCATTCCCACCAAGAGTGTGCAAGAGTTTCAATTTCTCCACATCCTCTCCCCTCATCCTCTTTTGGGTTTGTTTGTTTTTTTGTTTTATTATAGCCATCCTGACAGGTGTGAGGTACTACCTCATTGTGGTTTTGATTTGCATTTCCCTGATGATTAGAGACTTTGAGCATTTTCTTCATATACCTGTTGGCCATTTGTACGTCTTTTTTTGAAAAATACCTATTTAAGTCCTTAGCCAATTTTTTAATTGAGTTATTAGGGTTTTTGGCATTGAGTTGTAGGAGTTCCTTATATATTTTGGAGATTAACCCCTTATCAGATATGTGGTCTGCAAATATTTTCTCCCATTCTATAGATTACCTTTTCACCCTGTTGATTGTTTCTTTTCTGTGCAAAATCTTTTTAGTTTGATGTAGTCCCACATGTTTATTTTTGGTTTTGTTGCCTGTTCTTTTGGTGTCATATCCATGAAATCATTGCCAAGACAAATATCATGAAGCTTTTCCCCTATGTTTTCTTCTAGGAGTTTTAAAGTTTCAGGTCTTACATTTAAGACATTTTGAGTTGATTTTTGTTTTAAGGTATAACATAAATGTCCAATTTCATTCTTCGTTTTTATGTGGATATCTAGTTTTCCCAATACCATTTATTGAGGAGACTGTCTTTCCCCCATTGTATATTCTTGGCTGCTTTGTTGTAAGTTAACTGATCATATACGTGTGGGTTTATTTCTGGGTTCTCTATTCTGTTCCATTGGTCTATATGTCTGTCTTTATGCCAGTACTGTATTGTTTGAATAACTTCATAATATATTTAAATCAGGATGTCTGTCCTTTCTCAGGACTGATTTGGCTATTTGTGGTCTTTTGTGCTTCCATATGAATTGCAGAGTTGTTTTTTTTATTTCTGTAAAACAAAATGCCTTATGGATTTTGATAGAGATTGCATTGAATCTGTAGATCACTTTGGGTAGGATGGATATTTCAATAATATTAAATCTTCCAATCCATGAACACAAGATATCTTTCCATTTGTGTCTTCTTTTATTTCTCTCTTCAATATTTTGCAGTTTTCTGTAGGCAAGTCTTTTACCTCCTTAGTTAAGCTTATTCCTAAGTATTTTATTCTGTTTTGGTGCTATTGTAAATGTGATTGCTTTCCTAATTTCCTTTTCAGAAAGTCTTTGTTAGAGTATCAAAACACAACTGATTTTTGTACATTGATTTCATATCCTGAAATTTTACCGAATTCATTTATTACTTCTAACAGTTTTCTTATGGAATATTCAGAGTTTTCTGTATATGAGATCATGTCATTTGCAAACAGGGACAATTTTACTTCCTTCCCAATTTGGACATCTTTTATTCCCCTTATTGCTTTGGTTGGGATTTCCAGTACTGTGCTCAATAGAAGTAGTGGGAGTGGGCATCCTTGTCTTGTTCCTGATCTTAGAGGAAAAGCTTTCAGTTTTTCACCATTGAGTATGATGTTAGCTGTGGAATTTTCATACATGACCTTTATTATGTTGTGGTACTTTCCTTTTATTACTTGTTTGTTGAGATTTTTTAATCATGAAAAGGATGTTGAATTTTGTCAAAAACTTTTTCTTCATCTATTGAGATGATCATGTGATTTTCATCCTTTATTCTGTTAATGTGTTATTTCAATATTAATTGATTCTCACACGTTGAATCATCTTTGCATCCCAGGGATAAATCCTACTTGGTCATGGTGTGTGATCCTTTTAATGTGTTGTATTTTGTTGAGGATTTTTGCATCAATGTTCATCAGGGATATTGGTCTGTAGTTTTCTTGTCAGAAAAAGTTGTCTTTGTCTGGTTTTGGTATCAGGAGAGTTATGGACTCATAAAGTGAGATTGGAAGTGTTCCTTCTTCAGTTTTTTGGAAGAGTTTGAGAAGGGTTGGCATTAATTCTTTAAATGTTTGGGCAGAGACATCTTTTAGATACATAAGATTGTCCTGTTGCATTTAACTTAAGCAGCTTACACACTAAAAGTAGGAAACTGTATCATTTTTAAAAAAGCTTTTAAAAGCTTAATTTGTTAAAAATAACTGCTCAGCTAAATCTACCATGAAAAATCATGATGTTTAATTTTTTGCAGTGAAAATTATTATTAAAGTAATGCATGGTATGATTTTATTGCCTTGCACAGTACTGAGGTGAAAATGAATTTTTTCATTAAAGTATTATGTGACATAATTTCATTATATTATATTGTATTGATTTACCAAAACTTGTAATTTGGTAAAAACATTGCCTTCTTTGGATTTGTATTACAAAAGTCTATGATCTAGAATATTATATTGTGGGCTCATTATGTTAAATTAAAAAATCAAAGTTATTACCTAAATTTTCCACTTCACATTTGTCTAACATAAAAGAGCCATGTATCAAAAATCATGTTTCACTTACTGCTAAGCATGGCATGACATATTTTTAATGTAATTGCTTTCTGAAGTATTGATAATTATAACCAGAAAACATCTTTTATACATGAAGGCCTACTTGACTGATTTCCCTGGAACTTAATTCTTTGTTTCTTTTTTTTTTTTCTTTTTCCTATTTTTTGGCCACGCCGTGCAGCATGTGGAATCTTAGTTCCCTGACCAGGGATCGAACCCATGCCTCCTGCAGTGGAAGCACGGTGTTTTAGCTACTGGACCACCAGGGAGGTCCCTAATTCTTTGAATAATAGGGAACCATGGCAGCAAACAGCCACATGCAGCACATGTTTCCCCGTGGCCTTCTCTCTCATGGGAGAGAAGGCCATGGGGAAACAAGCAGCTGTGTGCTCATGGAGGCCGGACAGTTTGGAGGCTCTAGAGAGGTGCAGGGAAGAGTGTGGCATTTGGGCAAGTTTTAATCCTGCCTCTGCTGCTGGCTGCCTGTGAGACCTTAGCAAGTGTCTTAACCTCTGTGAGCCCCACGTCTTTATCTGTGTAATGTGTCTAATAATACCTATTTCACAAGTAGGCTTGAATCTGATATGTTAGTAGGTGGTACACTGTAAACTCCCAGTGAAGGTTATTTTACTCTCAGCAGTAAGAGAACAGGGAGGCTGGGGAGGACGAAAGAAGGTCAGAGTCTTTCCTGTGAGAAAACCCTGAGTAAGCCTTGAGGTGCAGAGGGGATTCAGATTTGGTGCTATAGATGTCGTGAAGTTTTATTTGTTGAATGAAAAAGCATTCAGAAGCACACAAAAGCAAGGCTTCGTGCGACCTAAATCAAAAATCTTGAGCTGAGGAGATTACTAAATGTGATATGGGGTTCTGGAACAGAAAGGATATTAGGGAAAAACTGAGAAACGTATGGACTTTAATTAATAATAATAATGTATTAATATTGGTCCATTAATTCTGAGTAATGTACCCTGTCAATGTAAGATCTTAATAAGAGAAACTGGTGAGGGGTGTATGGGAATTCTTTGTACTGTCTGCCCAATTATTCTATAAATCTAAAACAGTTCTAAAAAGTAAAGTCTAGGGAATTCCCTGGAGGTCCAGTGGTTAGGATTCCATGCTTCCACTGCAGGGGGCCCGGGTTCGATCCCTGGTTGGGGAACTATGATCCCGAGTGCCTCTGGGCCAAAAAAAAGAAAGTGAAAAAAATAAAAAGTAAAGTCTATTAAAACAACAACAACAGTAACAACTTTTTTTGTTTAACCTGAAAGCTGGACAGGATTTAGAGTGGAAGGCAGACGACAACAGCTGAGCAGGGGCAGCAGAGCAGACAAGGGCACATGAGGAGAGAGCAGTCGCGTGGGGAGGACAGCCTGGCATGGGGGGGCCTGGGGGCCCACTCCCTCTCCACCCTGGGCCATCGCTGCTGCTCCCAGACCAGAATGTCAGCGCAGTGCGAGAAGCGGCTCTTGTGTCTGGTCCAGCTGGGAGGCGGTGCCTGGGCTGCCTGCTCCCCCAGCAGCAAACACAGACTGTACCACCCTCGTCTGACTCACCATCAGCAGGAACCCTTCATACAGGAGAGAAGAGAATTTAAACAGACTCAGTCTGGTGAAAACAGCCCAGAGATCTGGGTGATTTGGGGAAAGGAACTTTAGCTCTCTGGGCCCCAGCTTCCCCACCTACAGAATGGGGCACACAGTTTAGCCGCCTTTGTTCGTGTCATTAGGATGTGGTGAGAAGCCCATGAGGCTGAGGCCTGAGCATTTACTCTGGTGACTCAGCACGGGGCTGCCTAGGACAACACTCCCTGCACCGACTGTCCTTCCTAGGAAGGGCCGTCAGACCTCACCCCTGCTGTCCCTTCCCCCTTCTCTATTCCTGGATCTCTGGGACTCTTCCGTGTCCTTGAACAACATCCCACTTGCGTCTGGGGCCTGATGCTGTCTCCATTACCTGGGACACTCTTCACCCTTCCGCAGTACTCCCCTCCCCCCCAGGTCACCCCCAGCTCAGGGTGGCCAAGACCTCACACCCTTGGGCAGGGGCTCCTGTGCTCGCCGCTTCATCACTGTTTACCCCTATTCCTGCTGGACTCTGATCTCCACGGGAGCAGGGGGGTGTCTGTCTTATTCACACTGTGTCCTCAGAACCCCGTGTGTGACTAGTGGCACAAACACAATAGGCACTGAACACTTTTCAGTGAATCAGAAAGGAACAAACAAGTGCATAGATGAGATAAATGGAAGCCCCTGGCCAGTGGGTGCTGGGGGAGCAGCCAGAGCTGCCGACACCTCCCCAGACACCCCAACGTTCTGGCATTCCTGTTTCAACTCGAGACTGTATGCCAGGCTCTTTAGAGTTTCCTAAAGGGGCCCTGCGGCCACCCCAAAAGACCGCCTGCCCTGACTGTGCTGGGGCAGAATTTCCTGGGAGTTAGCAAATCACTTTGTTAAGGGCTCTTGACTGAGAACAGTGGGTCTCAGGCTTTGAGCTCTGCCACCAGGTCACCTGAAGTCACACAGCCTGCTGGGCCCACCCCGGAGTTTCTGATTCAGCAGGTCTGGGGAGGGGCAAGAAACTGCGTCTCTGACAAGTTCCCAAGGGATACTGCTGGTCTAGGGACCCACTTTGAGAACCACTCTTCTCCAGGGCTCTAGGTCAGCACAGAGTAGACTCCCCTGCGGTATTCTCTCCTCACTGGAAGAACCACTGCTTTTCCTTTTAAGTGGAGACAGAAGATTGTTTGGGTGCTGTTCATCAGAGGTAAAGGGGCCCTTGCCAATCTTTTGTCTAGAATCCAGAATTCTTAGCTGTGTTGCTGTCTAAAAGTTCTAAATTATTAGAATCTCATAATGGATCAGACAGCTGGCTTGTCTTCCTACATAAAAATTAAATATCCAAAATCAAGACTGATTTTGTGTTGACCCGGCCGTGTCATTTATTCACCCGAAGATGCTTGCAGAGCACAGGACCACACCCTTTAATGCTTTCATGTACGTTAACGGCATGTGAACCTTCCAAGGGCCTTGCTTATATGAAAGGAGTTTGAGCGCATCTCGGAGGACAGATGACTAGCTCTGCTCCCTGGCCGTTTGCAGACCAGCACTGGGCCTGGGTGTCCTGACTGCAGTCCTGGGGTGGTCCTCCCACTGCCACCTCCACTCACTCTCCTGTGAACGGTCTCCTACTTCCTTCATTTACGCAAACACCTCCTCTGTCCCAGACCCTGTGCTGGAAGCTAGATATTAGATGATGATAAAAATATTGGCAGACTCATGTTGAAACTTGCTTTCCTTTCCTCCCAGGCTGCAGGTTTGCTAGATAAGCAACCATTTTGTGAGCTGCTGAGACCTCAACTGGGACTGGCTAAGAGAGAGCCAAGAAAAGTAGTAACTCTTACAAAGAATCTGTTTTATTCCCTCAAAGAGAGGACTGATTTTTAAATTCTCCTAGAAGAAGGTGTGGCAGAGAGACAGACTCTGTATCTCTTAAGACATATACTATATACTATTTACAGATTAAATTATAGGATGTCTGGGATTTGCTTTAAAATAATGCAGCACTGAAAGAAATCAAAGATCTAAGTATGGAGAGATATTCCACAGATTGGAGGACGCAACAGAGTAAAGATGTCAGTTACCTCCAAATCAATACATGGGTTTGACACAATTTCTACCAAAATCCCAGCAAGGTTTTTTTGTAACTATAGACAAGATTATTCTAATGTTTATAGAGAAAGGCAAAGGAACAAGAATAGCTAAAATAGTTCTAAAAAAGAGGAATAAAGAGGAGCCACTCCACCAAATTTCAAGAATTATTATACAACTATAGAAAACAAGATTGTGTGATATTGGAGAAGAACAAACAAGTAAATTAATGGATCAAAATAGAGAATCCAGAAATAGTGCCAAACAAATATAACCGAACAATTTTTAAAACAGCTTTCTTGAGATATAAACCACATACCATACAACTCACCCATGTAAGGTACAAAATGCAAATTGTTTTGTATGTTATTAATTTTAAAAATTGTGATAAAATGTGTTTTAAAATTTGCCATTTTATATGTATAATTCATTGGCATTATTTTCACAAGGTATGCAACCATCACCACTATATATGGCCAAATTTTTTCATCACTCCCTGTTCCATTAAGCAATAACTCCCTGTTCCCCTCTCCCTACAGCCCCTGGTAACCACTAATCTATTTTCTGTCCCTAAGAATTTGCCTATTCTAGGCACCTTATATAAATGGGATCATACAATATGTGTCCTTTAGTGTCTGGCTCATTTCACTTAGCATAGTATTTTCAAGGTTCATCCATGTTGTAGCGTGTATCAGAACATCATTCCTTTTTATGACTGAATAATATTTCATTGTATGTAAATACCACATTTTGTTTTTCCATTTATCTGTTTGATGGACATTTGGGTTACTTCCACCTTTTGGCTATTATGAGTAATGCTGCCATGAACATTGGTGTACTAATATCTGTTTGAGTCCCTGATTTCAATTCTTTTGGGTACATACCTAGAAGTGTAATTGCTAGATCATATGGTAATTCTATGTTTTGCTTTTTGAGGACCTGCCAAACTCTTTTCCACAGCAGCTGCCTTGTATATCTTTTCTGAAGAAATGTCTACCCAAGGCATTTGCCCGTTTTTTAATGAGTTTGTTGTAGTTGCTGTTGTTCTTGAATTGTAGGAGTTCTTTATATATTTCTAGATATTAGTCCCTTATCGGATATATGATTTGCAAATATTTTCTCCCATTCAGTGGGCTGCCTTCTCATTTTCTTGAAAGTATCCTATGATGCACAAAACTTTAAGATTTTGACGTAGTCCAGTTTAGCTATTTTTTTTTTCTTTTGTTGCCTGTGCTTTTGGTGTCATATACAAGAAATAATTTCCACATCCAATGTCATAAAACCTTTCCCCTGTTTTCTTCAAAGAGTCTTACAGTTTTAGCTCTTATGTTTAGGTCTTTGATCCATTCTGAGTTAATTTTTGTATACGGCATTAGGTAAGGACCTAACTTCATTATTTTACATGTGGATATTCAGTTTCCCAACACTATTTATTGAAAAGACTGTCTTTTCCCCCACTGACTATCTTGGCACCTTTGTCAAAAATCAACTGACCATTTATGTGAGGGTTTACTTCTGGGGTCTCTATTTTATTCTATTAGACCAATAGAATATATGTCTATCCTTGTGCCAGTATCACACTGTTTTGATAACTGTGGCTTTGTAGCAAGTTTTGAAGTCAGGTAATGTGAGCCCTCCAGCTTAGTTTTTTCAAGATAATTTTGAATATTCAGGGTTCCTTGAGATTCCATATGAATTTTAGAATAAGTTTTTCTATTTCTGTAAAAATGCCATTGGGATTTTGATAGGGATTGCATTGACTCCGTAGATTGCTTTGAGTATTATTGTCATCTCAACAATATTAAATCTATTAACCCATGAACATCGGATGTCTTTCCATTTATTTAGGTTTTCTTTTTATATCTTTCAGCAATGTTGGAATTTTCAGTGTACAAATCTTTTGCCTCCTTGGTTAAAGTTATTCCTAAGTATTTTATTATTTTCAATGCTACTGTAATGGAATATAAAATATTTCTGTTTTCAAATTGTTCATTGCAAGTATATAGTAATAAAACTGATTTTTTTGTGTTGATTTATATCCCCCAACTTTGCTGGATTTATTTATAAACGCTAACAATCTATTGTGGATCTTCAGAGTTTTCTACATATAAGATTGTGTCATCTACAAACAGAAATAATTTTACTTTTTCCTTTCCAAATTGGATGACTCTTATTTCTTTTTCTTGCCTAATTGGCCAGAACTTCCAATACTGTGTTGAACAGAAGCGGTGAAAGCAGGCATCCTTGTCTTTTCCCTAATCTCAAGGAAAAAGCTTTCAGTTTCTCATCATTAAGTATGATGTTAGCTGTGAGTTTTTCATATATGGCCTTTATCATATTGGGGACATTCCCTTCTATTCCTAGTTTGTGTGTTTTTATCAGGAAATTGTGTCGAATTTTGTCAATGCTCTCTCTGCATCAACTGAGATGATCATGTAGGGTTTTTTCCCTTCATTCTATTACTGTTGTATATTACATTGAATGATTTTCATATGTTGAACCATTCTTGTATTTCAGAAATAAATCCTAATCAGTCAAGATATATAATCCTTTTAATATGCTGTTGAATTCACTTTACTAGTAGTCTACTGGTATACTAATCCTCTGTTTAGAATTTTTGCATGTATATTTATGAAAGATATTTGTCTTCAGTTTTCTTTTTTTAATAGTGTTTTGTCTGGCTTTAATGAGTTAGGAAGTATTTCTTCCTCTTCAGTATTTTGGAAGGTGTGAGAAAGATTAATGTTAATTTTTATTTAAATGTTTGGTAGAATTCACTAGTGAAGCCATCAAATCTTGGGCTTTTCTCTGTTGGGAAGTTTGTGATTCAATTTCCCTGGTGATTATAGGTCTATTCAGATTTTCTATTTCTTCTTGAGTCAGTTTTAGTACATGTGTTTTTCTAAGAATTTACTCATATAATCTAGTTTATCTAATTTGTTGGTGTATAACAGTTCAGTTGTTAGTATTTTCTTATAATTCTTTTTATTTCTGTAAAATTGATAGTAATGTCCCCACTTGGCTAACTGATATTTGACAGAAGTACAGAAGCAATTCAGTAGAGGAAAGTTTTTTTTTAGAAATAGTGCTGGAACAACTGGACATCCATAGGCAATAAAAATGAACCTTGACCTAAATCTCACATTTTATACAAAAAAAACTCAAAATGAATCATAGGTTTAAGTGTAAAAGGTAAAACTATAAAGGTTTTAGAGGAAAAAACATAAATGAAAATCTTTTGGAACTAAGATTTGGTGAAGAGTTCTTAGATGTGACTCCAAAAGCATCACCCATAAAAGGAAAATTTGATAAATTGAACTTCATCAAAATTTAAAATTTTGCTCTGTGAAATCCTTGTTAAGAGGATGAAAAGATAAGCAACAGACTGAGAGACAATACATGCAAACTACATATCTGACAGAGGACTCATATCTAGAATATATACAGAACTTTCAAATCTCAACATTAAAACAGTAAACAATAGAAATAGAAAATAGGCAAAAAACATGAAGACATACCTCACCAGAGAAGATATATGAATGGCAAATAGGCACATGAAAAGATGTTCCACAGCACCTGCCTTTTGGGAAATGCAAATTAAGACCAAGATGCAATATTATTATACACCTATCAGAATGTCTAAAGTATAAAATAGCGACAATACCAGATGCTGGTAAGGATGCTGAGAAACTGAATCTTTCATACATTGTGGTGCGAATGTAAAATGGCACATCCACTCTGGAAAATAGTTTGGCAGTTCCTTAAAAAACTAAACATTCAACTGTCATATGACTCAGCAGTTGCACTCCTGGGCAATCACATTTATCCCAGAGAAATGAAAACTTATGTCCACCCAAAAAACTGTACATAAAAGTTCCTCGTAGCTTTATTTGTAACAGCCTAAAATTGGAAACCACCCGGATGTCTTTCAATGGGTGAATGTTTAAAAAAATGTGCACATTTATTACATGGAATAACTACTAAGCAATAAAAAGGAATGAAGTAAAAATACAAGCAACCACTTGGATGGATCTCAAGGGCATTTGCCTGAGTGAAAAAAGTCAACCTCAAAAGCTTACATACTGATTGCCTTGGAGGTTACACAAATCTACACAGGTGATAAAATGACATAGAACCATTTACATGTCTTGTACCAAGGGCAGTTTCCTGGAGTCATATGAAATGTAATCATTGGGGAAAACTAGGTGAAGGGGACACAGGACCTCTCTGCAGTAGAGTCAGAACACCCTATACTGTATAGTTATTTCAAAATAAAAAGATTTTTTAATGCCTTAGAGGGAAAAGGTATGACAGACAACTTTCAATAGACTATAGTCTGTGTTAGATATGTGCTATGGTTACACTTTTTTAGGAAAGAGTCCTCATCTTGGGACTTCCCTGGTGGCGCAGTGGTTAAAGAATCCGCCTGCCAATGCAGGGGACACGGGTTTGATCCCTGGTCCAGGAAGATCGCACATGCTGCGGAACAACTTATCCTGTGCGCCACAACTACTGAGCCTGCGCTCTAGAGCCCGCGAGCCACAACTACTGAAGCTCGTGCACCTAGAGCCTGTGCTCTGCAGCAAGAGAAGTCACTGCAATGAGAAGACCACGCACTGCAATGAAGAGTAGCCCCTGCTCGCTGCAACTAGAGAAAGCCCGCGCACAGCAACGAAGACCCAAACAACGCAGCCAAAGTAAAATTTAAAAAAATTTTTTTTAAAGAGACAAGACATGCCACAAACAGGGAGATTATACTTGTGGCACAGATGGGTATCCAGAATAGAGGGGGAAAGTGTATGTATATAAACTATACATACATAGAAATATATTTTTACATTAATGATTATATTAAAAATAAACACTCAATAGACACTTCACATTAAAGGAAATACAGATAATCCATAAACATAGAAGATAAGATGTTCAACACATTAGTAAGCAGGAATTTTAAATTAAAACTACACTAAGATCCCATTTCATACCTATCGGCCTGTCAAAAAATGAAACTGACAATGCCCATCCCAAGAGTTGGGAGGATGTAGAGCTGGAAACATGCCTACACACTGTCTGAAGTCTAAGTTGATAGGATAGCTTAGGGGACAGTTTGGCATACCCAGGACCCAGGGACGCCATACCTAGGTGTCTATACCCAGGAGCGTGAATTCACTCCACGGGTAATGGTTTCATCCAAGAGGGTGAAAATCTTAGCTATTACAATGGTTTGTGATCCTCCAAAGAGCAACAGGACTTTAAAATACATAGTATATTCGTGGTATTAAAATTTCATTGGGGTCAATAGGAAAACAATGTATAAAAGGCTCTTTGGGCGGGGGTAATAATGAAAAAGAGGTTGGGAAACTCTGGGAGAAAGTCTGCGACCTATGCCCAGGCGGTACGTGGATGTGTCTGCAGCACCATCATTTGTACCAGCAACAGCATGGGAAACACCCGATGTTCTGCAGCAGTGCAGTGCCCCTGCAAAGCTGCAAATACTCACAAAATGCAAGACTGTGTGCGTCAGGGAGACTGAATCATCACAACTACATGAGCTGTTGAGTAAAAAAGCCAGTCAGAGAAGAAAAGTTACTGGATGGTTCCATTTATATGAGGTCAAACCATGCAAAACTCAACAGAAATAAATGCTAAAACAAAGATAGCCTGTATAATTCATAGAAAGCTTGAAATATTGGATATCTCTAAAGGAAAGAGAGGGGAATGGGATTGGAGTAGGATATACAGGAGGTTGAATTCTAAGATTCTGGAATTTTCTAAAACATGATGATAAGTGCCACAGGTGTTCATTTTATTAATTTTCAAACAATATTTGCATGTATATACTGTATATTTCTTTGGAGATATATATATATATGTTTAATAAGAAGTCGTTAGCATTTTTAAGGGCCTTATGCCATGTATGAGGTATGGTAAAGTATACTATGTATACCTGACACACTGGTAAGTGGTTTTGAATTGAATTCAACGGGAGGGGACTCGAGTGTCATGTCACGGCACATAGTTGTGCGTCCTTGTTTACGGAGCTGGTGGGGACCAAATGGTAGGTGATTCACAGTGATGTGTGAAAGTCGACCAGTGCACTCTTTCAACCAGACTGTGTTTTTGCAGCAAGAATGGTGTGAGAACCTGGCTCCCAGACCCTCTCCCTCCTCTTACAGAAGGAGCGTTTATCCCGGAAAGGCTCGTCTCCTTCTCCGCGTGTCCCCTCCCTCGCTCTCCTTTAGCAGTTGCTCTCTCTCTCCTTCCAGCCCTCCCTGATGGAGCTCTGGACACGGCGCTCCGTGCGGACGAGGCAGGCAGTGAGGAGGACCTGTACGAGGACGTGCACAGCTCCAGCCACCACTACAGCCACCCTGGAGGGGGCGGCGAGCAGCTGGCCATCAACGAGGTAGGGTCAGGGCTGCATGGGTGAAGGGATGGGGCTGGAACGCACGGCCTGGCCATCGGGGCGACTTCAGCACGCTCATGCAGGCCTGGATGTCCACAGTCTGTGTCCCAAGCAGATGACAGTGGCACCGGCGTGCACTCCGCACAGTTTCAGCCTGTGGCTCTCACTTTAGAATGTGGTGTCCACGAGCAGAGCTTGTCAAATCCAGGACCCTCCCCTCTGCCCTCAAGGGGCCTAGAAGGAACCCAGAATAGCAGGTGTGGTACCCAGGACCTGTGATGTAACTCCTGTAACCGCTGTCCTGGATGGAAGAAGCTCTGCTTGGCAGGAAGGAGGCCAGGGCTTAGCCCCTGACCTCTCAACCAGTTGCCTGGGCAGGACCTGGGCAAGGCACGTGATTTCTTCCCTATTGACTCCAAGAGCTTAAAGAGTATTGCTGTTGCTATGACAACTGTGTAGTATATGTTACCACTTTTTACCGTTCCTACCTAAGCAGAAGAAATCAGTACGAAACTTTATCTAGGCAAAACTGGTCCCCATGCCAAGTCCTCCTTTTGTATTCTCCAAGGAAGGAGAAATTTCGAGACCTGGACGCTCCTCTGTTTTTCTCACTCATACTTCTATTTTCTCCCCTTCTTCTTTTTCACTTAATTTGGAGAAGGCTGTTGAACATAATGTGGTAGGTAACTGGCACAAGCACATGTCCATAACAGCACCACATTCTCCTCTTGGCCATGATATAAATGTATTTCTGCTTCACTAAAACGAATCAGACCACCCACGATCTTGCAGAAGATTTTCCCCTCACGAGGAGATCAGTGTACAAACAGTTAGCTTCTGACATTTCTGGAGCCCTTCGGGAGTGTGGTGCCCTCATTACCTACCTGACAGTCACCACTGCACCAGCACTTCCCACAGGCCCGGCTCTGAATGATGATTTAAAGTAGCCATTAAATAATGATTTCATCAAAATCCATGATGCATAAGGAATAAACATCCAAATAAGTTGGGTTTTCCAATATATGAAGCCTTTCTTTAAGTGCTTCTCATAAACTATTTTGAATGGAAGGGGCTCCAAAATGATGTCATCGTAGCAGAATTCACAGAGAATGGTTTGCTTTTTCTTGAAGATTCAGCTGCCCTCAGTTTTGGGGCCCAGCCATGGTGGGAGGCCATGTGGGGCAGGGGGAGAGTCTCTCACACCTGGATGGGAGCTCCTCCCTGCCAGCGACCAGGTGTGGAGATCTGAGCAGGTAGTCCTCTGAGTGCTGAGCTGTAAAATAGGATGACCGTACGGTTACAGGAGGACGGACAAACGTAAGTAACGTGGCACGCAGTGGGTTCTCAACCTCCAATGACGCAGATGGTAATGAGGAAGGAATAGTAACATAAAACTTTCTGTGTGGGGTTATCTGATTGGCCATCAGTGCTGCGTCATTAGAGCTCTCGTGTCTACTTTTTATAGCTGTTCATCTCCTACCTAGTGGTGGAATCTGGTCCATCACATCATGCTGCTGGTGGGGAGGTGCCTTTTTGGCCCTTAAAAAATTGTCCATTCTAAGATGCTTTGGATGACGAAAGCCAAGAGCCAGGAGTGCTCTAGAAGAACAAGTAGGCTCTGGCCAAGGGCAATGAAGGCAATTTAGACCATGAATTGTATAGGACCTATTTTAGCTGCTTAGAGAATTTGTTTCCTGTTTGGTTCAAAGGTCCTGCCTGGTATTTGAGGTTACTGAGTGGACAGCGTGGTGGTGTTGTACCTGTGTTTAGAGCCCTCAGCGCTCCCAGGGTGCTGGTCTTCCCTGGACCCTGGGCGAGCGCCCAGGGTGGGGTGAGGATGGAGCATGCCACGGAGGAGGACGGCCGGGCCAGGTAGCAGAGCCCCTCCAGTGATACAAGGCTGACATGGGGCAGGGGCTGGGCTGCTGGCTGGTGGAGGACCTGCTGCAGGTCATTCCCGTCTCGGGCCTCTGTTTCCTCTCTGTGGGGTGAATGAGGCCCCTGGGCCCCACTGGCACGTAGGAGAGTCACCGTGCCCAGGTGTACTGGGTACCCGGGAAAGGCTGTATTCATTACGATTCCTGGGCAGCATTAAATAGATTCACCTTATCAGGAACTCCAAAGAGACATAAGAGGTGATTCTCCGATGACAGGCTGGTTCCCCCAGCCTTGCGAGATCAGCACATCCTGCTCTGCATCCCTGGCCCCTCTGGCACGCACAGCTCTTGCGTGTGAGGCAAGAAGGCTTACTGGTGGTCAGTGTGGGTTTCAGGCTTGGAGATAATAGAAGCAACACGTGTCAGAGAGAAGTCCACACTAAATAGCATCTGGCTTGCTCTAAACTCACACGTGCACTTGTATTTTCTAAGAATACGTTGGTGTCATGTTCTAAATTGGGACACTGTCTAGTTCCTGGTGACCTAAGGAGGGATCGCTCTTCAATTTCCTAAGCAGGAGGCAACCGAAACCAGCTGGCCTGAAGAGCAGGCGATGCAGGGCGGGCAGCGAAGCGCTTTTGTGTCCTGGGTACATGAGGAGCGTGTGTCTGTGACCACGTGAAGATCTGAGTGTGAGGTGTGCACGTGTGTGTTGCATGCATGTGACACACATTTACTGAGTGTTTAGTGTGTGTCAGGCAGTGTCTCAGGTCTGGGACAGAGCTGTGCAGAGGACATCGTCCTGCCTTCCGGGAGCTGACCGCCGGGGTGACGGCAGGCACTGCACGTCTGTGTGTGGGCACCTGGCCTCGTCTGCATGTGCCCCAGTGGAAGGAGATGTCTTGTTCATCCTGTATCCCTTGCCCCTAACTTGTGCCTCGTGCCTTGTGACTGTCCAGTTCCTGCAGCATGAGTTAACGTCAGGGCCCAGAAGTGTCCCCTCTCCTTTCAGTATTGTCCCCACCAGATGCCCGTGACCCGGGCCCAGGCCTGGGCCTGTCTGCCCAATTCCTCACCCCCCTCCCACCCTCTCCCTGCCTCCCACAGCTCCGGCCATGCTCTGCTGAGCTGGCGTCACCCCTGAGGTCAGGCCTGAGGACATTCTTAGCCCAGGGATTTTTTTTCTGAAGAGTTAAGGGCTGAAAGTAGGCAGTGTCTTTGGAAGACATTGTTCTTGTTTCTTTTTAACCTCCCCACCCAAAGTTGTGAGATGGGACCGGCCCCTAGCCAGGAGGCCTGGGGTCTCCTGGTGCTCAGCCACCGCCCTGCAGATTGCAGTCTCCCCTCCGGGCCAGGCCAAGCTGTGCTGGAGGACGGCACGCGTGTGGAGCTGGGCTTCCCCTCAGTTCTGCCCACTTCCTGCACGGAGCTGACGGCCTTCGAATGTCCAGCTCCCCTCCAAACACCTGTGTGTAGACCTGCTCCAGGAGGGCAAGGGGGCGCTGAGGGCAGCTCCTGGATCATCCTGCGGAGAGAAGATGACACCCAGACTAGAGGGCAGACAGACATAAAGCTTGTCCTCCAACCTGGGGCTTAAAGCGTAAAAAGAGCTTTGCCGGTAACTCAGCCAGCACAGCAGGTGGGAAGCTGGACTGGCCTGGCCCCCCAGGCCGTGGGGTCACCAAGGACAGAAGACAGTCTGGCCATCCACCTACTCCCAGCACTTCTTGGTGGAGCATTTAGAGAACATCGCAGGATGCGAGGCTGGCTTGTGACCACCCCTTCCTGGAGGCAGTCTGTCCCTCCATCCAGGAGTTTCTGCCTTCCCTGGTGCCTGTGACCCTGGCTATCTGTCCCCACACCTGACTTAGCTCTTGCACCCCCTCCCCGGCCCCAGGGAGGAGCCCAGTACTGGTCAGGGCTCCAGACCCCTCACGCGCGCCATGAGCTGGGTGAAAAACGGACGTAGGTCTCCGAGAGACGGGGCAGGAGCAACTCAAGGCCCCAGCGCCAGGCCTGCAAGTGCCCGTGGCCAGCAGCCCAGAGCAGCCTTCCTCTTCCCTCACCCTCCTGAAGCCCTGTCCCGGACACCTAGGTCACCCCCCTCCACAGCAGTCCTGCCCCTCCCAGACCTACACACTCACCCAGCTAGCCTGGCGGGCCAGGCCCTGCTGCCTCTTCTACTCCCCCCCTGGCTTGGATCCTTTCAGCCTGAATCTTTCAAGGGCCTACGCCTTTGTTTTCAAGCTTTTTTGGCTTTGTTTTTGGTCATGAAATACACCCACAAATACTGTTGCTACTATCTTCCCTGCCGTACACCCAGATCACCGGGATCTGAAGGCTGGGTGCCCCGGGGTGGGGCAGAAGCCACCTCTCAGTCCTCCATCCCGGCCCAGGTTCAAGGTTCTTCTGCCACTTAACGTCTCCCAGGCTGCTCAGCTGCACAGGGGACACAAGCGTCATCCCAGAGCTGAGCCGTGGCTGAAGTCCTGAAGCTCGCCCCCGAGGCCAGGCAGCAGCAGGAAGGTCCTGTAGACCCACAGCGCTCAGTGCTGCGCTGACCAGTGGCTTCCTGGAACCACCCTGACTGGTGGCCTGAGGTCACACAGCCCACCGTGCCCTCCTTCCTGGGTGTCTGATGGCTCTGCAACCACAGGGGCACAATGACTCAAGTCAGGGGTCCGAGCCACACCCCACCAGAGGCGTCACACAGTCTTACCAGTGCTGGGATTTGGGGCAAGAGGGAGTCCCCACAATCCTTGTGAGAGCTTGAAGGGAGAAAATCTTGAGCCAGTTATTTGAAGAACTGGGCAGGAAAAGAAGACTCTTTCCCCCAACTAGACAGATAGGCCCAGTTGAACCTTCAGATCTGAGGGGGGCAGACAGCCTCTCTGGACACATCCCAGCCCTCCTCTGCCACACACACAGGTACCCACCTGCGCACATACATCCCGGCGTCCCCTTGCACTCTTCAGCAGGATGGTGACGTCCACAGGTACCATCGTCTCTACTCACTCACATGCATGTAGAGCTGGCACACACACAGGGAACCTGAACATACAGCCACCCACAAGGGAACACCCAGCCTCTGCACGTAACCCCTCCATGGGCTTCTCCTGCCCCAGGAGCCTCAGAGCTGAGCATGGAGCCTGGAAACCTCTGCCCACTTCTGAGCTGCTTTTCAGTCTCCTCGGCCCCCTCAGCTGCTGCCTCCTGACCCATCAGAGGGGCTCGGTGACTGTGACAGAGCTCCTCACTGTGGATGGAATGACAGGCTTGCCCATGAGCTCTGAGCCCTGCAAGGTTAAGGTTGCAAGCTCTGTCTGGGAGGCAGTAGAAACCACCGGGTACCTGACATAGGGTTTTTTTCAAAAGCTGCTGAACCACGTGCAGAAGAATGAAATTGGACCCTCAAAAATCAACTCAAAATGGGATTAAATACTCAAATATAAGACCTGAAACCATTAACCTACTAGAAGAAAACAGGAAAAAGCTTCTTGGCATTGTTCTGGGCCATGATTTTTGTATATGACACATTTGAAAAGCATAGGCAGCAAAAGCAAAAATAGACAAGTGGGACTGCATCAAACTAAAAAACTTTGCACAGTGAAAGAAACTATCAACAGAGTGAAAAGGCAACCTATGGGGTGGGAAAATATATTTGCAAACCATATATCTCATAAAGGGTTAATATCCAAAATCTCTAAGGCACTCACAACTCAATAGAAAAAAAAAAAAAAAGAACCCAAAAAACAAACCAGAAATAATAATAGTAATAACCCAATTAAAAAATAGGCAAAGAGACCTGAATAGACATCTCTTAAAAGAAAATGCCCAACGTTACTGGACATTCAAATATCAGGGAAAGGCAAACCAAAACCATAATGAGACATTACCTCACACCTTACAATGGCTATTATTAAAAAGACAAAAGATAAGTGCTCTTGAGGATGTGGGAAAAGAAACCATTACACACCGTTGCTGGGAATGGAAACTGGTGCAACCACTTTGGACAACAGTGTGGAAGTTCCTCAGAAAGTTTAAAATAGAACTATTATACGCTCCAGCAATCCCATTTCTGGATGTATATCCAAAGGAAATGAAATCAGGATCTTGAAGAGATATTTGCACTCCCATGTTCACTGCAGCATTATTCACAATAGTAAAGATATGGAAACACCTAAGTGTCCGTCAGCGGATGAATGGTTGAAGGAAAATGTGGTATATATATTATTCAGCCTTAAAAAAGAAGGAAATCCTGCCCTTTGCAACAAGGTGGATGAACCTAGAGGACATTATGCTAAGTGACACAGAAAGACAAAGACTGCATGATTGCACTTATATGTGTAATCTAAAAGTCAAACTCACAGAATCTGAGAGTAGAGTGGCTGCCAGGGATTGGGGGAGAGAGAAATGGGAAGATGTTGGTCAAAGAGTACAAAGTTTTAATTACGCAAGATGAATAAGTTCTGGGGAATCTCATGTACAGGATGGTGAGTATTGTTAACAGTACTGTATTGTACTTAAAATTTGCTGAGTGGTTAGTTCTTAAAGTGTTCTCACCACACAGACAAAATGGTAACTCTGTGAGGAGATGGAAATGGTAATCCAGCCACCACAGTGGCTTGATTGTGGTGGTCATTTTACAGTGTATATCAAGTCGTACGCCTTAAATATATACAATTTTTGTCAATCATACCTCAGTGAAACTGGGGAGGGAGGGTTAGCGGCTGAAGAAGCCAGCTGCTTTCCCATAGGAACAAAATGCCGCTCTGATGGGCAAGGTCAGTAGGAGAGGTCCTGAGTCAGGGCCTTTCTGGAGCATCTCAGCACGGATCCGCCCGTCTGTCCAGAGTTCAAATTCCTGGACGAGTTTATGACAGAGCAAATAGACCTTTCAGAGCCGCATTTACTCATCTGTGCTGTCGGGGCCAAGGGCAGCCCTTGGTGTTAGGATTCAGAACCCCTGGCCCCCGGCACCCCAAGCGCCACCGTGGTCATCTATGCGCCCGGCCCGCGCGGAGCCGGGACCGCGGAGACCCCTCGAGTGGAGGCGCCCCGGGCCGAACGCGGCACACGCGGGAGCCGCCCAGCCCGGCCCCGCCCCCAGCCCCGCCCCCGCCGGCGGCCGGGTCGCTGGGCCGGGTCTTGGGGGACGCGGCGCGCGCGGCGAGGGAGAAACCCCGGCCCGGGGAGCGCGGCGGCTCCGCCCCCGCTCTGGGCGCTCCGGCAACCCCGCGGCCGCCCTGTCGCGGCGGGATCCCTGGGCGCGCGGAGCCGGGAGGCTGGGCGCCATGGCCAGGGCCCCGCAGTCCCGGCGCCGCCCAGCGCCGCCTGGGAGCGTCCTGCGCGCCCTCCTGCGCTGCAACCTGCCCCCCGGCGCCCAGCGCGTGGTGGTCTTCGCCGTGCTGGCGCTGCTCGTGCTCATCAATGTCGTGCTGATATTCCTGCTGGCCTTCCGCTGACCGCCGGGGTGAGTGGCGCCGGCGTGGGCCCCCTCCACCGCTGCGCGTCTTTCCTGCCGCCCGGCTCCGGCTGTGGCCGCCCCAGCCCCCAGCTGCCCGAGGCGGGGCCCTGAGAGCCCTGCACCGCCCCACGAGCGGAGGCCTATACCTCAAACCCGTGCGCTGGGGCCCGTCTGTGTGCGCGTCCCCCGGGGCACGGCCGGGTGGGTGACTTAGGGGCGCGGTGACACATGTGCCATGGGGTCCTTAATGTCTGTCTCGTGTGTGTGTGTGTGTGTGTGTGTGTGTGTGTGTGTGTGTGTCACTGAGGGTACAGATGCCGCTGTGGCCGCAGCTGTCTGGTTGTCAGGGAACCTTGCACATGTGACCACCGTGTGAGCGGATCTGGACATGCCTTTCTGTGCGGGTTGAGAGATGTCGGAGGATGAGTGGGTTCCCCTGCTTATGTTGCCTGCAGTTGCTTTTCCCACTTTAGGTGTTAGATAAGTGGTCTCAGTCAGCGTGCCCCCCACTGCAGGCAGGCCTTGCAGGTGGGCACCCCTGGGCTGCGTGCGCGGGGGCCCATGGGATCTGCGTTGTGTTCCCAGACTGTCGGCATGGACTCCTCCACCAGCGTGCATGTGTGAGACAGCTGGGAGGTGGGGCAGGGTGGGGAGGGTGATGGGTGGTCATCAGGGGGCGCTTTGAGGCAGAGCCTGGCTTTCCCAGCCCTGTCAAACTCTCAGAGGCACAAAAGGGGATCCAGCACCCTGTCCCTGGCTTGTCTTCGTCCTGAAATTGCCCCCCGCCGTCCGGGACAGTCCCCCACCTGCCTCCACAGTTTTAAACACCCCATACCTCAGAGCCAGGGTATGCTCCCCACTGCCAGGCCAGGAGGGAGCCCGGAACCCTCGCCCCTGGGCCTGCCCAGCCTGAGTTTTGGCTTCAGTGCAGCTGCACCTCAGACAGACAGAGTGCCAGGAAGGGCCTCTGTCCAGAAGCCCACCCAGCACTGGCCCTGGCAGCCTCCTGAAAGTAGAATGTGTCTCTGACCTCTTGGAGCTACATCTTGTCTTAGTGACGTCACATAAATGGTTAATGTCACAGCTGTACCTTGTCTGAGCACCTCCTATTTGTGGATCTACACGGGAGACTGGTGACCCAGGTAGAGCACACTGTTACTCTGGGTTCTGATGGGGACCGAGGCACAGGGATATCAGGGGAGTTGCTCATGGCTGTGTGTCTATCAAGTCCCCTGTGCCCAGCAAGTCGCCGGGACAAGGAAGTGACAAAGGTCACCCTACCCTACCCCCTGCCATCAAGGGCTTCTAGGTGACGGGTCAGGATGGGTATGGGGGCTTGTCCATAAAGGCGTAAGGAATCCTGGTCTCTCTGGCAAGCCTGCCTCTTTGCCCCACACCTGGAGCCCTTCCCAAAGCTGAGCAGGAGACCACCTGCGGAGGACCCGCACCTCTCCGCAAAGGCTGGCGGAATAAAGCGGGGGCAGGCAGGAGGCACTGGGCCATGCAAGCGGGGATTTTGCTCAGGGCTCATTTGAGGGAAGGTGGAGGACAGGGGGAGATGCCTGACCTGATTAATATCATGTGGGACTAACCTGGGAAGGGAACTGGTCAGAAGCTGGGCTGTGTGGGGTGTGTCTGCAGTGCTTCCTCCCTGCCTGGGCTCTAGCAGTGGGGACTACCTCCATGCTGTCCTGGAGACTAGTGCGTGCAGCTCGTGTGACCTGAGGATGGACGGCATCCGCCTGCGATCTAGCAGATTGTTCCCAAGAGATCAGAGTGTAGCATCCCATTAGCCAGCCTGTGAATGTGCACTGGCAGGTGCGTGCCGGAACAGGGAGTCTCAGAACACCCACTTCCCCAGGATCAAAACTACAAAGCTTAATAAACCAGAAGTTTTGTTCCCTGCCAGATTCAAACCTCAGGTTACGAAAGCAGCTCCAGGGGTGAACCCTCCCCAGTCTCCGTAACTCATCACTCGGAACGTACAAACCTTCCCAAATAGTCTCCATCCCGATGGGCCAAGTCACCCTTGGTCACTGTCCCTGTACGGGAATGTTCACCTGCAGCCACGTCCTCGTTGGCTCAACTGCACCACCTTTGAGCCACTCTGCTTCCTCTTGGTCTAGGGCCAGATCCTCTGAGGGCTGGACGGCAGCCTGCTTGTGCCCGTGTGCCGGCTGTGGGCCGCCCAGCCTGATGCCTGCTCCTGGGCTGCAGCTGGCCAGCTCTTCTCACGTGGCCTCGCTGAATCCTCTGGTCTCATCCTGGCCGCACTGCAGCCCGGAGGTTTCTCCCTGCAGAAGAGGACAAGCCTGTAGTAGGTCTTCTTAGCTGGGATGAGAGTACAGTGGTTTCTTGAGGAGGCCTGCAGCCCCCAGGATTAGCCCAGTGCTGTCTGCCCAGGGTCCCTGGGTGGGCCACGGGAATCTGCAGCCCTTGAACGGCTGCTGCTGTGAGGATGGGTGTACACATAAGCTGTGGATTATTCTGAAGGGTGGTTTCACTGGGGTTTGGAGCAGGTTTAAACCCAAGAAAACATGAAGAACCTCATTGTGGTTTGTGAACGTGCTTTCTCAGGCCCTACCCTGGAGGAAGGGCCCAGCCTGAGTGCACTCCAGTACCCAAGCAGCCCCTGCTTCTCACCCTGTCCCTTTGGGGTGCCATGGAGACAAGTGACCCCCGCTGGGCAGCAGCTCGGAGGAGGAAACAGCACGAGGCCGTGCCTGGTGATGCCCCAAGGCCTTGACCGCTTAGCCAAAGAGCCAGCTCAGGTCTGTGACAGTCAGAGCCGACACCTGGTCCCAGTAGAGAGGGGCACGAACCTCACCTCCTGGGCAGCCCCCAGCCCACTGCTGAGGAGGTGGGCTGCCCGAAGCTCACAGAGCCACTCGTCATTCACAGAGTAGACACTCAGCCCACATTACATGAGCAGGGAGGAGTCAGCCCAGTGCAAAACGGAGCTCTGAGCACAGGGGCTGCCTGAGAGGGGAGCGTCCCTCCTAATGCGATTTCTGATCATGCGGGAGGGAGGAACCACGCCAGTCATTTCCGGAGAGAGAAATTAATATAGAGAATTGTCAGCCAGGTATAAAGTGGGTGACTCAGTCATGAAGTGCTCAGGAACAGCCCTGAGGTTTCTGTGACAGAGGTGGCAACTGCGAGATGTTCCTTACTCTCTAGAGCTGGGGAATGAAGGAAATAGACTGGAATAATTAAAACTGAGAATTCTGTGAGCTGGAGGCCTAGAACTCTGAGGAGGGGGGCTGCTCAGCTGGTGCCGAGGGGGCCGAGACTGGCTCTGCAGGCGTTCAAAAAACACTGCAGACCGGATCCAGCTACTGCAGTGGCTGGGCACCAGCAGACCTGGGGAAGCGGTGTTTGCTGCTAATCAGGTGGTAGACTGCAGGTCCACAAGAAGCCACTAGGAAGGAACAAGCCCCCTCCGTCTCCAGTTCTCAGGTCCCCTCTGATGCCACAGGGGACGGCCGGCACAAGCAGAGATGCAGCCGGCAGTGCCCCAGGCCAGCATCACGGAGCAGAGCAGAGACACGGGGGAAGCTGAGAGGCGATAGTTTAATCACGGCCCGGGGGGACGGGAGGAAGGTGTGCCCTGTGTGCAGGAGGGGGCAGCATGCTCGCCCTCAGATTCTGTGGCTCCCCAGGATTCTAGCAATCAAGGATCAAGTTCACCGCCAGTCTAGACATGCCCTGGGCACAGCCCTGCCTCCCGAAGAGCGGCTGGCTCAGAGGGAGCCTCCGTCTGCCCCTCTGTACCACGAGTCAGGATCCCCCCTTCCCAGGGGTGGGGGACAGAGGGCAGGAACACCCTCACCCCCGTGACCTGCCCTCCCTGGTTCTCTCCACAGCTCATCAGCGATGGCAGTGTGGTCTGTGCTGAAGCACTCTGGGACCACGTCACCATGGATGACCAGGAACTGGGCTTCAACGCCGGGGACGTCATCGAAGTAATGGATGCCACCAACAGAGAGTGGTGGTGGGGCCGGGTCGCTGACGGCGAGGGCTGGTTTCCAGCAAGCTTTGTGCGGGTACGCACTGGCCCGAGCTTCTCCTAGCCCCGTAAAGAGGCAGCTGGCTCTGCTGAGCAGTGCAAGCCTGAAACTGCTCTGGGGTCTGGGGTGCTGTGTGTGGACCTCCCACTCATAGCTGCGCTGGGACTGCAGGCTGGGGGCTGGGTGGGCGGGTGGGTGTCGGGAAGCCCAGCCTGGGAATCGAGACACAGCCTTCCTCCTGCGCCACCACCAACTCCAACCCTGCCCCTGCCCCTCCCTCCAGGAGTCCTCAGCGGCCAGTGAAGAACGGGTCAGAAAAGTGGTCCCCTCCGGGCGCGGGGGGGTCTGTGTGTTAGAGTACAGCCGCCACAGCCAGCTGGGCTTCCCAGGCATCTGCAAAGCGCTGTGCAGACCATCTGCGCGGGGCATCTCAGTTCTAACTTTCACAACAGTCCTGGGATCTGGGAGCCATCGCTACACCTGAGGAAACTGAGGCAGGGACAAGCTAAGTCTTTAACCCAAGAGATCACGGGAGCAAACCCAGACCTAAGGCAGCCTTTGGTCTCCAGGGAAGGAATCCAGGTGCAGGCTCCAAACCAGGCAGAGGGCCGTGGGGAGGGGAGTGCTTCTCCTGCCCCAGACCTCCCGGAGGAACAGCGCTCTCTGCACCGAAGCCTTTCCTAGTTACAGTCCCAGAGCTGGCAAGGCCACATCACCCGTCTGCTTCCTTCACAGCCCCTAGAGGGCCCAGTATGAGCAGGCGCTGGTTCAGAGGCCCTGCAGTGAGCGTGTGCCCGGTTCCGAGCACTATGCCTCGCAGAGCCGAATGTAAGGGGGAGGCCGGGGAACGGGGCGCCTTCGGACCTGGTGTCCCCTGTCCCTGCGGGCACTGTGCGGGTGACGGAGCGGCTTCCTGACCCTGCGGTCCCGAGGGATGCTGACCGGCCGCGTTGCCTGCAGCTGCGGGTGAACCAGGACGAGCCAGCGGACGACGCGGCGCTGGGGACCGGGCACGGCGGGGCCGGACACGGCGGGGCTGAGGTGCAGAGCAGCAAGGACCAGATGCGGACCAACGTCATCAACGAGATCCTCAGCACCGAGCGGGACTACATCAAGCACCTGCGCGACATCTGCGAGGTGAGGCTCGCGGGCTGGTGGGGCTGGGGGTGGAGGGGACCCGGAGGTGAGCCTGACCGCCCGCGCCCCCAGGGCTACCTCAGGCAGTGTCGCAAGCGCGTGGACATGTTCAGCGAGGAGCAGCTGCGAACCATCTTCGGGAACATCGAGGACATCTACCGGTGCCAGAAGGCCTTCGTGAAGGCGCTGGAGCAGAAGTTCAACCGGGAGCGGCCCCACCTGAGCGAGCTGGGCGCCTGCTTCCTGGAACACGTGAGCAGCCCGCCCTGGGACCCCGCCCCCGAGGCCCTCACCCTGTGCGGTAGCCCCTGAACCCCCCATCTCTGCTGGGGGCTCTGTCCTGCCCCACCATCCCTGGCCCCGACCGCTGTCACCCTTCCACTCTGCTTTAGAAGTTTCTCTGCTTCTGGGGGTCCGGGTGGGGTGAGGTGGGCAAACCAAGCCGGAGAAGGCTCCTTGGAGCAGGCAGGCCTAGGCTTTGGCCCCGGAAAGGATCTGCTTGGGACAGAGGTGGGCTGGGCCACCTGCTGAACACCCTAAGGGCTGTTCCTAGTGAATTCTGGGATTCCTCTCACAGTGAGCACACTGGAATTGAGGTTGAATTAGTTCTTACTTCCACTCTAAATGCCAGTTGACATTTTAGCCAAGGTTCATTGGACTCACCTGGGCTAGGTGGACTCCTTGTTTTCATCCCTCTCCTGTGGCAGTCATGTGGGGCTGAGCAGAGGATGCCTAGCTCAGCCCATCAGGGACAACCTGGGCTCCTTTCCGACTGCTAGCAGTGGGGGGTTGGGGAGGCCCTTCCACCCCTCTCCAGTGGCAGCAGGAAAGCTGAGGAGGGTGACCTCAGAAGCAGGTGGTGGGTCTGGGTACCTGAGTGAGTGTGGGAATTTGGGTCCCGTATTATTCATCAGGCAGAGTTGTGACAAGGGAATGGGAAACAGGGCATGTCTAACAGGCACGCTATCAGCATTACCCAGTGGGACCATCACAGCAGCCTGCCAGGCAGCCAGCTACCCTCCTTTTCCACCTAAGTCCACGAAGTCCTAGGTCAGACCTAGGTCTCCCTCTGGCTCCAGGTAGATGAAAGTTACACACAAAAGCAGGCACAGTGAGTCTCCCGTACAACACACACGCAACGTGGATATATCTCTGTCACGTGGTGTTGAGTAAAGTTTGACAGCGGCTGTGTTCAGATGTGAGGCCAGAGCTTTGTGAGGAAGAAGCAAAACACTGGGCTGAGGAGGAAGACAGCCCGGGAGGCACAGCCGTCGGGGTCTCTCTTAATCTCCCTCTCTCTCCTTTTGGGCCGTGATATCCCTTCCTTATTAGTATCATGGATTTCACCCAGAAACCTGGCATACTGTCAAAATATCTGCTGAGGGCCCTGCAGAGAAAGCTAGGTGGCGACGGGCAAGCGTATGCCTGGGTTTTCTGGGGTCTTTCACGTCCCTGGGCACGGTTCTGCGTGGCTTGTGCCCAAAGACGTAGGTAGACAGAGCCTGGGCTCCCTGAGCTGCCTCCCGCCCCCGCCCCCACACTGCCCATGGCCTGGTGGGGTCAGGAGGCAGCCGTCCTCACCTCCAGCTGTGCCCACAGCAAGCGGATTTCCAGATCTACTCAGAGTACTGCAACAACCACCCCAACGCCTGCGTGGAGCTCTCGCGCCTCGCCAAGCTCAGCAAGTACGTGTACTTCTTCGAGGCCTGCCGGCTGCTGCAGAAGATGATTGACATCTCCCTGGACGGCTTCCTGCTGACACCTGTGCAGAAGATCTGCAAGTACCCTCTGCAGCTGGCCGAGCTGCTCAAGTACACGCACCCCCAGCACAGGTAGCAGGGTGCTGGGGGAGGTCTGTTGAGGCTTTTAGTGTGGTGGGCACTACTGCGGGCACTGGGGTGACAGCACAGACCGAAACGTACAACAATTCCAGCCTTCGTGAGCTGTCCTTGCAGTGAGGGGCTGGGCTGAATGAAGTTGAATAGGATATTAAGTTCTGCTCTGTGCCTCTTTTATGGAGAAGATGGGGGTATGCACTTGATGGGTGGAGAAATGGCCCAAGGGCGCAGCCCCAGAGGGATCTCGTAAGCCCTCTTCCACCTCTGTTCCGCCCCAGGGATTTCAAGGACGTGGAAGCTGCCTTACATGCCATGAAGAATGTGGCCCAGCTCATCAACGAACGGAAACGGAGACTTGAAAACATAGACAAGATCGCTCAGTGGCAGAGCTCCATAGAGGACTGGGAGGTGAGGGCCCAACACCCCCAGAAAATGCCGTGGGGCTTGGCCTTGGCTTTAAAACCATGCTTGCCCCTGAGAAACCTAGGAGGGTGCTGAAGCAGGGGGCCATGCTCCTAGGAGCCAGCAAACAGGAGCTAGTGTCAGGAGGGAGAGGTGGGGCTCTGCAGGACCAGCCCGGCCCATGTCCGAGCCCCAGGCCTTGAGCGCTGCTCCCGGAGCAGGCCTGCTGGCCTCCTCCTTGTGAAGAGCTCAGGGCACGTGTAAAATGCCACATGCTCCTCTCAGGGTGCAGCCAGCCAGCCTCTGGGGACAGGCTGGGCCCCCAAGTTCGAGTTAACTTCTGGGGCTCCCAACAGAAGGGGCCAAGCTTGCCACAGTGTGACCAGAGACAGATTGCCACCGGTCGGAGGAGCCTCCTGGTTCCGTTTTCCTGGCATACACAATCCCCTCACGTGGGCCAGTCTCGTCTTCTAAGGCAGCACGGATGCCTGAACTAACGGCGACGGTCCTGTCCTGTTCTCTCCAACCCCGCCCACCAACCGTAAAATCTGTGAAAAAACAAGATTCCTAGGCCCCATCCTAGAAATACGGAATTAGACTCCCTGAGAGGGGGGCTGAGTGTTTGATTTGTGTTTTGTTTTGGGTGCCTGGCTTTTGCTTTCCTGATGATTGGTTCTGAGGCCCAGCCCTGACCAAGGACCCTCACAAACTCACTTATCCCAAACTGAATGGCTGCCAACAGCGCCTGGCTGTGGTTTGCATTTTCCTGGAGGAACCGGGCGCAGTAGGGCTTCATCTGAAAGTGTGAAGTCTGATGATAGGAATTCAGGTACTAAGTAACACTGAGCCAGAGGAAAACCTCCGAAACCCCTTTTAAAAGACAGGCCTCGGAAGTGACTTCCAGCCAGGTCTAATTGTTCTCTAGAGCCGCACTGTCCAATCAAAGTACCGTGTGAGCCACATAGGGAATTTTGTATGTGTTAGGATCTATCTTAAAAATGAAGAAAAGGGGCTTCCCTGGTGGTGCAGTGGTTGAGAGTCCACCTGCCGATGCAGGGGACACGGGTTCGTGCCCCGGTCCGGGAAGATCCCACATGCCGCGGAGCGGCTGGGCCCGTGAGCCACGGCCGCTGAGCCTGCGCGTCCGGAGCCTGTGCTCCGCAACGGGAGAGGCCACAGCAGTGAGAGGCCCGCGTACCGCCAAAAAAAAAAGAAAAATACAGGTGAAACTAACTTTAATGATGTTTCATTTAACTCAGTATATCCAAAATATCATTTCCACATGTAATCAACATATAAAATACCATTGGTGAAACAGTAACAGTCTTGATTTCATACTAAGTCTTAAAAATCGGTGTATAGTTTTCCTGAATGACACCTTGATAGGGATTAGCCACATTGCGAATGCTCACGCCACTGACTGCTGTGGGGCCTCATTTAACGGAGATGACCAACTCCTAGGCCAAACCGCCTTCTGACTCCACCCCACTTCCTCGGGCTTCAAGAGCAACCCCTTCCTCTATGGCCTGCTGCTTGCTGCAGACCCTGGCCCGACGGGGGCCGTGGGCAGGCAGGGCCAGTAAGGACCCCACCTACCAAGCCAGCAGTAGAGGCAGGACACCGAGCCCAGCAGAGCCTTGCTCTAAGCCCCAGGATGGGAGCACTCAGCTCACGGCTCCCCTTGGCTTCCCCAGGGAGAAGATCTCCTGGTCAGGAGCTCAGAACTCATCCACTCGGGGGAGCTGACTCGTGTCACACAGCCACAAGCCAAGAGCCAGCAGAGGATGTTTTTTCTCTTTGACCACCAGCTCATCTACTGTAAGAAGGTACCAGAGTCACTCTTCCCTGCTAGATGGACCTGTTCAGAGCAGGAATGGAGGGAGTGAGGTCGAGGGCTGGGAGCAGCTGCCCAGAGAAAATGAGACACACACACACACACACACACACGCACGCCCGTCCGTGCGATTCCTCTCCCCGGGGCCCTGCTGCCCAGAGAAAATCACACACACACACACACACACAC